>NC_088382.1:145486111-145799305 GCF_037993035.2 Macaca fascicularis
GACATTGCAGATGGGGTCTTCCAGCAGCCATTCTACCCAGGGGTTTGTAGCTTAGTGGACAGATGGGGATTGAAGGGAAGGATTTTAAAAGTATGGCTGTATAGATGGTAATGAAGCCAACTACTTCTGTGGAATGGTTAGGAAGTCCAAGTAAAATAAAAAAGAAAGCCTAGAATGCATTCCTGGTTAATCCCAACTGTTGGAGTAAATGGGGCCAGCATCAAGGAGGAGCAGCTGGAGAACTGCAAAGAGAGAACTGGAAAGAGCACCTTCTCAGAATCCAGGAGAGGAAAAGATTTCTGGAAGGAGGTTAGAGCTAATGGGTTCCAATGCCCAAGAAGGGTCAGGCTGGGATGTAGCAAATATGATCATGGACAGTCCTAGTGAAAGCAATTTCTGATGGTGGGCTGTGGGCTGGGAAAGAATTCCATGTCTCCAGTCAGACTGAGACCTACTGAAGCCTCTTACTCTGCAGGGGACGTGCAAGTCCAAGTGGAGACAGCAACATGGGAGGGAGGGTTCAGGGCAACCTGTCCTCTACACCAGCACAATCTCACCTGGAAGGGTGCTCATCATCTCTATGATTTTCTGTGCCCAGAAACTCACCATGTGGCCACACTTGGCTGCAAAGGAAATTGGGAAATGATGTATTTTCCCAACTTCATGAGTATGGGCCCAGCTAAAACCAGAGGTTTTTTATGCAAACAGAATAGTTGAAGGGTGCAAATTTAGGTACAACCAGCAACTCAGCCACAAGCAACATCCTACAATCAGACCCAGCTCATAACCTTCGTACTCATGTTTTCAAGAAGTTATGAGCCAATATAGGTCTAAATACTTGCTCCATTATTTATGAGTTGTGAGAGCTTATATAAATTACCTAATCACTCCTTGTCCCATTATTTTTATTTGTAGAGCAGGAATGGCGGTATTTTTTTTTTACTATCTCATTTGAATTTGTCCTAAGGCCCCAATAACATAACATTTCTCAGCTCAAGGCCTAACGTAGAGCTGTTTTATTATTGTTATTAGTTGTCAATATTTATTATTATAATAAAATATGCACCTTGAAAATTGTATTAATACTTCAAATTATTTTTGTGTTTACTCCTGCTAGAGTCTGTATTGGCCACTGAAGATACAGTTTTGACTTTGTTAAGTTCCCTAATTTCTAAAATAATAATGTATGATAGTGAAGAAGAAATATAAACCATTAAACACAATTACATTTTATAGACATGCTGCCGAAAATGAATAGGCAATTTTTCCTCATTGATTTATTAGCATAAAATAGGGTCCTTTTCCCTGTTTACATAGTTGTAACAATTAAAATCTCCTTAGCCACGGTTACCTCTATCACTGATATAATGACTGTTTGTTTATGCTGTTAGAGAGGGACAGGGAGAGAGAGAGTAGGAGAGAGAACACGTGCACTCCCATGACCTTGAGAAAGTTACTTCTGTAGTGGAAAGGAAGGGTCCTGGGTGTTCTGGTTTCTTGCATCTCACTCTCTACTTTTGACTCACAGAAGTCACTAGTGGTCACTTTTTAACAGATGCCAATGATGAGTTGACAATAGGTCCCTGGTTACTTGTAACTGAAAGTAATCTTTTGTCAATGCTGAAGCATTCATTTCCATTTTAATTAGAGGAAGAATTTTATATAAAAAACATGGTCCATTAGAATTTCAACCAACATCAGACGGCTGTCTTCCTTCTCAAACCCATTCAAGTCATGGAGATTAAAATGCCATCAACGAGAGGATTACTTTATTATCCCTCTAGTTTTCCTCTATTAAATGCTATATTTTTCCGCTCATTTTCCTGTTTTAAAGATAGTTGAACACATATTTAGCAAATTAAAACAAGTATAAACAGAAAAAGCATATTATTAGTATTAGTTTTGTTGCTCTTCTGTCATTATATATAATTATTAGTTTGGTTGCTCTTCTGTCATTAGATGTAACTCACAAAGTTTACAAAATATCATTTAGAATCCTTTATGCCAGTTTCTCACTAGGCAAATATCATGAGTGTTAGGTGAACCAAATAGTTTAGTACAAAAAAAGAAAAAGAAAAGAAAAAGAAAATGAAAATGTTTTATGAGGAGTACAGTCAGGTTTCAGGCTCAGAGGCAGGAAGGCTCTGAATTCTGGATTTCTGTGCTCTACTCTACTGTCTCCAGTTTTCCTGACTTTCTTGCTAATGTCCTTTCCAATGGACAATATGTCCTTTCTTGTATTTTGAGGCTGTGTCTGACTTCTTGAGAGCACAGCAATATTTTTGCTCTTGCGTTTATCTCATGGTCATGTACCATGATTAAGTCAATGAGTTCATTTGAAGTCTGCAGTCAGTATCAGTCCCAAGGGGTTTCCTTCAAGAGGGTCAACATGGCCTTTGTTGCAAAACTGTCAGACCTTTAGGTAGTGAGAGAATCAAGTTGGAAAACACATTCTTGTAACTTTAAAAATAAATACTTGTCTGCCAACTACAAACAGCCTCCTAATGTGCCACATCCCACATGCATTTGGATTTAATTTGTTTGCTTTCCTCTGTGATTGCTCTTTAATTATTGCAATGTTGAAACAACTTGCTCTGTCTCCAAAAATATGCTACAGTAGATAGGGCGAAGATGGGGTAAAGAACAGGCAGCCTGCAATGCTTAGGTAGCAGCTGTTCAAGGTGTGTGCCAATGTTTGGGGGACATCTGCTCAAGGCTCTTCAACCTCACTGCTTCACCTTCCAAAGGATGGGGCAACTGATGTCCAAAGGTGATTTCCTAGCAGTCAATTTATGGTCTTCTGAAAAATTGCAAAGTCATTATTACCAAGAGATGACGGACTAACTTGAGATAAGTTAAGCTCATTAGAATATTTTAGCAGCAGCAGGAAGGTACAAAATTCAACTTTATCCAAAATCAAAACAACAAAGCTCAGAACATGATCACTGCTCATATCTACTTTCTTAAGATGACATGGTGAAACCTTGAGCTCATATCAGACTTTTAGCTTCCTTGTTAATGCTGTGAGAAGTCCCAATGCATCAGTCTAAACTCCATTAGAGCCTCTGCCTTTTGCATTCCTTGACAACAATGACAAATGACAAGAGTAATGGCTGACAATATGATTACACATTAATTGGACTGCCTTATTTCCACTCGTTTTTACTGAGGGACAAATTCAGTAAATTTCCTCAAAGTTACACTGCTTGGGGTTAGTTTGAATGTAGGCCTATCTGCTACTGAAGTCTCACTTATTCATGAGGACACATAACATTATAGGTTGGGTTTCCAGGCACTATGAGCTTTGTGTGTGTTAAGTTTGTCAGGAATGCTTGAGAACAGCTTACCTAGAGGATAAAGGAAAGCAGGATTGGGCAGAGAAGGGGTTGAACTCTGATGCAGTTACAACAACTTATTTCTAAGGGAGCTTTGGAGGTAGAATTGCCCTTAGAGATGTCCAAAATTGAGGGGACAAGTTTTTGGTTGTGAGTTATTCTTGGGGAAGATGAGGCAGCTCCCTTTGGTTGGGGACAATTCTTAGACAGGCACTCAGTGTGTGAACCCAGCAGGTAATACTTCCTGCAGCTGGAAAAAGGAGTGTTTTGGTCCTAACTGGAAGTGTGTGTTGTGGGGGGGGTGGTGGTGGTATGAAATTTAGAAAAGGCACCACAGCATCAACTACAGCCCATATTTTGCAGCACTTGGATTCCTTTGCTTTGTGTATTACATTTGCTTCCTCTGGGAAGCAACATCATAGTTCAGCATCAGTTCAGTTCCTCCAGAATTCTTGGTCTGTTTGCCTTGGAAAAGTTATAAGAGGAAGGTTTGTAGAACAAACTGTAGTCTCCTAACCTCCACTGTTGATCTTGAGGCTACAGCTAGATACTCATTGTGTCTCCCATCTCTACTGTCAACTCCAACTCTAGTTTCTCTCACCCTCAGTTAGCACATCTGCTGATCTGAAGGACTTGCAATGGTACAACCCAGTTCCTTATCCCTGAAGCCTTTGGTTACCATGCTTTTGGGAAATGTGGATGCCATATTTGTCCATTTACTGTCAAAATTGAGAAGGGGGAGTATAATAGCACCCTAGTGAATCAATTAGGTGCCAAATATATTTTTCTCTGCTTCCATATGTAAGAAAACTCCCATCTTCTGAATAGTCAGGGCCAGTTACACCTGTCAGGATGATAACTCCTTTTCTTGCCTGCTGGCCTTTTGACACAGGAACCCTGAAGTCATTAATCTGTGGTAATAGCTTGAAATTGATTGGATACCTCATTGTATTCCTGCTGCATAGATTTCTCCTATGGGAACTAGACCCTCTAGAATGACAGAGCCTAACGTTTTGGGGACAGGAAACACAGTATATCATTGGGAGTGGTGGGGAGGGAGGCTGGGCTACTTCTACCCTTAGTTCCTGGACCCATGTATTCTACAAATTGGAGACACTGCAACATGTAATGATTGCTTTGGCTTTATTTTGATGCATACCAAATGATCACACATCTGGTGGCATAAAACAGCACTCACTAGCTCACAGTTCTGTAGGTCAGAAGTCTTAATGAACTCAGCTGGGTTCTCTGCTGAGAGTCTCACAAGGATGGAATTAAGATGTATGCCAGACTGGGCTCTTCTATGGAAGTCCTAGGGAGAAATCGGCTTCCAAACTTACACATATTGTTGGCAAAATTTAGTTCCTTATAGGACTCTTTTATTCTTTAACCATCTTCATAACTCTCTCCAGGTAAGAATACCCTGGATGCCATTCTGACATTATATTTTTTTGCAATAATTGTACCTAGTGATTGGGCACAGTGACTCACGCCTATAATCCCAGCCCTTTGGGAGGCTGAGGCAGGTGGATGACTTGAGGTCAGGAGTTCGAGTCCAGCCTGGCCAACATGGCGAAACCCTGTCTCTACTAAAAATACAAACATTAGCTGGGCGTGGTGGTGCACACTTGCAGTCCCAGCTACTCAGGAGGCTGAGGCAAGAGAATCGCTTGAACCCAGCAGGTTGAAGTTCCAATGAGCTGAGATCATGCCACTGCACTCCAGGGTGCATGACAGTGTGACTCTGTCCCAACAACAATAATAATAATGATAATAATTGTACCTACTTCACTTCCACTGATCAAGTATCTCCATTTGGAACCTATTATATGAGAACCCTCACATACCCCTTGCTCTCCATTTTGTAACGATATCTGCTGTTGGCAGCCCTATGCTGCAGAGATCAGCCACCACCGAGCTTCCCAGAGATAGTGCTGCCGCTCTTACTAAGGCATTCCTTATCACTTTGGTAAGTGATGTATCCTCCATTGGAACATGGGACAAAGCTAGCTGGTGAGATTTTCTTTTCTTTTCTTTTCTTTTCTTTTTTTTCCTGTATGTGGTATCTTAATTCTGGCAGGTTCACTCTCCTGAACCTTTTGATCCTGTTCTTTGCCATCCATCTTCCACAGCAGTTCTGTGATCTTTATTTTGCTTAGTATTCACCACTTATTTCTACATTTCTAAGAGCTTTCTTAGTGTGTGAGTAGTATTCCCTTGCCAGGTTAGTGGTATCTTGTATCATAATATTTAACAGGTGTGAACTTTCCCAAATTTAACTTTATGGTCTAGTCCTGCCCACCTTGATCCAGCATCGTCAGGGTTCAGTTTCATAAGCACACACCCATATGATGGCTAGTCTTGGTGCTCCTTCAGCGTGGAGTGTCTTTTCCTGTTTTGTACTCCAGCACTTCCCCAACCAGATTATGCTGTCACCCGACTCATTATCAGTCTATGAACCAAGAGGAGAGGTGGAAGCAAATCTTGAGTGGACTCAAAAGTTCGCAAGTCAGAGGCCTCTGTATCTTGTTCCAAGGAGAGGGGAATGCTAGCTTCTAATAGAGCGAAGTGAGCCACTTACACAGGTTTGACAGAGCTCAACAGAATCTAGGAATTCAAGACTTTTGAGATCATCAATCGAGATTCTAAATCCCAAATCTCAGAGTCTCACTCTCTTCTTAATTCAGAGCTGACCTTGACATTACAGACTTTCTGGGTGGGAGAATTCAGCCTTCTGTGGAGCTCTTCTATCCTGTCACTACATCCTCTATCCAGAGGAGGTGAAAGTCCCTTTTGGTGGTTTTGCCTAACATTTCCACTTCGGGAAATTAGACATTAGTTTCCATCAGCCTTTCGCTGTCTTATTCTAATGCATCAATAAGTAGCCCTTAGCAACAGCCATCAATTGCAAAATCCTTGAAATTACTGCTGCTTCTGTAATGCTCAAACACCTGAACAATTACTCCAACAGCACACTCCCCTCCAGTCATTCCACCCCAGTTCTACTGGGGAAATTCTAACATTTGCACTGTTACAGATGCAGAGAGTTATTGGTACTCCACCTAATGCCAGTGATGGCGTTGTCATTGCCAACCAATGAGTGGTTCACTTCCAAATCCCATTTTATAGTTTGCTTCCTAGCACCACAGGCATCCATCAACAGTCTTAGATCAGCTTCACTGGAAACAGTCTCTGAGACGGAATTTGAATGCAGGAAGTTTATTGGGAAGTGCTCTCAAGAATTTACCTGTCAGGAAGTGGAAATTAGATGGAGGGAGAGGTTGGATGGTAATACTATTGCAACCAGAGTTCAGTGGACCCTACAGGGGTTTTGGAGCTGGGATTTGAAGCAAGAGAACCAGGACTTTATGGCCAGTCATTGAATAGTCCTTGGATGCCGACTACCCCCAAGTGGGGCACTTGATTTGGTTTTAAAAAGGTGGCTCCCTCAGTCAAAGGTAATTCCTGGGAAGGGATTCAGCTATTAAACAATAACATCCCACATTCCACACCAAATAAGTGGCTTGGTCCTAAAAGTGAGACACCACAGCAGGTATTACATGCTGTGAATTCAGTTCCTAGGTCTGCCAAGGTCTAAAGCCCTTAAGCAGACCACTTCTCTCTGTATCTCAGTTTCTTCAGACATAAATTAAAAACCATTTGTGTAAGCTGGACTACATAATATCTAAGGAACTCTCTTTCCCCCAAATATGATCAAGCAGGTTTCTAACTTTATGACTTAGCCTCCTGGGATAAAAAAATGGTAGAGTGAAAATAAATTGACCAGTGTCAGTCAGATCTGTTTTAAGATCCATTTCTGTCACTTTAAATCTTTTAGGACTTTGACCAAGGTTTACAAACTTTGTGACTCAGTGTTTCTATCTTCAAAATAGGGAGACTGATCCTGAGTGCACGGGGTCACTGTGAGGCTTAAATGAGATTAATTTCTTTTCTTTTTCCATCTCTCTCACTTTCAACAAATACTAAAAGACTTTGGTTTGTGATATTCTGCCTTAATATGAAGTTCATTTGTATTATATTCATTAGATCACATAGCCAACATAATTTAATAAATATCTAGCTATTTTTCTGCATGCGATTTAGCTGTGTCTGAGAAAATCCACTTGAGTGAAGAGAGGAGGCTTTATCCAATAGGAGAGCAGGTAGTAGTAGTGCTTGGGGGGAGAGCAGTGCAGGTCCTGCATATGAGGAGGTGGATTATCTTACCACTCTGCCTCCCTTTTGGTGGTGAATTACCCTGACATGATTACCACAGGAACATTTCCCCGATAACATATCACTCTGTTATTCCTCTTGGATGATTTTGTTTAATGAAACATCATCCAGTGGCATGTCTTCAGTGAAAAGCATTCAGGTGGAAGCAGGACTTGCCTTTCATGGAAGGGGAGGGCAGGAAGTCAAGGTGAGAGGGGAGATGAGCTGAAAGACCAAGGCCATTTTATTAATCTGTTCTCATGCTGCTGATAAAGACATACCAGAGACTGAATAATTTTTAAAGAAAAAGAGATTTAATGGACTCACAGTTCCACGTGGCTGGGGAGGCCTCAACAGTCATGGCAGATGGTGAAAGGTGAAAGGCACTTCTTACATAGCAGCAGACAAGAGAGGGAATGAGACCCAAGCAAAAGGGGAAACCCTTTATAAAAACATCAGATATCATGAGATTTATTCACTACCACAAGAACAGTGTGGTGGAAAGCATGTCCATGATCCCGTTATCTCCCACCAGGTCCCTCCCACAACATGTGGGAATTATGGGAGCTACTATTCAAGATGAGATTTAGGTGGGGACACAGCCAAACCATTATCAGCCATGCTCTTTTAGGTGTTAAGGAAAGCACATTTGTAGAGATACTTGTACAATTAATCTTGTTCAAGGGTAGAAGCCTATGCTGGGACTAGAATCGAAGGAACAATGGTCATCTCATAGAGAAATTCCACATTCAGAAAGGATCTTGACTTCAGCTCTTCCCGATGGCTGCAATGATCCAACTTTCCATCTGAGGACACAGGTCTGCTCCCAAAACTCTTTATACTAAGAAATGAGGTTCTGAATACCTTGAATAGAATTTACAAAGTCAATGGTACAGAGGGAGGGTCACTTACGCTGGCAGAGAATAGAACTAACTTTGAAATTATAGCTTTCTTATTTACTTGCTGACAACTTAGGATAAATATTTAACTTCTCTGAGCCTAAGTGCCTTTGGATATTAAAGAGAGATAATCGTATCTGCTGTAAAGAGAGACTGTGAGAAATAGATTAGATTACCATATAGAACACCAGGAAAAAAGCAGATGGTCCATAACATATATCTTTTATTATCAAGTCACTTTGGTTACTTCCTCCTGATCCTTATCCTCAGAGAGCCGCTGTCTTTATAATAGAGATTTAGCCTTGATCCTTTTTCTCAAGTTATTGGACCTGATTTCTGTCAATAAATGCAGCCCACACTTGCTTTTGCCATTCTCTTCCCACAGAGTTGTTTCTGAACCTTCAAGCCTGTGGATGTCTCTCCCTGATATGCCTATCTATCTGGATTTTAGTGTGACTCAGTACAGATGCTTCCTACACAATGGAAATGTTGCTTACCTTGGCTCTCCATGGTCAGTTGCTCACTTGTTCTGTAAATATATCTATGATCATTGTCCTGTGCCTTGCCTATCACGCTGAGCTGCATTTTACATGGTTGGGTTGGTTCCTTCCCGCTTCTTATTCTATCGGCCTTGGTGGAAAAGTGCAATTCCAGGTACTTTTCTGTCTTCTCTTTCATCTTGGGTAGGTGGATCAGTATGGCCTGTAGAATAAGAAGACCTATATCCAGATCTCAATTTTGCTATTTTCTCTAGGTGAGTCACTTTTTGTGTGCTAAGGTAAGTATTGAATGTGATAGAAAGAACTAATGACAGACATTTTCGTGCAGTCTTACTCTGTGCCAATCATTGTGGTAAGCTCATCACAGTAATTATTTAATTTAATTCTCAGACTATCCTAATATCTTCAATATGAAAAATCTCTATTATTTTCATTTTATAGGTAAGACTGAGAGTCAGAGTGAGGACAGGAAGATAGGAAGACAGATGTCAGAGAAAGGATTGTAAGGTAGTGGAGAAAAGAAAAGAACAAGTCTTTGAGAGAGGAGATACAACAGTAAGTTGCAGCAAGTAGAACTTTCAGTTTTCTATGCCCTCTTCTTTGTAAGCAACAAACTTTTCTAAAATCTGAATGGCAACAAGAAAAGCAATAGAGTCATAGAGTCAGAGTTTGAACAAGACAGAACATTTATTTATGCTTTTTCTGAATACCTAGATGCCAACATCTAGGTATTCTTTATTAGCACACTTATTAAACTTTATTAGTTTTATTAAGCCAAACCAGTCTGAGTATTTTGTCCCTTTCCTCTAATGTCTAGTCCAAGAATCCAATTCTAGATCCCAGAATTGATACTCTGTAGGCTGGTAGTTGGAGCTGGCCTAGGGGTGGAATTATTTCAATATTCAGAATGCCTCATTTATTCAACCAATATTTAGATGTACTGTGTAGACAAGGTATCATCTGTGCTGGGGATGAAGGGGAGAGCTGGATATTGTTCGGGTATGAAGGACTTAAGCCTCAACTTCATCTTTTGTCTTTGGGGTGCAGAGTGGGTGGGTAGACAGGACCGTGAATTTTATAATATTTGGGAGTACAAATAATTTTACTTGTAAAACTACTTAGTTTCAGGTCCACCAAATAAAGCATGTGGCTTAGTGACTAATTGACATCATCCAGGTGGATCAACTTGGATCATTTACAATTTTTATTCTTTTCCCATAATTAGTAGTTGATAAGATTTGGCTCTGTGTTTCCAACCAAATTTCATGTTGAATCGTAATCCTCAGTGTGGCAGGAGGGACCTAGTGTGAGGTGGCTGTATTGTAGGAGCAGACATGCCCCTGGCTGTTCTCATGGTAGTGAGTGAATTATCACGAGATCTGGTTGTTTAAAAGTGTGTAGCACTGTCCCCTTCATTCTGTCTCTCCTGCTCCACCATGAGAAAATGTGACTGTTTTCCGTATACCTTCCACCATGATTGTAAGTTTCCTGAGGCCTCCCCAGCCATGCTTCCTGTAGAGCCTGCAGAACTGTGAGTCAATTAAACCTCCTTTCTTTATAAATCATTGTATAATAGCAATGCAATAATGAACTAATACAGTAGTCTTATTTGACTTGATCCTTATCTACAAAATGGGCACCATCATATACCTACATCACAAAGATGTTTTAAGTGTTGCTAACATCCTTTGTAAACTATACACGGTGCCCTGTCCCCCACATCAACATCACACACAATGTTTTGATAAAGAAATTTGTAATTTATTTTTAAAAAGTTTACATTCACGATTTAACAGTTACAACAATCCTTTAAAGCGGGTGTCTTTTTCCCCAGTTTATATTATAATAGATAAGAAAATTGGGATTCAGAGTCTGAGCATGCTGACCCAGTTTAACAGATGTAAGAGACAAGGCTCAAGCATAGATCATAGCAACTCAGGTTCCAAGTCCTGAGTTTCAAGATATCAGCTTCCTTTAAAAATCTCCTGATTACTCTTGATAATTGGCAGGTCTTTCATGAAAATATTGCTGAAAAAGAACTTGCTACTTTTTATATGTTGTCGGAAGAAAGGGTGAAGAAAACCAGCTTTAGTTAGAATCTCTGTATTATAGGTGACATAATTGAGTCCACGGGATTTATTTCCCCAGCCTAAAGACATACAGCTAGTGAGTCACAAGGTGTGATTGGAGCCCCTGTCACGCTTTGGCAACATGGCTCCCTCCTTTGCAAGCTCCTCTAGGTTCCTCGGGCAACACAGTCTCCACCTCTGAACTGTTTTCATGATGCTCTGCATTTTCTGATTAAAAATGCCCACTGGGAATACAGACTGGGAGGCAATTTAGCCAAATATCCTTTTTAGCAAATGATTTATTTACTGCTGCTAGGACAGCATTTTCTCCTAATCTTTCTCTGGCCCTCTTTGTTGCTTCCTGTCTTTCTTGTTCACTGCTCGCCAGGAAGCCTCTTATCTTTGCTGATTTGGGACCAGTTCATCTTCTCCTCATGGTAAATCTGAGGCTAATGGGCACCCAGAAGAAAAGCAAAGCCTAAGACCACTCAGAAGCACAAGTATCTTTTCTTGTAATAGACAAATGATATTTTTCCCCTAAATTCCTAAGTGGGATGTCTCCTAATGAGCTTTCTTTCCCTCACACTATCAACTTTTTCTCGTATATCCATCCTTCTCCAAACCAAGGTTAACTGAACAAACTTAGATTATTTGGGGAATAGGAAATAATTTTGACGAACATCAGTGTGCTCTTGGTGTTTGCACAGTATTCTTGGTATTTGCGTATCTGGAAGATGCATTTGAGAGAAAGGAGGCCATATTACAGGATCATGAAAAAGAGAAAATGGCATATAGTGGCCTTGTACTCTGAGCTCATATACTAAACATAACCACTTTCATTTTATGCATTCAGAGGGGCATATGTCTAGTCAATTGTGAAGACAGACCAAAATTCACTGAAAGCCTTTCTCTTCATTATATTACCTAGCAAGATGAAAAGTATAACCTTGCTTGTCAGGTTTGATGGACGCTACATAGTTGAATAAGATGTTGTCAATAGAGCAAGACCATCTTAGCTCAACCTGGAATACTTTTTCCTGCCTGTCACCATGGCTTGCTTCCTTACATGTTTCAGGTCTTTGCTCAGGTATCACATTCTCAGAGAGGTCCTCCTTGTTCATCCTATTCAAATTGTTTCTCTAACACCCTCTCTCTTCCTTTCCTGATTTATAGCCTCTGTAATATTTATCACCGTCTGACCCATTATATATTAAACTTATTTATTTGTTTACTGCCTCTCTTCCCTTGCTAGACTGTAAGCCCCATAAGGTAGGAATTTTTAACCATTTTGCTCACTGTTGCATTCCCAATGCTTAGCATGGTGCCCAGCACATAGTAGGTGTTCAGTGAATATCCGTTGCGTGAATAAATGAATGAATGGAGGAAGGGCAATTAGGTGCCTAGTGGTGAGACCCAGAGCTCTATCCTGAGTGCGTCCCAGATTGAGACCATTTTTCTTTTTTCAAACCGGCAAAGAGCACAAAAATGCATTTCAGATGCTAGCTCTGCCCAAACTAGATAGCTTTTGCTATTTAATTTTTGAAATCAAGATGAGACTTTTATATTCATTATGTGAAATCTCAGCCTTTTGACTTTGATAATCTGAGACTGTTTTTGGTGTCTGGACTCTGACCTCAAAATGCTAGATGATTTTGTCTTCTACACCTTCACTTTAAAATCCTCAGCCCTTCCCCTGGTGCTCAGGCTCCTCAGTCTCATAGCCTATACTCCATTATTTCCAGATCAGGCTGTCCTCTGGCCTTCAACAAACTCTATGTCAAAAGTTGTCTGATTTCAAAGCGAAATGCATTTTAACTGGGCATCCTGGAGAACAAAAACTCTCATATTTTCATGTTAGCATTCTATTTTTACTTCCATTTAATTCTTTTGTTTTTCTATTATGATACAAAGACAGACAATTTTAGTAGGCTTGCAGAATGAATTCACTTTTTAGCAAGTCTACTGGATTCATATTTTTTGTAACATGCCTTATGAATCTCAGTTAATAAGACAAAATTTAAAAGGAGAAAATAGCTGCTCTCAATAATATATGGAGTGAAGCCATTTCCACCTCTTTCTCAGCTTTCTTCAGGCCTCTCTTTACAGGGCCTGGGGATTAACCACTTGCTTTTCACACCTCACTGATTCTTGCAGAAGGGTCACATTGCTTCATGCTCCATTTTGTATCATGGTGTTGGTTCTTTGAAGCAGGCAGACTTGCTGCCACAAGCCACCTAGTTGGCCTCCTATCAGGGAGCTTTGACCACTCAGGCTGGGCTCAGGGACACAGCCCAGAACTCTCCTACCTAGTTATTGTCTTTCCCCTTGTCCCCTGGGCTCAGTTCTATGCTTGTCTGTTTCCTAAACATTTTAGCTTAATCTCTACTCTCTGATCTTGTGCTGACCTCCTGTATCAGTGGCATGTTCAGTTTGCCTAGTTTGAGTCATTACCTGTTTCTTACAGTCCAGGTTTTCACTTATACTAGAGGCTTAGAATCTTCCTTTCTTGGCTGCTCTTATCTAAATATTGAGGCTCACCAAGATTCAGTCTCCAGTGCCAGCTTACTTTACAGGAGAAACTTGAAAACATAGGGAGTACATGCACTCTCTTTCTATCTCCCAAGGAATTGCCAACTTTTTTAGCATGTTCTTCTTCCCACTGCTAACAGAAAGGAAAAAGAAAGGGGAAGAGAAAGGAAGTATTTAATAAGCAAAAACAAAGAGAATAAAGAACATAAATTACTGAAGACAAGCCCAAACCAAACCAAACAAACAACAACAAACACCTTGTAAAAAGACTCACTGAAGTGGAACAAGAAGGAAAATTTCCCAACATGATAAAAATGGCATCTGGAAAAACCCCACAGCCAACATCGTACTGAATGGTGCAAGACTGGATGCTTTCCCCCTAAGATTAGGAACAAGACAAAGATTCTGTTCTTTCTTCCCTGGAGGTTCTAGCCAGGGCAATTAGGCAAGAAAAAGAAAAGGCATCCAGTTTGGAAAAGAAGAAGTAAAACTATTGCTATTTACAGAAGACATGGTCTTGTATATAGAAAGTACTAAAAATCCACTAAAAACTAGTAAAACGAATAAATTAGTTCAGCAAGTTTGCAGGGTATAGGATGAATACACAATAATTAACTGTATTCCTATGCAGACACAGCAAACAATACTTTCATTTTAGGTTTTCAGAAGTTTGATACTGGAAATGTCTATGTTTGTGATTATTTATTTATTTATTTATTTATATTTTATTCAGTACATTTACTGAATACGTTCTTAGATCTGCAAATTAACTGCTTTGGTAATTATTAATATTATACCAAATTTGAGAAACTTTTTTGGCCATGATTTAATTTGCTTTTAATTTTGATGCCTCATTTACTCTCTTCTCTATTCCAAGAGTATAATAGGCTATTTGAAATTATCTAAATCTCACCATGGCTCTAATCATTTTTTTAGATATCATTTTCTTTTTTGTTTATCATATTTAGCCTTTCTATTGATTTTTCTTCTAGTTCAAAGTTTTTCATCTGTTCTTTCAAATTTGCTATTAGCCTACCCAGTTAAGTTTCTATTTCTGATAACTTCTTCTTTCTATGGTTTCCATTTTTACCTTCTGTAGTTTTCATTTTATTGTTGAGGTTTTCCATATAATCCCTCATATGTCCGTATTTTCTTTTAAATCTTTGCACTTAATGTATCAGTCTTTTGAAGTCCTTTTCTGGTGTTTTTTTCTTCTGTTTTGTTTCATGATTGTTCCTATTAACTTCTTTTTCTTAAGTTATTTGTCAAATTTTCCTGATTCCTTACAGCCTACAAATTTTTGTTGTATGTTGGCTCTTGTGGGTGATGTGCTATAAGAAGTCTGGATTATAAGGTCTTCCTTTAAAGGAAAACAAGTATATTATTGGCTGCCATCCTCTCCTGTCATGTTGGTTTTTATACTTTGTGTTAGTCCATTCTCATGCTGCTGATAAACACTTAAACAAATTATAAAGAAAAAAAGGTTTAATGGACTCACAGTTCCATGTGGCACATGGCTGGGGAGGCCTTATAGTCATGGTGGAAGGCAAAAGGCACATCTTACATGGCGGCAGGCAAGACAGAATCAGTCAAGCAATAGGGGTTTCCCCCTTATAAAACCATCAGATCTCATGAGACTTATTCACTACTATGAGAACAGTATGGGTGAAACCTCCCCTATGATTCAATTATCTCTCACCAGGTCCTCCCACAACACCTGGAAATTATGGGAGCTATAATTCAAGAGGAGATTTGGGTGGGGACACAGTCAAACCATATAATACTTCTTGAGAAGTTAGTGTCTATTGCCTTTATTACTAGGGAGTGACTCTTACTTTAGTGAATGTTCCTTACTTCTGAAGTGAGAGATTTCTGTGGTCTCAACTCAATGCCCAGGATGCTCAGTCAAGTGTCTCCACTCTGCTGGCCTGAGACTTCAGTGTCTTCTGGCCCTCTGTAGCCTCTAGATTGCTTCAGCTTTCAGCCTGCAGCAGTCACTGTTGGATCAGCATTTTTAGTCTCTGTGCATGTCCAGTTCAGTTTTCTGCTAAGACCTGTAATGATCCCCACACAAACTTCTGGGATCCCATTTGTGCATGATTCCCTCCTCTTGGCAGAGTTCCCTCAAATTCCAGCATTCATGAATAACGTTCAATACCCCCTCAGCCCAGCCCAACCTCAGCATCTGCCTGGGCTTCTCAGCCCCACTCCATGAATAAGAACATGTACTCAGGAGGTGTGAGTATCATCATGGCCTCTGATCAAGTGTTTGACTTCTTATTAGGATAATCATAGTCTTGCTCTGTCTCTTATCCAGTTTCTAAGAACAGTTGCTTCATTCATTCTTATTGTTTGCATTTTATAGTTGTTTATGGTAGGTAGGTGGGTCTAATAACAATTCCTCTCACAAGGCCATGATAAAGTCACCTTTCATTAAGTTTTTATTTTCCACAAATTTATTCACTTTTAGAAGTTTGAGTGTATTTTTGTATCTGCTCTTTAATTCTCAATAATGTCTTATTTTCCTCATTTTTGTGATAATGCCCTTTATTTTGCTAAACATTTCATACATACTGATTTATTATTATTTATCTTACAATTCCAAAAACTGCAATTCTTGGTGAATTAAATTATTTCTAATTTCTGCTGACTTACATTCTTGTGGTTTGTATTCTGCATGTTTGTTGATCTTTGATTTTTGAGATCATTGTTTGATGTTAATTTGTCAAAATCTTGAAGGTCAATATCGGAGAAACCTTCCTCCAAAGTACAGATGTTTATGCAGACTGCCAGGGGTTAAAACTAGCTACAGACCACTTCAACACCCCTCAAAAGGCTTGACTCAGTTCTGATGTCCAAGGCTTTATTCTCCCACCTCAACTTTGTCCCATGGTTTCCATGTAAATAGCTTGCAGTTATCAGCACCTGCCATTAGGGAACCATCCAGCTACCTGTTGTAACATTGGCTTTATCTACATGCTACTTTATCCCTAGTTCTTTTTATCACCGTCTTACATGGGATGACAACACAATTGAAGAGATTCCTTACATGTTGTGAGAAGGATAATTCTTTGGAGGTATGTCCTCTTCAGAATATTTTTTTGTGAGAGGGACTGTCAGAGCACTTTAGTTAGCAACAGTGCCAGAAATAGACATTGCTCCGTTCTCTACATTCATCTGCTTTTTCATAGGATAAGTATTTGCATGTTATAGTGTTCTAATTTACACTGGATTTTGCGATTATACAGAATGGCACTCTAAATTTTTCATATTTATAAACATTGGAAATACATATAAACAAAAACAAATCACAAGAAATGTATTTTGATGAGTCTTAGAATGAATGGACATCCCCAGCCAGAAGAATGTGAATGGTAGAAGCATATATTAGGTCTGTACTATTGAGAACAAGACAGATATTTGGAGGGTGCAACTACTTTATCAATTTTGACTTCACATTTAGTGCAGCACCAGATGCATGTTTACTTGATCCAAAGTTTATATCCTTATGTAAAATGTATGCAGAAATAAATCTGCATGTACTAAATGTACCTCTAGAGGTCCAGTTGAGTAGAGATTAATCTGGGTCAGGGACTTGACAGACAAGTACCTGCCTAAAGAAAGAAAGACGGGAAATAAGTATTTGTTTGAATGAATGACTAAATGGGTATAGCTAAATTCTATAGTTACCAAAAATGAGCCTCTCAAATTAATTGCCTTATAGGTTACCTGAAGTGCCAGAAAGTTTTGTCACACCCCTTTTTTCCCCCCTTGGTTATGTTGAGTGAAAGCACAGTGAGTGTGACTTGATAAGCTTGACATACTGCTGAATGTCTTATCTCCGCATGGTTCTCAAGCCCTAAGGAGGCCATGACTACCAAGAGAAGGTGGGGTCCCCAAGGCTCAAACTTGAGAGGAAGTCTTCGTGATGAAACAGAAGGAGCATAAGACTTGGGACCAGATGGACCTAAGTTTAAACCCAAGACCTGCTCCGTGCTTTGTGAATGTGGAAAGCTTCCTTAATCGCATAGAACTGCAGCTTCATCTCACGTATAATGTGATTAGAAACACCTCCATTGCTATAGAATGGTGGTAATAAATGAGATAAAGTACATTAAAGTGCTTTGAAAGCATTTTCATACTACACAAAGGAAACGCGAATAGAACGAGGCTGCTGAACGCTTCTTAAACGCAGACATAGCAGCTTTAAGACATTATCAGGTTCATCTTCTCAGAATTCTGAGTTACCAGGGAAATGGGAGAAAACAATTTTGAGCTTAACTTCCAAAATAACTTGGCAGTGAATCTGAATCAGAAAATGTTTAAAATGTTTAAGTGAATTCATTCTCTATAAATTAGGTTAAACACACAAAGAAAAAAGTAATTTCCCATCCTGCTACTTTCTGGAGGATATTTAACTGTTGGGAGTTGATTCCAAGAACCCTCAGGCTCATGAAAAATGTGGTTATTTGCATATTAGACCTCAGAGACTTCTCCTTCCATAGCAGCTGCTTTGCGCATAGCCCCAGGGTTGGAAAAGCCAAGTTATTCTGGGCCAAGCAAGTTGCGTTTATTAAAAACAAGAAAATAAATAAAAATAAGACAAAGCGATAAAGTCACATTAGGCTGAAAATCAGGTGAGAGACTTATCTCAGCTCTGCCTGCCAAAAGCATTGTGGCCTTGAGCCTGGGCCAGGGGAAAGCCATCCAGACTGGTTGGATCTTTCTTGGCTCTATCCTTTTTCATGTTTGAGTCTGTAATGCTTGACAAGGGGCTTGAGCTACTTTTGCTGACCAGGGAGTTTTCCCAGGTATCACCTTCCTCCTTCTACTTGGAATGTGCTCCCTTTCCCAGGTGTCCTGGATTCCATCCTGACAGCTTGCCATGGTTCTCTCCTGTCTAGACCACAAGTTGGATGGGTGATGTGCGTCACTTTTCAGTTCATTTTCTCCCCAGATTCTGTTCCCTTCCTGGCTTCATATTCTCCAGGCTCCTAATGCATAACACTCTGTCTCAATGCCCAAACTGGGCTGTTGGTGGTGGTGTCCAATCCAGTACCGCATGGACCCAACGTTGATCTTAGCAGCCGGATTGTCATTTTTATTTTTCTCCTTCTAACTGCTTCAAGAAAGATGCTCAATATCCTCCAGTTGTGAATGATCTCTCTCTTTGAAATCTAATCACACTGTTTCTCACATGTGGAACTTTGCACACTTTCAGTGATGTCTTATCTCCCCAGTATACAATGAACAAGGTAGGATCCATATATGATCTTCTCACTGCCCGTTCATGGTGGTAGCTCTCCTCCAATGCCCTTGCTGAGACAGCCTCCTGTAATGGAATCAGGGCTAGAACCTCTTCTCATTTTCATACACTAAACTCTTGCACATATCGTGTCTCTCTGAAATTCTCTTCTCTTTGTTTGGTAAATTCCAACTCTTCCTTAGGATTCTAGCCTAATCATCATTTACTTAGAGACATGGCTTTAACTGCCTGCAAATCCTCATTCCATCACTCTTGTGAATCTGTCTTTCATGGTGCTGGCTCAGATACGTTCTACTATTTACCACAAGACTTTTAGCTCCTTGATGACAGAAAGAGTAGCTAATTTTGCCTACCACATTATCCCCAGCATTTACAATAGTGCTTGGTCCATGTTTTATTTTAAAAACAAATAAAATAAATGGTCCACAACTGAACAACACACTTTTACTAAATGAATGAATGAATACGTAGTTTCAGGGGTTCATTGTTTTCATTGGTGACTATGGCAGGGTCTTTCCATCTCGGTCACCCAAAGACTTTTGGTTCACTTTGGAAAATACAACCAAGACTCGCAGTTTCCCAGCTCCCGCAGGCTTCCTGATATCAGAAAATTGCTCTCTCTGCAATGAAAACAGCAGGCATCAAGTCTACAAGCCTGTACATAAAAGGATCCATTATCCCTCGAGCCAAATGTCACTGCTGGAATGGCTTCCAAATGCTGCCAAAAAGAACATTATTAATAACAGTAATGATAATAATAGTGATCGTAATAACACATATTAAATTTTAATTTATATGACACCCAAGCCCCACAGCTCTGAGAGGGAATCATTCTCATAGCAAAGGGGAAGAAATAAAGCAAAACTCCAATTGAAAGGAAATATGATACAATTTGGGCTCAGAGCCAGGCTTTAAGCTTCTTTGTGGGAACAGAAAAAGAAAAGGACTTCACCAGGCTTCAGACCCAGTCAGACTCCACGTGAGAGTTCTGAATTTCAGGGATACAACAGAGAGGGGTGGAAACATATGTATCAGTCTCATTTCAAGATAAGTACTCTCCATCATTTTAACTCAAAGCATATAAAATGTGGCTCTGGGAGTCCCTGAAGGATTCAGGAAGGAGACTTGTCTGAAGGCAGTCAGAGTCTATGTCTACACTGAGGGACTATGGAGAAGAGACTTAGATGGGTTGAAGAGTCACTGTGCTGGGTTGTGTACACATACAATGGTAAAATATTTGTGAAATAAAAAAAAGATAAAGTAAATATTTTCATGGTTGTTAGGATACTTGAAAAATTTTAACACATACCAGATTTTAATGACTCTAAAATAGTAATAGCCAAAAAGAGGAATGGTTTTAATTTACTGTGGCAATACTGTGTAATGTCGAGGGTATGGGCTTTGGAAGTCTGGCACATTGGGCTTGGGTCATGCCTACTCTGTTTACTGGGAAATCTTAAATATGTCACATAAATTCCCTAAATTCCCATTTCATGGTGTTAAATTGAGAGCAATAATAGAATACTGGTCAAGGTTCTCCAGAGAAACAGAACCAATGTTATGTAGATAGATAGATGGATAGATATGAATGAAGGAACTGGCTCATGCTATTTTAGGTAGAGAAGTCTCACAGTCTGCCATCTGCAAGCTGAAGATCCAAGAAAGCTGGTGGTGTAGTACTGTCAGAGTCCAGAGGCTTGAGAACCATGGAAGTTGATGGTATAGGTCACGTTCCAAGTACAAAGGCCCAAGAAATAGGAACACCAATGTGCAAGGACAGGAGAAGAGGGATGTCCCAGCCCAAAAGCAACTTTTTACTTCCTCTACCTTTTTGTTTTATTCAGGCCCTCAACAAATGAGATGATGCCCTCCCACATTAGTGAGGGTGACTTCTACTTAGTCTACTGATTGAAATGCTAATCCCTTCCAGAAACACTCTCACAGACACACCCAGAGTAATGGTTTCCTAGCTATCTGCACATCCCTTAGCAAAGTCTAGTTGACATATACTATTAACCATCTTATAAAGAGTTTAACCTCATAGGTTAAAAAATCCTCAATGAGAATTACTCATTCAATAAAACTTCATCGAGTACTATGAAATAGTTCACACTTGAAGCAAAATAAGAAAGTAATCCAACAGACCTCCCTTTATCTAGAACTAAGATTTAATAAGCATTTGCAAAGCAGATCTGTGTATCCATTTTTAAGTTTCTGGATCTGTGGGCAAGTAGATTTTGGAGACTGAGAACTTGGAAGACAGGATTCTTGCCTGCCTTGTATGTGGTTATGATCTGGGACTTGGGGAAGTAGTCAGAGGCAGATGATTAATTACTTTAAAATTAATCATTGTATAACCTTCATTCCCAGGCCACAAATTGCCCTAGGCTGAATTATAATTCAAGATACCATACTTTTCTGTGTGTCAATCCTTTTCATTAGAGATAAAACACTAATCTATATTCTGATCTTAATCTATAGCAGGTAAATAACATGATGGTTTTTTAAAAATAAAAATATAATACATGCGTGTGCTAAAAATTTTAAACTATTGAAATGATACTCCTTTTTATTAACAGTTAAGAGTTCCTTGCTTCTCCATCCATACTTTTTCTTTTTTGAAGTTATTTCGTTTTATGTTATTGTTTTAGAGACAGGATCTCGCTCTGTCACCTAGGCTGGAGTGCAGTGGCATGATCGTAGCTGACTACAGCCTCGAACTCCTGGGCTCACGTGATCTTCCTGCTCAGCATCCCTAGTAGCTAGGATTATAGGTGCATGCCATCACACCTGGCTACTTTTTTTTGCTTTTCTTTTTTGTAGAGACAATGTCTCACTATGTTGCTGGTCTCACATTCCTGGCCTCAGCTGATTCTCCCACTTCAGCCTCACAAAGTGCTGAAATTACAGATGTAAACCACCCACCTTGAAGTTATTTTGAAACTAGATTTAACTGACATGACTACACATGTCATAAACACCTTACAACTGTCAAATTATAATAATGTTCACAATTATTGAATGCATATTATATGTTAGTCAATTTTCTAAGCACTTTTTATGCATTACTACCTTTAGTTTTCACAGAACAACTGATTTACAAGCTGTGTGACTTGAGTGAAGTTCTTTAACTTTTCTGAAGACCAGTATCTTCCTATGTAAAATAAAGGTAGCATTGCTATTCTTGCAGGGTTGATCTATGCACAATGCATTGTATGGTTTCTGGCACCTACTAGAGACTTAATCATAGTGACTACAGCCTATTTCTCATACCTTTTTTCCATCTGAGTAACACATAAGACTAGGTTCCAATCTGATCACCTTAGCTTGTGTTGTAGAGGAAGGTCCTTACTGTTTGAATCTCTGGGTTTGGTTTATTTTGGATAAACATGTCTGATGAGTATTAGATAAGTTTAATTATTTTGTGATTCCTGAACACACAGCTATTCAATTTTATAATTACTGCAAACACTAGATGGAGAGAGTTTTACTTTTAATTTTTTGTTCTTCCTTGAAAAAATCATTGTAATGTCTTTAGACCTGTAGGCACTACTAAGAAAAGGTAAGCCAAAATATTTATTTGCTTATTTATTCACTCTCCAATTATGCTTTGAGAAAAAGCTGGTTGGATAATTCTTTTCTTCAGGCTAGGATATTAAATTATGTGGTCATAGACAAGCTCAAGTAGCAAAATCAGAGTCCCCGAAATTTGGATTTGAAACAAACAATCCATAACTCTCAGAATAATCCTCTAGAGCAGGGGTCCCCAACTCCGGGGCTGAGGACCTGCCTGCAGCCTGTGAGGAACTGGCCACACAGCAGGAGGTAAGTGGTGATCAGGCCAGCGAGCATTACTGCCTGAGTTTCACCTCCTGTCAGATTAGCGGCAGCATTAGATTCTCATAGGAGAGTGAACCCTATTGTTAACTGTGTGTGCAAAGGATCTAGGTTGCATGCTCCTTATGAGGATTTAACGCCTGATGATCTGAGGTGAAAAAGTTTTATCCTGAAAGCATCCCCCTGGCCCTGTCTATGATAAAATTGTCTTCCATGCAACCAGTCCTTGGTACCAAAAAGGTTTGGGACTGCCACCCTAGAGATGCCATAATTATCCCACCCACTTCAGAAGGATCTCGAACTTACCATTAACCAGGTTGTACAAACCCCACGTTGAGACATTGGAGATCTGTCAATAAGTTATTTTCTAATTTGTGGAACTTTCTCTATAAAAAGTCACAAAACTATAAATTTAACACCTATTATATTTTTATAAACCATGTTGAATGAATGTTATGCAAAAAGTCAGACACAAATTAGTAGAAAAGATAGAGAACTACAGTATGTGTAATGTCATTTTAATCATTTTATCTATATAGATAGATGAGGAAGGAAAAACCATTTTAGACAGAGTGACAACTGTCTGCAAAGGCATGGATGCCCCCTTTAAGGAACTCAAAAGTAATTCTATTTGGTTCTTAGGCACCTGCTGGGGGACCCTGTACACCATTCAAGATGCTTGGATTTATTTGATAGCAATGGGGAATGGCTGATATATTCGAAAGCAGGAAAGTGATTTTATTAAATTTACATTATACTATGATAAGTCTTTCTAGACTTATTGAATAAATTAGATAAATATTGAATTAAATTATGATAAAATATTAAATAAACTAATATTATAAAAATTAGATAATTATTTATAAAATTAAATTGAACTAGTAGATTGGAAAGGGGTTGGCCGAATGCCTCTCCCTCTTAACCCCTTGTTAGAAGAATGCTGAAATAGTTGGTATGAGGAATAATAAGCAATTCAGAGGTCGTCAGTGTTAGTGAGGACAAAGCAGAGGAGAAACAATCAGTAAACATTCTCCATATGAGGCCCTTGGTCCCACATAATTCAAATGATACTGACTGGAGAGATAGTTTAAGGAAATGGAATGGACAAGACTGAGAGGTCAATCATGGGAGGATGGAAAGGGCGTGGCAGAAGTTTATGGTCCTTAGCAAGGGCGTCTGGGGAAAGATGAGATTCAGCAGTATATAAAGAGTAGTTAGAATGAATAGGAATTTAGAAATTGCCCAAGGTAGAGTGAAAAAAGTTGGATCATGGAACCTGGCAGAGAATTTATCTTGATAAATAATGTAGTTATTAATTAATTATTTAATTAATTAATAAGTAATGTATTTTAAGCCATGCAAGACCCATGATAATGACCCACTAGGTGTTAACCTTAATTTGGATTACAAATCCCAGCATAATAGGCCCCTGGCTATTTTTCAGATTTCCTTTTTGTTTTATTTATTTTTTATTTTTTCATAAGTTAGTGGGGGTACCGGTGGCATTTGGTTACGATTAAGTTCTTTAGTGGTGATATTGAAATTTTGGTGCACCCATCACCCAGGCAGCATACACTGCACCCTATTTGTAGTCTTATTCCTCATCCCCCTCCCACTCTTCCCAATAAGTTGCCAAAGTTCATTGTATCATTCTTATGCCTTTGCATCTTCATAGCTTAGCTCCCATGCATCAGTGAGAACATACAATGTTTGGTTTTCCAGTCCTGAGTTACTTCACTTAGAATAATAGTCTCCAATCTCATCCAGGTCACTGTAAATGCTGTTAGTTCATTCCTTTTTCTGCGTAGTATTCCATCATGTGTGTATACCAGTTTCTTTATCCACTCGTTGATTGATGGGCATTTGGGTTGGTTCCACAATTTTGCAATTGTGAATTGTGCTGCTATAAACATGTGTGTGCAAGTATCTTTTTCAAATAATTACTTCTTTTCCTCTGGGTAGATACTCAGTAGTGGGATTGCTGGATCAAATGGTAGTTCTACTCTTAGTTCTTTAAGGAATCGCCACACCGTTTTCCACAGTGGCTGTACTAGTTTACGTTCCCACCAACAGATTTTCTTTCCTCCACATCTCCTCACCTTGTCTGTTCAACTACTGGCCTCCATCCTGCTTATAGAACATGCCAGGAATGCTTTTCCTCAGGGGGCTTTGCACTTGCTTTGTCCTCTGATGTAGACATCTTTCCCCCACTTGTTCTCAGGGCTCCCTCTCTTGTATAGTCCAACTCTCTGTCCACATTCTAGTTCCTCTGATAGAACACCCTTGGCATTCCTATGTAACCTAGGACCTCTGCCTCACAATCACCTGCCACACGTTTACCCAGCTTTATTTTTCAAAAGGACTTGGTGTTGATTTCGTAGGGATGCTGTAACAAAATACCACAATTGGGTAGCTTAAAACAACAGAAATAGATTCTCTGACAGTTCTGAAGGCCGGTGTTGTTAGAGCCATGCTCCTTCTGAGGACTCTAAAGAGGACGCCTTCCTATGTCTTCCTAGCTTCAGGAGGTTGCGGGCAATTCTTGGTGTTCCTTGGCTCGTTGCCACATCTCCATCTTCACATGACCTTCTTCCCTAGGTGTGTATATATGTTTGTGTGTGTGTGTGTGTCCCCTTGCCTCTTCCTCTAAGAACACTGGGACTCTGGTTTACGGTCTGTCATACTTCACCTTAACTTAACTAATTACATCTGCAAAGACCTTATTTCCCAATAAAGTCACAGTATGGTGCACCACGTGGATGTGAATTCTGGACACTATTCAACCACTGCAGACTTGTTTATATTTGATATTATGTAGATATATATTTATTTGTTTCACCCTACTAAAATGTTAATTCTGCAAGGGTTAAGAAATTAATCTCTTCTGTTCTTTGCTATATCTGCAGTGCTTTGTGGATGCATAATCAATATCTGTTACACTGAGAAACTCTGTTTGACATATAATGTAAATAACAAATTTAAAAAACAAATTTGAAGATCCAAAACAATTTTGAAGATCCAAATTCCAAGACGTTTGGGATTATTTCTGCATCTCCTTTTGCATTTTATATTTAATGTTTTCATTTTTGTTACCTTCCTTTTTTCACCTTCTGTTAGAAAAATTGAATTTTATCTAAATCTATTTCCCTTTTCTTGTTTAGAAGTTAATTATTTATTGTAATCATGTCATAGCTCCCTTCAATTATAATAAACATTCCTACAAAATTCAATATTAATCAATACTTATATTATCCTCTCTCATAATACAATCTACTATACAAGTTCCAAATTAATATCCTAATAATTTTTATTCTTACAGTTAATGTTATTGAAATTTGTTAACTGATATGAGATACTAGGCTTTTTTAAAAAAGTACAATTGTCTGTAAAGCAGGCAAACAAACAAAAAACCCTTCTAGGTCAGCAAATACAAACCTAGATTCAAATATTTTCCTAAAACAAGACATGAATATGTAGATTGTTTTTCACTAGAGAGAGGAAGAATGTATGGTAGTCTAAAGCAAAATAATGTTTTTTAACCCACAGATTTATCCATTTTGTTTGTTTATCTGTGCTTACTGCATTTTACTCTCTCCGCCTTCCAATCCTGTTATTCTAAAATGTGTTTTTAATGCAGCATATTTTAGTAAGAGCCTATGAAAACTGACCCAAAAATATCTTTATGCCACTCTCACTTTTGAAAGGTAATATATCTGGCTCTAGAATTCTGAGTTGACAGTTATTTTCCTCAGATTTGTGAAGATGTTAAGATATTATTTCATTGTCTTCTGGCATCTGCTGTTGCTGATGAAAAGCCCACTACCAGTGTATTTGTTGTACCCAGAATTAATTTTATATATATATACAGATTACATATATACATACACAGATATGGTATTAAATGATAACCATTTAATTCTGAGAACAACAGATACACTGTCAGTGGGATATATATATCTGTATCTATATCTATTTTTGGTTGTTTTTCTTGGATGTTCTGTACTTTTGTTTTGCTTTTAATGTTTTTCACGGTAAAAGTAGAATTTCTTTATATTTATCTTCTTAAGAACTCATGATTCATTAAGCTGGAGACACGTATCTTTTTCCAATACTAGAAATCTTCTCGTTTAAGTTTTATCAAGTATGAGCTTCTTGAATTCTCTGTTCTCTTCCTTTGATCTCCTCTTAGACATATGTTGGGCTTTCTTAATCTCCATCTCTCTCTTTTTGTTACTGATGTTTCATTTCTATCTTTTCTACAGTCATTATGGTATCATCAGATCTTTTTGTTTAAAAGATCTTTCAAAATTGGAATGTTATTTCAATATGAAATAACTTTTGGCTTAAATTTATTCTATTTAAATGTAAGTATTTTTTATTACTGAAAGTTTTACTTTTAGATGTTTTTAAATTTGCTTGTTCTTTTTTAGATTATATAGTTACTTTTAAATTAAACACAAAATAGTAAGAGCTATTTATGACAAACTCACAGCCAATATCATACTGAATGGGCAAAAACTGGAAAAAATCCCTTTGAAAACTGGCACAAGACAGGGATGCCCTTTCTCACCACTCCTATTCAACATAGTGTTGGAAGTTCTGGCTAGGGCAATCAGGCAAGAGAAAGAAATCAAGGGTATTCAGTTAGGAAAAGAAGAAGTCAAATTGTCCCTGTTTGCAGATGACATGATTGTATATTTAGAAAACCCCATTGTCTCAGACCAAAATCTCCTTAAGCTGATAAGCAACTTCAGCAAAGTCTCAGGATACAAAATTAATGTGCAAAAATCACAAGCATTCGTATACACCAGTAACAGACAAACAGAGAGCCAAATCATGAATGAACTTCCATTCACAATTGCTTCAAAGAGAATAAAATATCTAGGAATCCAACTTACAAGGGATGTAAAGGACCTCTTCAAGGAGAACTACAAACCACTGCTCAGTGAAATAAAAGAGGACACAAACAAATGGAAGAACATACCATGCTCATGGATAGGAAGAATCAATATCGTGAAAATGGCCATACTGCCCAAGGTAATTTATAGATTCAATGCCATCCCCATCAAGCTACCAATGAGTTTCTTCACAGAATTGGAAAAAACTGCTTTAAAGTTCATATGGAACCAAAAAAGAGCCCACATCTCCAAGACAATCCTAAGTCAAAAGAACAAAGCTGGAGGCATCACGCTACCTGACTTCAAACTATACTACAAGGCTACAGTAACCAAAACAGCATGGTACTGGTACCAAAACAGAGATATAGACCAATGGAACAGAACAGAGTCCTCAGAAATAATACCACACATCTACAGCCATCTGATCTTTGACAAACCTGAGAGAAACAAGAAATGGGGAAAGGATTCCCTATTTAATAAATGGTGCTGGGAAAATTGGCTAGCCATAAGTAGAAAGCTGAAACTGGATCCTTTCCTTACTCCTTATACGAAAATTAATTCAAGATGGATTAGAGACTTAAATGTTAGACCTAATACCATAAAAACCCTAGAGGAAAACCTAGGCAGTACCATTCAGGACATAGGCATGGGCAAAGACTTCATGTCTAAAACACCAAAAGCAACGGCAGCAAAAGCCAAAATTGACAAATGGGATCTCATTAAACTAAAGAGCTTATGCACAGCAAAAGAAACTACCATCAGAGTGAACAGGCAACCTACAGAATGGGAGAAAATTTTTGCAATCTACTCGTCTGACAAAGGGCTAATATCCAGAACCTACAAAGAACTCAAACAAATTTACAAGAAAAAAACAAACAACCCCATCAAAAAGTGGGCAAAGAATATGAACAGACATTTCTCAAAAGAAGACATTCATACAGCCAACAGACACATGAAAAAATGCTCATCATCACTGCCATCAGAGAAATGCAAATCAAAACCACAATGAGATACCATCTCACACCAGTTAGAATGGCGATCATTAAAAAGTCAGGAAACAACAGGTGCTGGAGAGGATGTGGAGAAATAGGAACACTTTTACACTGTTGGTGGGATTGTAAACTAGCTCAACCATTATGGAAAACAGTATGGCGATTTCAAGGATCTAGAACTAGATGTACCATATGACCCAGCCATCCCATTACTGGGTATATACCCAAAGGATTATAAATCATGCTGCTATAAAGACACATGCACACGTATGTTTATTGCGGCACTATTCACAATAGCAAAGACTTGGAATCAACCCAAATGTCCATCAGTGACAGACTGGATTAAGAAAATGTGGCACATATACACTATGGAATACTATGCAGCCATAAAAAAGGATGAGTTTGTGTCCTTTGTAGGGACATGGATGCAGCTGGAAACCATCATTCTTAGCAAACTATCACAAGAACAGAAAACCAAACATCGCATGTTCTCATTCATAGGTGGGAACTGAACAATGAGATCTCTTGGACTCGGGAAGGGGAACATCACACACCGGGGCCTATCATGGGGAGGGGGGAGGGAGGAGGGATTGCATTGGGAGTTATACCTGATGTAAAAGACGAGTTGATGGGTGCTGACAAGTTGATGGGTGCAGCACAGCAACATGGCACAAGTATACATATGTAACAAACCTGCACGTTATGCACATGTACCCTAGAACTTAAAGTATAATAATAAAAAATAAAAAAATAATAAAAAAGTTCCTACTCTAATTTTATCACTTTAAATATATTTATTTAGAAGTTTTGTTGTTGTTGCTATTATTTACAATTCTTGAGACACTAATTCTCATATTCATTGTACCTGATAATCCTATCATAATAGCTTATTTTGTTACGTGGCTGTAATTCTTATTGTGCTTTTAAAATTTTTAATCAGTACCCCCTCCCAGTCATGGGGCCTATTGTAAGGAATTTCCTAATTGCTTCTATAGGAGCCTGCCTGTAGTTTTCAATGGTATTAGATTTTTTTTTTCTTTTTTCTTTTCTTTTTTTTTCTTTGAAATGGAGTCTCACTCTGTTGCCCAGGCTGGAGTGCCGTTGCATGATCTCTGCTCACTGCAAGCTCCGCCGCCCGGGTTCACGCCATTCTCCTGCCTCAACCTCCCAAGTAGCTGGGACTACAGGCACCACCAACCACGCCCAGCTAATTTGTATGTTTAGTAGAGATGGCATTTCACCGCATTAGCCAGGATGGTCTTGATTTCCTGACTTCGTGATCCACCTGCCTCAGCCTCCCAAAGTGCTGAGATTACAGGTGTGAGGCACTGTGCCCGGCCTCTTTTCTTAAAAAAATTTTTAATTTATGAGCTAATAGCTTAATCCTGAGCCTCAGTTTCTCACTGGTGCCTTTTGCTCACATCCGGTGCCCTTGGCAAAGTCGAGCTTCCTTGTGAATGTCCAGACCAGTGACCAGGGTTTTCATGGAAGGGAAAACTCTTTGGGAATCTGGAATGTATGTAAGGGCTCTGCTTTCATGGACTTAAACCCATATTTCCTGTATCTCTTGAATAGCAGAAGCTTAGTTTGTATTGCCTACAATACACATCTTAGTCTAAAACCCCAAGGGCCTTTCCAGAATCAGCTCAGGTTTATCTTGCTGGCTTTACTTCTCTTTTTATGTCTGGAATCTACGAATTCGCATTCTTTCTTTTGAATTCATTTTTGTGTCATACAGTTTGTTATATTTTCTCAACAGGTATATGATTTTAATAACAGGAGGGGGCTTATCTGTATCCTTTTAGACTTGCTAGATTGCTGGAAGCATCTCTAAAATTTAGTGGAGTTACAGGGATTACAGTGTGTACATGTAGACCTTAGAATATCTTGCTTAGAAGCAGGAGGAAATAATCACAGTGTGTAAATCCCACCTGGAAAATAGTAGAAAACATGACTTGGTATTCAGAGAGGCCTTGTAAAGGGTAGTTAAATAAGCACTCCCTGCAAAATTAGAGGATTTTTATTTTATTGTTTATTTTTTGTATTACTTTATAGTATATGAAATGAACAAAAATTATTTCTGAAATTATGAAAACTGATTTAACATCATAGACACAAACATCGGGCAAAGAGGGGGATCCACGAGGCTGGGAGATGCTGTGCGTTTCTGCCCTTTACTTCTGATTCTGACACCACTCCTCTGGTGCTCCTGGAATTTTATTTGTGAACAAGGCAGCACTTGACCCTGATATCCCCCTTATCTCCATCCCCTGGATCTGGGATGACATTTGACATTCCTGGTTGTTTCTTTTTTACCCCCTCTGAAGAATATGTATTTACTGAAGAGTTTGTAAGAACAAAGGGATGGAACTTCTTTAAATAGAGGGGCTGTTTCCTCTGAACAGCAGGACGAGCAGGCAGCCAGGCTTTGGGTGGTTTCCCAGGAGCGGAATTTCTGGCATGCTTGGCTCTTCTCTCCGGGCAAACGCCTTGGTGCCTCACCACAAACACTAACTCCTTCTTCCTTTTTCCTCGCCTGCCCACAGCCTGCCAACGTCACTTGAAGGAGCATAAATAGCTGTACCAGGCGTGTCTCTTAATCAGATCAACGTGAACTTTTTTCTTTTTTAGAAAATTCCTTCCAAAATATGATATGATTTGAGTTCTTTCTCATTGAACAAGAGAAGCTTTCACCAGCTAGTGTGGAGGGGAAGGGAGCCAGAAAGCTCCCGCACAGATGTGCAAACAGTTTCTGTGCAATTTTTTTCTTTCTCAGAGAGGAGAATAAAAACCAGGTTAGAGGACTCCATGATCTCTGAGAAAAGAAGTTAACGATTCAGCCAGGTGCGGTGGCTCACACCTGTAATCCCAGCACTTTGAGAGGCCGAGGCGGGTGGATCACGAGGTCAGGAGTTTAAGACCAGCCTGGTCAATATGGTGAAACCCCGTCTCTACTAAAAATACAAAAATTAGCTGGGCTTGGTGGCACGCACCTGTAGTCCCAGCTACTCGGGAGGCTGAGGCAGGAGAATTACTTGAACCAGGGAGGCAGAGGTTGCAGTGAGCCAAGACGGTGCCACTGCACTCCAGCCTGGGTGACAGAGCAAGGCTCTGTCTCAAAAAAAAAAAAAAAGCAGTTAACGATTCTATAAGCACTAAGGTTTTCTGTCCCCAGCAAATGCTTAAGCTAGTTGCCCTGAGATTCTCATGATGACTGCCCCTCTCGGGCTAAGGAGTTATACCCATTTCACTGTTCCCAGCAGAGACAAATATTTGACCTTGAATATTTATTTGTATGGTCCTCATTTGTAACCACTTCCAATCAGCAAATTTGAGATGAATGGGAGCTTTTCCTGAATAAAACTATATTTTTTATTCTCCCATGCAGTCTAGGATAGCCAAATGACCGTATTTCTGGCCAATGGTATATAAATAGAAGTTCACGTGTGCTTTGGAGGAAATGTTCCCAGTGGGAGTGAGTGTTTGTTCATCCTCTTCCTTCTTGTTGCAAGATGTGATGGCTGATACTTGAACAGCCGTCTGGGACTCTGAGGTAGAAGCCGTGTCCTGAGAATGGCAGAGCAGCAAGGTAGGAGGGGCCTGAGGCCTGACAAGTGTAACAAGCACTCCTATCTGCCCTACACTGCCAATCTCTGTGCCTCTGTTGTGGATATTAAAGAAATATATTTGTATCTTTTTATTTGTTTTTTTATTTTTTGGAGACAAAGTCTTGCTCTGTAGCCCAGGCTAGAGTGCAGTGGAGCCATCTCAGCTCACTACAACTCTGCTTCACGGGCTCAAGCAATTCTCCTGCCTCAGTCTTTTGAATAACTGGTATTACAGGTGCGCACCACCATGCCTGGCTAATTTTTGTATTTTTAGTAGATATGGGGTTTTGCCATGTTGGCCACCTGGTCTCAAACCCCTGACTTCAGTTGATCCACCCACATTGGCCTCCCAAAGTGCTGGGATTACAGGTGTGAGCCACCACACCTGGCCTATTTGTATCTTTTTAAAGTGTTAGATACGCTGTCATCCTCAAAGAGGCTTTATCTTAACTGATAAATCTTCTAATTATAGTTTTTGTCTTGCTCTATTTCACCATTTAAATAGTGTTGAAAACCAAGTTTACAACCTACCACCTCTTACTCTTCTAAGAAATTCAAGAGACTGCTCTGAAGATAGATCCTCCAGTATAGAAAATCTAGCATGGTTGGACTTCGCAGTGCTGCAGTTGTTTCAACGGGACAGTTGTAATGCAATCATTAAGCAGTTATTGAACATAGACGTGGTACATTTTCCATCCCCTGCCTTCCTGATTACCTTTTTCTTAAAAAAAATAAAAATAAAAATAGCTAATTAAGTTAAAGTAACACAAATTTAAAACATACACTCTATTAACGGGGAGTAGGTTGCAATGCAAATTTACGACTAATTTAGAAAGAATACCATTTTGAGAACAATTTGCCAAAGTTTTTTCCCCCCTACTTGACTTCAGGCTGGGGAAAACTAGCACTTTAATTATGAACTAGACAAATACAGTCTGTGAAATCTTGTTTAGTGAGTTCACGTATAATGAGCTTTCAGAAAGCAGTGAGAAAGAAAATGATCATTTATTTATTGGGTTTCGCTGCTTGGTATTTTGTGTTCGCATTTGTTTGGCGTAGTTTTCCATTAAGACTTAAAAGCACTGTTTCTGATAAAGGGAAGAAAGAGGCCAAGACATCATCTTGGTAACTCCTAGACTCTTGTGAAGAGTCTGTTCCTACCCCTGGACTAGACAGAATCTCCATCATTAGCATGATGGAGCCAGAGCAATGTAAAAATCAAAGCAGCACCCAGTTTTCTTTCTTGTTACTGATTAGTCTTGTTTCCTCTTGTCTGTAGCCAGTGTTTTGCCTGCTGAATGTCAACCACAAAGGAGACTTCTATCATCAACACACTGCTCAGCTCTCAATCTAATCTGCTTGTTTGGACAATATCCTGTTCAGTTTCTTAGGACACTTGTATTTGCGCCGGAATAGAGAATGGGACTGAAACTTCTAGAGGGGTATTGGTGACATGAAGAGAAGGTTTTCGTATTCCACCATGGTGGCCAATTTAGGATCTTCCATTTAGCTGGGATAGTGGCAGATGCTTACCCCAATGCGCTGCCCTATTATTTCTCCTTTCTTCTGCAATATATCCAAGAAGACAGAGGACCTTTTCATTGATCATTATTGCATCCTTAGTTCCTAGCACAATAAACAGTACATAACAAATGTTTAATAAGTATTTGTCTGAATAACAAATAACCCCCTTTATCTTCAGGGTAAAGTTTGGGCTCTTTTGCATGACATTCAAGATACTTCACAATCACAATCTTTTTTACTGGCTGCATTTCCTACTATCTCCTGACAATTACTGAACAACAATATTGAAGCCATCATAGTTTCCTGAGCAGGGATGGATTCATATTCTGTGCATTTGCTGAGGGTACCCTTGGTCAACTTTTAAGATACAGCTTAAATGTTATCTCTATACAGCCTCTTTGAAACCCAGCAACTGCTTGTGCAATTAGTTTAATAACAAACACTTACGGACCAGCTACTCTGTTTCAGGAACAGCCCCAAGTTCTGAGACCAGTACTTGAGGGTAGAAGAACACTACGCTGGAACAAAGGAAATCAGGGCAGAGCATAATGGCCAAGGGTCAGAGAAATCCACCTTAAAAATCCTCCCTATGTATTTTTCAAGAAGAAAAGGTAGAGCCCATGGAGAACCGATGGACTTAATAGCTAGTTGCTTTATTCAACAAGACTTGCCTAATTATTCCTTCTTTCTAATTCCTTTGGATTTCAACAACACTGACCATGATGCATTCCCAGTGCAACTCATCCTGCATCCGACCTCTCTACTGTTGCCTTTGCTCTCCCTCTGGCTGTTCTACGGCCCTTCTCCATACCTGCCTGGCCAACTTCTACCTGACCTTAAGGAATTAGATCGAAGGTCGTCTGCCAGAAATCTTTGCTCATTTCCCCTTTAGTTTGAATTAAACGACTCTCACGGTGCACATGTCTATCACCAGTTTCACCATTTGTAATTATTTGTGTGTCGAATGTCCCTGTCTCCCTGAGAGACACATAGAAATCTTGTGAAACTGCCAATGATATAAAGTCAGACCCTTCAAAAATGAAGCCTGGGAGTCTGAATTTTGATAACTTCCCCAAATGATGTCCTACACATTCAAAACTACTTCTTTGGATTTTAAGTTCCTGGGGGCCAGGGAATCTCTCATCAGCATGTGTGCTTGGTGAAATGACTCTTATGCAGGAGATGGGCTCCTAATATAAGATCATTCACTGAGTGAGTAAGTGGATGTCAGTGCCCGAGTGGCATCAGAACAAAGGATAAGGTCTTTCCCTGTGTGCTCCATGGAGTCTCTTCATCTCCTGGCCTTGGTCCATCTGGCCTTACCTCTGAATTCTTACCTTTCATAGGTGCAACTGCATTCACCTTTCATCCTGTCTTCATTTCTGGATCCTTCCTTGGGATTTAGCTCTTGTGTCTATGGTAACATATTACATAATTTACCTATTTCTTAGGTTTATTGTCTTTTGTCTGTTTTCCCCTACCAAAATTTAACCTGTATGAACAAATGGATTCTTTTTCAATTTTTTTTCAGTGATAAACATATACTTCAATGACCTAGAACAGTGCCTGTCATGTAATAGATGCTCAATAAATATTTGGCTAATAAATGAGATGAGTGAATGGATGAATTTCCTGAGATGGATCCATTGCTGTTCACCCTTTGTTCTTCAACTTAATTTGTGCAATGACACTTTCTCCCCTTTAATTTCTGCCAAACAGTCCTCTCGTAATTTTATCTACCTCCTCATCTCCTTGCTGGACACCCCAGCTCTCAGGCTCTGTCCATAGACCACCATCTCAGTCACACCCAGGACTCGCCCCTCCTAAGCACTTCAGAATGTCACTGGCTATTCCTTATCTCCAAGGGATCAAAGAAGTATCCCTTGTTTCAAAATACTAGCACTTCCATGAAAGCCAAGATCCTGGATTGCTGTCTTTAATGTATTCTAAGGCTGGGCAAGGAGATCTCTGTTTCCTACTTGGAATGCACAGAACTCCCCTCTGGGAAATAAAGATGACATGGGTTAGATTCATCACCGCAGATGGCACCTGCTGCTGCATCCTAAATGATTCCACATTTGGGCAAGCTAGTTGGGGCAGAATGGCGGGCCTCAAATAGTTTCTGGCTTGCTAGCAAGTTACTTGGCTGCATCTTTTTACCTTGAGTCACTGATTTGAAAACAAACCAGATTTCTGGTGATAAAAAGTGTTTTGGTTAGACAGATGGGGTACAGCATGTCTAAGAAATGATGTTTTCTTTCAGGCCAGGACCTGGTGAATAATTGTTTCTACTTGCTGTGGTGGGGACAGACTCAAAACATAACCTGTGCCTTTCTTCTCTGTGGGCATGGTCCCTGAGGTGGCGGGTAGGAGCTCGTCATGTGGAGAGGTGGCCTGAGACCTTTGATGGATCTGAAAAAGTCCACATGTGACTGGAGACCTCAGGGACATAGGAAGTCAAGGGCAAGCTATTGGATGGGGAAAGTGAGTTAAGGAGGCAGGCAGGCAGAAGGTTCAGAGAGTGGGATAGTAGAGAGAATGCCACTTTGGTTTTCCAAAGGCACAATTTCACCTTCTCATGCTGTCCCTTACTACCTACGTGATCCTTGGTTAGTTAAGGAAATGAATTTTAGAAACTGTCTAATATGTAAAAGAGAAGTAACAACATCTCTTGTGAGATTATGTTACGACTCATTGGCGAAGAAGTTGTATGTAAACTGTAAAGTGCTATAGAAATGGAAATCAGGTGATCAACTAGCTGAACCTTTACCTTCTTTCTTCAGGAATGTCAGATCCTTTTTCTTCTTTGTTTCCCAAATCCTACCTTCAAAGGCAAATCAATTTTCCTCTTCTTAACTCAGTGTTAGAGAATTTTATCCAGAGATCATTGAGTCAAACTATGGCCCTCTGTGGGTAGAATAAAGATAGGAAAGATGTAGTAAAATATACCATGCAGGTCCAGGTAACTAGTGGTTTGCATTGTCTTTGTTTGGCTATGGAAGCTACTTGGGTTTGAATTATCTTTTCGTGTGTGTGACCTTAAGAAAATGAAAGACTACCACAAAGGTCAACTGACTTGTTTTCTCCAGCTGGAATATGCACAGATAGTACACACAGAGCTGGTGCACACACACCTAGTTCATGTACAGCTGATATGTACAAGAACTGAAGCTGTACTCCAGGTCCTTTGGAATCTAAAGACTTTTCCCCCATATGTACTAGGATAACCACTGGGATAGGAAATCAGGGAAGAACAGGAAAAGACAAAGCATCCGAGTGTCAAACATTAGGGTGAATGTAGTTGCAATTGTTTTATAAATACAGTTATTCATTTCCCAAGAGCTTCAAGGAATATGAAAACTTTCTTCCCAAATCAGGCTCAATGAAGTCACTTTCATTTCATTCATTCATTACATCATTTGACAAACACTCATGAGTGCCTAATATATGCTAGATAATGTTTTAAGCCCCAAGAACAAGGAATAATGAGTCAATCAAGATTGCTGCCTTCATAGAATTAGTGGGAAAGAGATAAAGAACTTTCTGGGCATGGTTGTTTTTATATTACATGGAGTAGTACCCCTATCGGGAGGATTGTGCTCAACTACAGGTACTTTTGAGAGATAATTCTGTTCCCAGGAATTAATTTTAAGAAGAAAAAAAGATTGCACAAATATCTATTTTTTAGAATGTTTTCCACAGTATCATTTATGTTGGCAAACAAGTAGAAAACTGCCTAGATGTCTATTAACAGGGAAAAGATTACATTGATAAGAATCATATTCACTGAATGGCATTGTGTCTACCTTTGCACAGTATGTACATACAGTATGATTCTGATTAGATGAAGAAAACCATGGCCTCCGTGGGTGGAATAAAGAATGGAAAGATGTACTAGAGTATGCTGCTCCAGATTACTGGTGGTTTTTGTTGTCTTTGTTGGGTTATAGCAGATATTTAGGTTTGAATCCTCTCTTCCTGTGTGTGATCTTAATAAAATGACCTAAATCCCATGAGTCTTCTCTCTAAAATGGGAATAAAGGAGACTTTGCAGGGCTGTTGTGAATTTTAAATGAGATAATATATATTAAAGTATATATAGCACAGTGCCTGGTTCAGAATTAGAAGTTAAGAATGATCTGTTTATTCACATTATTTTCTAAGGTGTCTACAATGAATATGTATCACTTCGTTAATCAGAAGAAAACCCAATCAATATTAAAAGAGAAAGAGAGAGGGGCAGATCCTGACAGACAGGTCCTCTGACAAGCAAGGCATCAAATGCCCTTGCTATTTATTGCCATAGTGGGTAAGGAATATTAGTTTAACAATCATGCAATGGCCATATTGTAAGAGAAATTGTCATACAGAGTTTTGTTTTTTTCTGAATAGGAATCTTCAGAAGAGACCTGAGAATATATCTTATGGTTCCTTTTGTCCAAGAGTGATAAGGATTAAAGGGTCGAGTCATAGCCAGTGAATAGACATTGTCAGTTTCACCTAGGAAAGGATGCATCTGTGGAGGATGCTGCCTTGTGAGGTAGTGAGCTCCTCACTGACTAGAGGTAATCCAGCCAAGGATAGGAGACCCTTTTCCCATTAGCTTGCAGGAAAAGTTTCTGTACTGGGTGGAGGTTGGATTGGTTCTTTTCCATCCTTGTGATGCAATGAGTTCATGAAATACCAGAAATAATTTTTTTTTTCCTTTGTATCTTCCTAGGAACTTCCACCACCACACCTGATTCCTACCAAAATTAAAAATGTGATGTTTGGCTGGGTGCAGTAGCTCATGCCTATAGTCCCAGCACATTGGGAGGCTGAGGCGACTGGATCACCTGAGGTCAGGAGTTCGAGACCAGCCTGGCCAACATGGTGAAATCCCATCTCTACTACAAACACAAAAATTTCCTGGGTATGGTGGCGGGTGCCTGTAATCCCAGCTACTCAAGAGGCTGAGGTGGAAGAATCACTTGAACCTGGGAGGCGGAGGTTGCAGTGAGTTGAGATGGTGCCACTGTACTCCAGCCTGGATGACAGAGTGAGACTCCATCACAAAGCAACTTAAAAAAAAAAAAAAGTGACATTTGTTTTTGGCACCTTTTGCTGTTGCCCAACCCCACACGTAGGAGTGTAATAGCCTTGTGGTGCCCCAAGTGGCTCTGGGTGCAACTGTTTGCCTTACCAGGGTGAGTTCTCCATCAGTGTTCCCATCAGTACAATGCAGAGGAAACAGCCTGGACTCTGAAATAGGAAATGCTACATTTAGATCTTGACCACTTTATGGAAAAGAGAGTAAACATAACCTACGACAAGTTTTTTAAAAAGCTTGGTTTTTCTTCTCTGTAAAATATGAATGAGAAATGATTTATCATGGGCTTGCACATAAAGGTTCCTGCCTTTCACCAGGCTGGAGTGCAATGGCACAATCTCAGCTCACTGCAGCCTCTGCCTCCCGGGTTCAAGCAATTCTCCTGCCTCAGTATCCCGAGTAGCTGGGACTACAGGTGCCCACCACGACACCCAACTAATTTTTGTATTTTTAGTAGAGATGAAGTTTCACCATGTTGGCCAGGATGGTCTCAATCTCTTGACCTCATGATCTGCCTGCCTTGGCCTCCCAAAGTGCTGGGATTACAGGCATGAGCCACCGCACCTGGCCCTTGCCTTTCCTTTTCCCTCTTCCTTCTTTCCTTTCTTCTTACAACTTCTCTCCTTAATTTTGTTTCTTATTTTTTTCCTTAGGCTATTTTCCTTTTTCCTCCCCTTTCCCTAATGCTAACAACAATCTTCTGCTTTTGTCTGGTCATTTCAAATTTGTAAATATACGTTCTTATGCTTTTTCAGTTGGTCCTCACCAAAAAGTAAAGTTTGTAAAGAGAAAAGAGTAGAAAGAAAGAAAAGAAAAGAAAAAAAAGGCAAACAAAAATCACTCCTGTGAGGCAGGTAGTGTCATTTTATCTTTGCAGGTGAGAAAACTGAGACCAAGAGAAATGAAATAATTTGTCTAACGATACAGGGCAATCAACAGAAGACTTGATAGAAATAATGTGGTACATGTACACCATGGAATACTATGAAGCCATAACAAAGAACGAGATCATGTCCTTTGCAGCAACATGGATGGAATTGGAGGCCATTATCCTAAGCAAACTAACACAGAAACAGAAAACCAAATACCACATGTTCTCACTTGTAAGTGGAAGCTGAACAATGAGAACACGTGGACACAAAGAGGGGAACAACAGGCACTGGGGCCCATTTGAAGATGGAGGGTGGGAGGAGGGAGAGGATCAGAAGAAAATACCCATTGTGTACTATGCTTATTACCTGGGAAGGAAAATAACCTGTATACCAAACCTCCATGACACACAGTTTACCTGTATAACAAACTTACACATGTATCTCTGAACCTAAAATAAGTTAAAAAAATTAAAATAAAAACCGAAAAAACAAAAAAAGAGAAGCTGTAGGGCAGGACAGACAAGAGTAAAACCTGGGCCAACCCCAGTGTCACAGGGACTAAAGGAGATGCTGGCTGCTCTCATTTCTTTGATGTTTTCACCAAATTAAAAAGGAAGGAAAATATCAAAATAGGGTTTAACAAATAAAGTCTATTCATAAATGACTGCTTTTATTTATTTATTTATTTACTTACTTACTTATTTATTTTTTATTTCAGTAGGTTTTTTTTGGGCAACAGGTGGTGTTTGGTTATAAGAATAAGTTCTTTAGTGGTGATTTCTAAGATTTTGGTGCACCCATAACCCGAGCAGTGTACGCTGTACCCAATGTGTAGTCTTTTATCCCTCACCCGACTCCCACACTTTCCCTGAGTCCCCAAAGTTCATTGTGTCATTCTTATGCCTTTGCATCCTCATAACTTAGCTCTTGCTTGTAGGTGAGAACATGTGATGTTTGGGTTTCCATTCCCGAGTTACTTCACTTAGAATAATTGTCTCCAATTCCATCCAGGTTGCTGCAAATGCCATTATAAATGACTGCATGTAAAACTTACAAAATACATGCAGTTTGTATCTATTATCATTTTGGGGGAAAAGGTTAAAATGTACATTTGAGGATCTTCTTGGATGTCAGGTTGAGGCCAAATGGCCATTCAGAGCTCACCCCCTCCCCTTCACTGGCCTGTGCAGACGCTGTGGGTTGGCAGGAAATGTTCTGATAGGAAATCACACAGGAGCTGGCCAGTTGCTTTGGCAGAGGGTGGCTGGTAGGCTTTTCAATTAAAATAAATCACAGTGATTGAGCCATCATATGAGCAGAGGGTTTGATGGCAATAAAAAGGAACACACTGATGTGTTTTGAAAGACTGGTGACTTATTGCAATGGAGCATGGGAAATGAAGCAATGCCGGGCCAGCACCGCCTCCCCTTCCCCTGCCCCCTCCCCCCGAAAGGCCTCTCAACACCACAGGAAATGCGCCATGGCCATCATGAAGCAGGGCTGAGCCACAGACGCAGTATTGTTCATTGGGCCTCAGACCAGGCAGCCAACTTGATTATGATTTGGCAGACGCTGGGTCTCTGAAGTAATTTCAAACCTGCCCCAATCACAAGCGAATATCAAGTCATAAAACAAAAGAGCCGGGAGGGCAACTGTTCCAGCCCCTTCATTTTACAGATGAACCAACTGAGACTCATGGCACAGGAGGAAGATCTGGAGTTGGAGCGAGCTGACCTGTGCTGGGGTTTTCATCCATCCACTTGCTGGGCAGATGGCCTTGGGCATGCCCTTGGTGGCCCTGGGCCTCTGTCTCCTCATGGATGAAATGCCGACAGTGCTGCCTCCTTCACAGAGCTGAGGGACTGGAAGCACTAGATGTAAAATCCTGGGCAGAGGGCCTGGCACAGAGAAAGAACTTATAATATATGGTCATTAAAGCAATTTGTCCAGAAACACACGGTTTGGAAATGGCAAAGCCAGGGCTTAGATATGGAGTCTTTGACTCCAAATCAGTGCTCTTCCTATTACCTACCTTAGCCTCACAGAATCAACAATTACAAAAACACTGCAACTCATTTGCATGGTTTCCGCAACCTGGGGAAAATGGTGGCTGGTGGAAGGACGAGTCTGTGAGAAGAAAGTGTCACCATAAAATAACTGAACATTGAGCTGGGAAGGAGTTCGGAGCTGTTTATTCCAGATCTTAGTCTGACAAGCTCTGAGAAGTGTCTCAGTAGCCCAGTGTTCCAGCCCGCCACCTCCATCCCCTTCTCCAGAGGTTCTGACCCTTCTGAGGCCTGCTTTCCAGGAAATGCTGAACTGATTTTTCCTCATTGATGTTCATTTTAATGATTCCAGCTTCAGTGTAACCCCTCCCAGGGGGACTTGCTCCTTCCTTTGGTCATGACTTGAAGCTAAAAGAGTCAGATGCTAATGGAGGAATTAGAAGCTTTAGCTAATCAGCAGGAGAGTGCTCTGCACTGTGTCTATACCCAAGAATTAGGCCATTCCTGTGGTTCTTGTTGATCTTCTGGAATCTCTAACACTCTCTTTGTTTCTATAAAGCCTACGGACGTATTTATTTAATCACTAATTCAGTTTATTCAGTTAGCATATATTAAGGTCCTACGAGATTTTATACATAGCTGTAGGCCTAAGAGAGGCAGAAGGGTTAGTCAGTCCAGTTAAGTGGAGTGGTGCCATGACCAGCCTCGATGGGCATATGGAAGCCATGCCTGCTGTCTGGAGTCTCAAAAGGGGAATTGCAGAACTGGCAAGATGGTGGAGACTCAAGAGAGCAGTTTTTCAAGTGTCTTGGGAAGAAGGGCATGCAGGTGGAGACAGGTACCTGTGTAAACACAGTGAGGTTGGAAATTCTATTGTGTGTTTCAGAATTTTAAGTCATTTCTCATGAGTGGAGGACAGGATATACAATAGTTTCAGATATGGAGTCATGAGAATTTAAGAGGCAGGCAGGGTGCATTAGACTGTGCATGATTTCTTCGGAGTTGTTCAATGTGGTGGCCTGCAGGTTACCTCAGGAACGGTCTCTGTGCTAAGGAGTATGGATTTTTTTCCCGAAGACAAAAGGGACTGAGATGTACCATAGAGTAGAGCCTCGGAAACTGGACTATTAGGCTTGGATCCATGTTCCACTAATGTTAGGCAAGTGACTTAATCACTCTCTGCTGTTTCCTCATGTGCAAAATGGGAAAAATGTAAATATCCACTTTATAGGGTTGTTGGGATTATTTAATGAGTTGAATGATGTAAAACATTGAAAATTGTGCTTTTAACCTTGTGTGGCTATATGAGTGTTGCTACTGTTGTTATGACTCATGGACTTTTCACAGGAGGGAAAGTTAGACAGATGGTCTTCTAGACAACAATTTTATAATAATGAGGAAGATGGATTAGAAAAGGATGGAAAAAGAAGCAGGTAGGCCATTAATAAGAGGTGGAAAAAGTTTAGGGGAAAGAAAAATGGAGCTCTAAAGTTTGTCAGAGGTGATAGGGATGGAAGAGAAGAGGCTAGATAATAATTCCCTCATTAATCGGAGTGTCAAGCTACCTCATTAATTGGGGTATTGTGTTAGTCTGAGTTCTCCAGAGAAACAGAGCAATAAGAAAATACCTCTATAATCTATCTATCTATCTATCTATCTATCTATCTATCTATCTATCTATCTATCTATCTGAAGAAAGATTTACTGTAAGAAATTGGCTCACATGATTATGGAGGCTGAAAAGTGCAAGATCTGCAGTCAGCAAGCTAGAGATCTGGGAGAGCCAGTGGTATATTTCCAGTTGAAGTTCCCAGTTTAAAGGTCTAAGAACCCAAAGAACCAATGGTGTAAGTTTCAGTTTGAGTTCGAGTTTGAAGGCAGGAGGAGACTGATGTCCCAGCTCAAAGTCAGTCAGGCAGAGAATAGAATTCTTTCCTACTCAGCTTTTTATCCCAGTTATGTCTTCATCAGATTGGGTGAGGCCCACCCACATTGGGAAGGCCAATCTGCTCACTCAGTCTCCTGATTTAAATATTTATATTATCCAGAAACCCCCTTGCAGGCCCACCCAGAAATAATATTTGACCAAATATCTGGGCATCTCATGGCTTAGTCAAATTTACACATAAAATTAATCATCACAGGTATCAAGCTACCCCAGTAAATGGTGGTTAAAACAGCACTTATTCTTTACTGCTCATATGACTGCAAGTTGGCTGGGGTGCAGCTGATACAAGCTTGGCTTGGTTGGGCTCTCTTATGTGTCTGTGTCTTTGCTGGAGATTGGCTGACCTGGGTTGGACTTGGTTTGGGCAGTTCTGTTCCACATGTATCTCATCCTCTATCTTGGACTGGTGGTCTGTCCTCTGCTAGCCATGAAGATGACAGAGCAAACTGAAACATGAAAGGCTTCTTAAGGTCCAGACTCCATTGGTGCAGAATGTAGCAAAGCTTTCCTCTACTCTACTAGATGATCTGACATAAGGAAAATATTTATTGACTGAAATGTTTGGTTTGCTGACTGTGGAGGTGAATTAAAGTATTTACACACATCTTTATAGCATGAGAATATTTATGAGGTGTGCAGCACTCTAAGTGATCAGTGCTCCTCAGGGCAACGTGGAAAGACTCATGACTCTCCCTACTGGGCACCATGAACAAATCCCACAGACTCTTTCAGTCTTATTTTTCTCAATGTGGGAAGTTAGGAGGTTTGGCCAAATGTTATGCAAGATTCTTCCTGACTCGTCTATTTATTGAATCTAGGTCTAAAAAAATTACAGCACAATTTTTGTATTGGGCTTCATTTCATTTGTGCACAGTGTCATTTACCTTCCTCTGTTCTTGGCAGGGGGATTGGAGATAATGCTGCAGAAGAGCCAAGTACACTCACGAGGATAGAATTTGGCAGGAGCAGCTGTGACAGTGAGCTGGTGGATCCCTGGCCAGGAGGGAGCACAATGAGGAGAGATTCAGGACTGTCAGAAATGCATGATGCTGTAGAAAGGGATTGGATTATGCCTTCTCACTGGCCCCAGGGCTCTTGGAAGTTGTTCTAGAGAAGCACAGAAAGAAGGGAGCAGGTGCTGGGAGCCACATCTCCAGTTGAAAAGCATACAGAACAATTATTTACTGAGAACTTATGAATGCCAAGAGCTGATCATGTGTGGTTGGAGTGGCAAGAGGTTTTGTGAGGAATATGATCTAAATTAGACCTGTACCATCCTTTAAAGTACCATATTTAAAGTACCATCCTTTAAGAGACCTTATGGTAATAACCAAAGAGTGAATAAAAATGTAGCACTGGGAATCAATGCTTAGGATAGGATATGTTGTAGAACACTCCAAACTCTGGGTTACAAATTAGAATACTAAAATCCCTATTATACAGATAGTTTGTATGGCTATTTAATGATATCTTGACATTCCTCTGCTCAGCATCAGTGTCCTGCTCTATTCATACCTGCATGAAAATAAGTTCACTTTACTTGCACTGAATAGGTTTCCATAATTAGAAGGGAATTTTTACTCCTCCCTGCAACAGGGGACAATCCATGACTGAAGTAGAAGTAACTTAACTAATGGCTGAATTTGGGGAAAGAAACAGAGCATGTCCGACTCTGTCTCTTCTCTCCCCTCTTTCAAAACTGTCTGTCCATAGAGAGGGTGGATTTTTCCATTCACCCGTTGATATAGTTGGTATATTTGTCCCTACCCAAATCTCATGTTGAATTATAATCCCTGGTGTTGGGGGTGGGACCTGGTGGGAGTTGATTAGATCGTGGTGGTTAATTTCTCATGAGTATTTTAGCACCGCCCCCTTGATGCTGTTCTTGTAATAGTAAGTTCTCATGAAATTTAGTCATTTAAAAGCACGTGGCACGTCTCTCTCTCTTGCTTCTGCTCTGGCTGTGTGATGTGCCTGTTCCCACTTCACCCTCTGCCATGAGTAAAAGCTTCCTGAGGCCTTCCCAGAAGCAGATGCAAGTGCTACGCTTCCTATATAGCCTGCAGAACCATGAGCCAATTAATCCTCTTTTCCTATAAATTACCTAGTTTTATATGTTTCTTTATAGACATGAAAAAATGGCCTAAAACACCCATGGGGTAAGTACACGTGGAAATATGATAGAGACTAGGGTAGTATTGCAGTCAAGATGGGCTAGGGCATGCTGCCATACTAATAACCTCAGTGCTTCGGTCTCTTATGAGTACCAAGATACCTGTCCTTCATGAATCAGCTGTTGCCTTTGTCTCACAGGGTCTTCACTCCTGGTCCAGGCTTATAGAGTCTATTTCTGGAACATTGCTGGATACTGTGGAATGAATTACATTGCCCCAAAATTCATATGTTAAAATCTGAACTCACAATGGGATGCTATTTGGAGATGTGGCCTTCGGAATAATGATGTTTAGATACAGTTATGAGGGTGGGACCCTCAGGATTAGTACCCTTATAAGAAGAGACTCCAGGGATCTCTCCTTCTCTGTCTCCGTCTCTCTCACTCTCTTTCTGGCCTTGTGAGGACACGATCGTAAGCAGCCAGGAAAGAGAGCCCTCACCAGAACCTGACCATGCTGATACCCAGATCTCAGACTTCCAGGTTCCAGAACTGCAAGAAAGTATATTTCTGTTGTTTGAGCCACCCAGTCTATGGCATCTTATTATGGTGGCTCCAGCTAAGACACTGGTCTTATAGCAGAGGGATTAAAAGACAAGACAAACACCCTCTGACTTCAAGAGCTTCTACTCAGAAGTTTTAGTCATCACTTTTGCTTGCATTTTTATTGTTCTCAGAAGTTATATGACCAAGCCTGAGGTCAAAGAGGTGGGAAATTATAATCCTCTCTCAGGCCCAGAATCATTTTTGACAGTGCATGCAGTGTGCTGGACTTGGAAAATGAGGTCTTACAGTGGCTCAGCCAAGCCAATGGTGGGCGAATGGCTCTGTCTAATTAGCAAGCCCCATGAGGCCACACATCTAAGCCACATCTTCTGATATAGGTTGATCAATAATTAAGCTGTTATTTTGGACTTCATTTCTCTGGCTTCCATTTCTTAAAATGTTCTGAACTCAGGAAAGGAAGAAAGGAGTGCTATATGCTCATCTCCTCAAAGCCAGATATCTATTTTGGTGAAAAAACTGAACAGAGAAATAGGATGAGGAGGGAGCATTTCTCACTTGCATTTCAACCAAGTGCTCAGCAGAATATCTGAAGCTTTTAAAATTTTCTCTTAGAAAATCCCTGTAAAGCAGGTGTACTATTTTCAATTTAAAAGACGGGAAATTGAGGCTCTGTGGTTTTATGCAAGTTGCTGAAGATACAAAGAAATGCAAGTCTGCCTGTAGCTATCCTTACCTATCTGTAGCTGGTTTGTTAACCCCAGGTAAGGACAAAGGTATCTTGAAATGAAAATAGCCCCCTGTTCTCCTGGAGGACTTGGTGTCAGACCTTAGGTGTACCTCAAGGAGAAGAGAATTCTATAAATGGTGCTGCTCTATCACTGCAATCTCCACCCATCCATTTATTTATAAATTGACCTACTTATTTACCCAACCAATATTTTTTGAACACCAACTATGTGCCAGGTATGATATTAAGTTCTTGGAATACAGCTGTAACTAAGATATATAGATTCCTGCTTTCATGGCCTTAAAGATTGTGATGGTTAATACTGAGTATCAACTTGATTGGATTGAAGGATGCAAAGTATTGTTCCTGGATGTGTCTGACAGGGTGTTGCCAAAGAAGATTAACATTTGAGTTGGTGGACTGGGAGAGGCAGACCCACCCTCAGTCTTGGTGGGTGCCATCTAACCAGTTGCCAAAACAGCTACAATAAAAGCAGGCAAGGGAATGTGGAAGGACTAGGCTGGCTAAGTCTTCTGGCATTCATTTTCTCCCATACTATATGTTTTGTGCCCTCAAACATCAGACTCCAAGTTCTTCAGCTTTTGGACTCTTGGACTTACTTACCAGGGGCTCTCGAGCCTTTGGCCACAGACCAAAACTACACTTTCAGTTTCCTTACTTTTGAGGTTTTGGGAGTCAGACTGATCCACCATTGGCTTCCTTGCTCCTCAATTTGCAAATGTCCTATTGTGGGACTTTACCTTGTGATTGTGTGGGTTAGTTCTCCTTAATAAACTGCCTTCCATGTGTACATATATCCTATTAGTCCTGTCCCTCTAGAGGACTTTGACTAATACAAAGACATTCAAGGAAGACAGGTATTGACCAAATAACCGCAAATATAATGAATGCTACGAAGAGCAGTGCAGGTGTGCAATGATGCAATGATGCAATGATGCAATGATGCAGCACTGCAATGATGAAGATCTAGCATTTGGTAGATCAGGGACAGCTTCTCAGAGGAAGTGGTATTGACACTGAGATCTGCTAGTGAGTCTCAGTTGACTGACCTGACTTCCCCTTAGAGTTCCCCTTTAATCATCTCATTCCTCAGAGAGGTTGCATTTGAGGAACTGAGTGTTGGAATGTTCTAGTGGGTCTGAAGTCTCTCTCTGGCCTTCGTCAGCTACTCTCCATAAAGGAATAGGAGAGCTGCCAAAAGACTGATTCTCAGATTGTGTGGCAGTGGTTTCCATCCTAATATGGTCAGACTGCATCTCATTAGGCAGAGACACTGGGGCCAGTGTAGTGTGAGAGATGAGAACAAGTGGTCAAGTTAAAACAGGAATCGAAATTATTCCAGGAATTCAAGTTTCTCTTAAGAGATTCTTAACACTCCTTTCCCTTTTGTCCGCCTCCCCTGAGCCTGGCTTTCTCCTCCTTTAGGTCTCAGCTCATCTACCCCTTCCTGCCAGCAGTCTGCCCTCTTCTCTAAGGTGGTGCTGGCGACTCCTCCAAGGCCCCACATGGCATCCTGTGCTTCCTGCTCTGGCAGTGCTTGTCAACACCAGCCACACATTCACCTGGCAGCTTTTAAGAAATGATAATTTTTAGTTTCCACCACTAGAGATTCCCATTCCAGTAGTCTGGAATAGCCCTTGGGCATCACCAATTTTAAAAAGCTGGTGGTGGCTCAAGCCTGTAATCCTAGCACTTTGGGAGGCTGAGGTGAGAGGATCACAAGGTCAAGAGATCAAGACCATTCTGGCCAACATGGTGAAACCTTGTCTCTACTAAAAATACAAAAATTAGCCATGTATGGTGGCATGCGCCTGTAGTCCCAGCTACTCAGGAGGCTGAGGCACGAGAATCACTAGAACCCAGAATAGGAAGGTTGCAGTGAGTCAAGATGGCGCCACTGCACTCCAGCCTGGGGAAAGAGCAAGAATCTGTCTAAAAGAAAAAAAAAAAAAGCTGCCCAGGTGATTTTCAAGTGCTTCCAATGGTGGGCACACTGCTCCACTACAGCCCTTCTTACCTCGCATTGCAAGTTTCTCCTTACTTATCTCCATCTTCCCTTAAACTGTAAATTCTCAGAGTGTAGGATTCAAAAGTCTACTGCCTTAGATTCATATTAGCTAGCACATATGGGTGCCCCATAGTCATCTGTTGAAAGGGTGATGAGTGATGAAGAGTGACGTATTTCTCTACTGCCCATTACAAGGCTGCCATCTGGATTTTTCCTGGGGTCCTCCCTCCTTCATCTGATACTTGATCCCATGTCTTGGTAGTATCTGGGCTTTCAGTTTAGCTTGAACTATATGGAACTTCCAATCAAGGTTGCCTTTGGGGTAGCTGCTCTATTTCCCCTTCCAGAAGTCTATTCTGTACCTTACTCCTTGTAGAGAAGCTCATCAACTCATTCACATACAGCTGAAAGCAGTTGGCAGCACACTGACAATAGTTATGTATATTCACAGTAGAACTTGGCTGAGTTGCAAAAACTATGTTTGAGTCCTGGTTCTACCACTTACTAAAAGGTCATGAGGCATTAAAAGTGAGAGGAAAAAAAGCAAAGAAACCAGTGATAGCCAAGATACTATCTTTACAATAAATTCTATGTCCATCATTTTGCTTAGTCCCCACGAGTACCCAAAGAAGTAGAAATAGATGTATATTCTCAGGATGATGGACCTGGGTAAGAATCTTGGCTCTGCAGGCAGGTTAGACCTGTTTATTAATAGCTTAGACAGCATGTTGTTTATCAAGAAGTCACTTCCATCTCCCAAGCCTTGGTTTTCTTATTTATTATGTGCTATTAATGCCGTACTTCCCTCTTTTTCTGCAAGGTAGTTGAGAGAGATGATAGAGTAATGGTAGACTACATGGACTCAGAAACCAGACTGTCTGTGCGAAGCTCAGCTTGGCCACTTATTGCCTGTATGACCTTAGCCAAGTGATTTGACTTGTGTCTCAGTTTTCTCATTGGCAGAACTGGGATAATATTAATATCTACAACAGAAGGCTACTGTGAGATTAAAAAGAGTTGATTTTGGTAAATTTCTGAGTACAGGGCCAGGCATAGAGTGACTCTGCCAAAATACTGCAATTATTGTCATTACTCTTCAATTCAATTTAAATTGAATTAAATAATATTACTATTGTTATTATTACTATTACAGACTGTGTGTTAGATTCTTTCAGCCACCAAGCAGCAAGAGCAGAGGGTTTTGAACCATCTTTGGTTAGGGTAGACATGTTCAAAACACCAAATCAGCCCAACAGAGGTGTGACGCCCAGAATCATCCAACAAACACTTTTAGAAACAATGCTAGATTAGGGTCAGGAAAGCTGGAATTTTTTTCTCCTTCTCTGCTCTGCTGCTCATTTGCCAGGTGACATTAGCAGTGAATTATCTGCTTAGAGCTTCATATACAGGCCAGGCAATCCCATCTCCTTCTTACACGGGACTCTTGTAAGGATCCAGTGAAGTAAAAGAACAGGTGCTTCATTCACAAATGTTAGTTCCTTTCTCTATATTAGGTGTGTGCACAGAATATCTTTTGTGCCAATAAAGCATGAGATGAAATAAATCCAAAGGTCTTTCTCTTATAATATCCTTGGCTTCTCAAGAAATCATTGTAGTCATGCAGTGGAGGCAGCTGTGGCTTTCTGAATAGCTGGAAATTTTTCCTTGGAGGCCACAGCAGGGCAGATGGGATAAGGGAGTCATGAATTAACAAAAACATGAATGAGCTATTCAACTGTGAGGGTATTTAGACAGTGGAGATTCTGGGCTCACTTGTTAACTTTGTCCAAAGACTCTAGTTTCTGTGAAAGTATTTGGAGGTCAACCGGAATACCCAGGCCTCTGAATAACAAAGAATGTTTTCAACGTTCATTGACAAGGATGAATGGAAGGTCTTAGAGTCATAGACATAAGGACTACCATTGTTCTCAAGAAATTTAGAGATCATCCAATCCAGCTTCTCATTCTCAAAAAATTAAATAAAACTAGAGCTAAAAAATCATGGGACCCATATAAGGTCGCACTGTGTTGTTACTGTCATTCATCTACAAGTTACTGAACACTTGCTGTATTCTAGGTTTTGGTTTGAGTGCTGGTGGTAGGAAGATGATGGAAACAGTCTTGCTTCCTTGGGAATTGACAAAAACAAATGAGAAAATGTGTGATTACAAGTGTGCTAAATTGTCTTCAACTGCTTCCTGTCATGCATTGTATCTATGTCAAGTTGGCTGTGAAACACTGGGTTATTGAACATTCATGCTTTTCATGATTTGGCTGAAGATCAGAGTGCTGAGTAAATTTGATGACCTTTCCAGGTTTGCTCTCCAATTTGATTGCTATAGGAGGAAAGAAAGTGAGAGCAAGGTGTTTACAGTATTTAATCTCTTGCTGTCGGCTCACACCTCAGTTGGGCTGTACCTTCAAACAGAAGGCCAAGGTAGTCTCCATAAGACTTCCAGGTTCTGATCATCACTCCTTTCCCTAGTCCTATCCTATGGTATAGGCCTATGGGTAAGTTGTAGCCCCTCTGTAAGTTATAGCCCAGTGTACCTCACTGTTCTTGTGGTCTGCTCATACCCTGCCCTAACCTCTGGAAATAGACCCTTTATTAAACCCTTTGAACATTTTGAATGTGTCATTTGTTTCCTACTGGGATCCTCGATGACAAAATGTGGTAAAAGCAGGCTGAAATATCTGAAACATTGTCTGAAGGTGGCAAGGGACAAAAGAAAGAAGACAAACAAAAAAGTAAAGGAAGGGGGAATCCTCTAGTTTAGTGTGCAGTTGAAAGGAGAATTAGTGAATTAGGGGGTAGCATGGAGAGATTTAGTATAGATACAACATAGTTATGTATGAATTACTTGAACCAAATACTTTTATAAATGAGTTTTAAAGAAAAAGATAATTTACACTGTCTTCCAGAGAAAAGAAAAAGAGTAAAACTTATTCAATTATTTTTAAAAGGCTAGTAAAACTGTAATTAAAAAAAAAAATGAACAGTATATTAAAAAATGTTATTAACCTAGCTTATAGTTTTAAGAAACCAGTAAAATATAAGACAAGGATGGTTTAATATCAGGAGAAACTTCAATTAAATTCATATTTGATAAAATAAAGGAGAAAATATTTAGTATTTACTGTTCCCCATCTCTTAATGCCTAATGCTATGGTTTGACTATGTTCCCCAAAGTTTATGTGTTGGAAACTTAATCCCCAATGCAACAGTGTTGAAAGGTGTGTCCTTTTTAGAGGTGATTAGATCATGAGGCCTTTGTCCTCATGAATGAATTAATGCTGTTTTTATGCACATGGATTCCTAATAAAAGGGTCTGTTTCTCCCCATCCTGTCTCACTTGTGTATAATCTCTTCTCTCTCCACCTTCCACTAATGGATGACACAGCAAGAAGGCCCTCACAAGACGAAGGCCCTTAACCTTAGACATCCCAATCTGTAGAACTGTAATAAAATTTCTATTCTTTATAAATTTCCAGTCTCAGGTATTCTGTTATAGCAGTAATATGAACTAAGACACCTTCTAACTAATGCCTTCTTGAAAAGTTTCTCAATTTGCTTTATAATTCATGATTTAATTCTGAAGCTTATTTTATTCTATTATTTAGCCATCTATTCCATACTGTTTTCCTTCTTTCAACTATTGTCTATTCCATACCTAATCTTTCCTTTTGTTTTTCTTTTATTATTATTTTTAAAAATCTTGTCCTGTCTTTGTTTTACATAGTTAATATCCTTCCTTAGCTCTTTATGTGTATTGAGTGTGCTTATTTTAAATTCTTTATTCAGTGCTTCTTCACCTTTAGCTTTTGTGCACCTTCCAAGTTTCTTGTCTTGTATTTGAGGTAGTTACAGGAGTCTTATCATTTTCAGCTCAAACTCCCGTGGAGGTATTTGCTTCTCTCTCTGTCTGAAGACAGACCCTGGTCTGGTTCTCTCAGTTTTGAGGAGTTGAAGGAGGGGGTGTGGATAATCCCTAGTATGAGGAGCATAAGTACTGTGGATTTACTTTAATTACTCATGCTTCTTTCCCTGCAGGCATTTTTCAGGTCAGCATTTCACTTCTAAATGCACAGGAAAAATCAGTTTGAAATGGGCTCTTAGGCTGTAATCCATCAGTCCTGGGAATTAGATAAGAGAGAAATGGAGGAGTAAGTGCCAGAGGCTACTCAGTCTGTACATCTCTTTGTCAACTCCTTACTCAAGCAGATCTAGGAGTAATCACCTTGAATTTCACTGGTCTGTGTGATCACTTATCTGAATCCAATGAGGGGAGATATATTTAAGAATTCAGAGATTTTTGTATTTTAGAAAAGCAATGATGTGCCTGTACTGGATATTATGTATGGCTCACTGGGACCTGTGACAGGACCCAGTAACAAAATGTATTAATATTTTGCAGTAACACATGATAATGGTCAATTGAAATGGGGTTTGTAAGGCCATAAATGACCTTACTATTGTTCAGGTGAGGTTTTGCTACCCAAGAAGTTCATATAGGGTCAGATTTTGCCTCCAAACATGTTATCAAATCTTTCAGCTTTCAGAAATTTTTTTTGGATTTTAGCATGGAAGAGCTGAAACCCAGAGGCAACTGCTAAAGCACCTTTGTTATCTGATCTCTCTTAAATCAAAGGAGGAGTGAATAATAAACATACCAAATGTCAGAAAGGAATTCCTATTGGTAAGACCAATGACTTGTTAATTAGCCTGATAAATATGTAAAAAGAGCTCTTTTTGATCAAAGTGAAGATATTTGGAATTTGTGTCTGATTCTTAGAAACACTCTGCCTTTGATGAATAGGTTATGAAGCCCAGTGAGGCCTGTGCCCTTCACTTTTAGGAGCACCTTGGGCTAACTCCCTAAGCATCTCATGTTCCACTGTGAATGCTGGATTCTAAGTTGTACATAAATAGAACCCTGCACTTGGAATTTTGATATTTGCCACTTTTGAGCTTTCAAGAAATGTTTGTGATCCCTGGAAGAAAAAACCTGGCTTTTCAGGCTGTCAGAGAAGGTTGTATAAACTATTTGTGTCATCTTTCCCAGTGAGTGGTTATTTCCTGATATCCCATCTTGTGATAGATTTTGGTCTAAGACATGCTTTTAATATAACCTAGTGACAAGAGTAGGGAGAACAGCTAATCCTCATCCACTTCAAACTTCTTTGAGGGTTACCAATACTCACTGGTAATAAAGAATCCCAGAGCAGTACTCAACCAACATTGGTGACTTCTCACTTATTGGGGGAACCTGCCCCCAATATTTCAATGTAGGTTATTTCTATTTTCCCTAAGTGTCCACTGGCTGAGAAATAAAGAGAAAGAGTACAAAGAGAGGAATTTTACAGCTGGGACTCCTGGGGTGACATCACATATGGGTAGGATTGTGATACCTACCCGAGCCACAAAACCAGCAGGTTTTTATTAAGGAATTCAAAAGAGGAGGGGGGGTATGAACAGGAATTAGGTCACAAAGATCACTTGCTTCAAAGGGCAAAAAGGAGACCAAAGATCACATGCTTCTGAGGCCAACAAAGATCACAAGGCAAAGGGCAAAGCAAAGATCACAAGGCAAAGGACGAAATCAAACACTCCTGACAAGGGTCTATGTTCAGCTGTGCATGTATTGTCTTGATAAACATCTTAAACAACAGAAAACAGGGTTCGACAGCAGAGAACCAGTCTGACCTCAAATTTACCAGGAAGTGTAATAATTCTCCACCTAATAAGCCTGAGGGTACTGCAGGAGACCAGGGCATATTTCAATCCTTATCTCAACCGCATAAGACAGACACTCCCAGAGCAGCTGTTTATAGACCTCCCTGCAGGAATGCATTCCTTTCCCAGGATCCTAATTATTAATATTCCTTGCTAGGAAAAGAATTCAGCAATATCTTCCGTACTCGCATGTCCATTTATAGGCTCTCTGCAAGAAGAAAAATATGACTCTATTCTGCCCGACCCCACAGGCAGTCAGACCTTATGGTTGTCTTCCCTTGTTTCCTGAAATCACTGTTATTCTGTTCTTTTTCAAGGTACACTGATTTCATATTGTTCAAACACACATGTTTTACAATCAATTTGCACAGTTAGATACAATTATAGTGGTCCTGAGGTGACGTACATCCTCAGCTTACAAAGATAGCAGTATTAAGAGATTAAAGTAAGACAGATCTAAGCAATTATAGGAGTATTACTTGGGAACTGATAAATGTCCATGAAATCTTCACAATTTATGTTTAGAGATTGCAGTAAAGACAGGAGTAAGAAATTATAAAAGTATTAATTTTGGGAACTGATATGTGTCCATACTAAAATGAAATCTTCACAATTTATGTTCCTCTGCCATGGCTCCAGCTGGTTCCTCCATTCGGAGTCCCTGACTTCCTGCAACACTCACTAGCAGAGGAAACGGTACTAGCTCCAGAATTCAACCTACTTGGCAGATACCCTGGAATAACCCTAGGCAAAAAGCCATTCTACTCAGTCTTAGTCTCCAAAAAGAGTTCGGGAAACTAAGGACCTCAGTGTCCCAGCCTCAGAGAATCAAAAGAAGAGCCAAGAGGCACAGGATAAACGTCTGCAACCTTATCCCTGAGAGATTATTGCATATTTCACACATCAGTTACCTGGTATAGGGCAACAAGACTGGACAAAAGGAACACAGGCTGGTATGGCAATGGGATGGGGAAGCAGAGCCCAACGTTCTCTTCCAAGCTGAGGAGTGCACAGATGCCCACATTATGGGTTTCTTCAGAACATGGGAAGACCAGACCTGGGGGACTTAGGAATGCCCTGGCACAGGGAGGAAACTCTCACTGTTATGTTCTGTGCTCCTGCAGATGGTTCATTCCTGGCTAAGCCCAGGCTGGTGCCAGGGAAGTAGGGGCAGGACAGGAGGTCAGAGAAGAGAACTGGAATCTGGCCAGGTGTGTGCATGGTGGGTTCAAATTATTAATAGGGACCAAGGAGTTCAATCACAGAGACTGAGCCAAAAAGGTAGGGTAGATCCAAATAGTCACCAGTCTGAGGCTCACAGTCTCCAGACACCTCCCGCAACCCCACACACACCTGCAGCTGGGAAGAGGCTGCTGATTTCCTGCTTGTGCCGCCTGGAGCTTTGGGTACCTAAGTCTGATGGTGGAGCCTGTTAAAGTCTGTGACTAGATTGCTCCCTATGACTGAAGGAATTTCAGATTTCTCTAACTGGTATTCATCATTTGCTATGAAACTCATTTCTCATACATCTTTTTACACTTCACATGTTGAAGTGGTATCAGGCTTATTTTAAAAATGAGGAAAATATCCTACAGCAGAGTTATGAAGCACCTAGCACTGGCCTGGCACATAGTTGATGCTCAGGAAGCAAAAGTTCTCTTTCTTTGTCTTGTTTTCCTAAAGATATCCAACAAAGGCTTGTTGGATTGAATTAAATTTAGTGTAACTATCTCATCTGCTTGGAAGCCTTCCTTTTGTGTATGTGTGTGTGTGTGAATTGCCTGCTGACTGACATGTATTTACTTTCATCTGGGGTTTTAAATTCAACTGAATAAAAGTCATTGTGGGCCGGGTGCGGTGGCTCAAGCCTGTAATCCCAGCACTTTGGGAGGCCGAGACGGGTGGATCACGAGGTCAGGAGATCGAGACCATCCTGGCTAACACGGTGAAACCCCGTCTCTACTAAAAAATACAAAAAAACTAGCCGGGCGAGGTGGCGGGCGCCTGTAGTCCCAGCTACTCGGGAGGCTGAGGCCGGAGAATGGCGTGAACCCGGGAGGCGGAGCTTGCAGTGAGCTGAGATCCGGCCACTGCACTCCAGCCTGGGCGACAGAGCGAGACTCCGTCTCAAAAAAAAAAAAAAAAAAAAAAAAAAAAAAAAAAAAAAAAAAAGTCATTGTGGGAAACAATGTTCTTCGAAGAAAATGCAGGAAAAGTTATAGGTGAGATTCAACTTGTTCACCAAAGCTGCCCAAAGAGATGATATGTTGGAGAAATGAAACATCTCTATTTTCTGAAACATGTACACACAGAGGAAGAAAAAAGCTATTTATAATAATTTTCCATTTGAGAGACGTGGTGCCCTGTAGCTGGCTAATATAATGGGAAAATTTGATTGTGCTGAATCTGTTTAAAAAAAAAGAAGAGGCCCAGAAAAGTTGTAAGTAGTAGTAGTAGGAGGGGCAGCACTGCTTCGAGGGGCGTAGGTCGCTGGTATCAGTGGCATGACCATGTGAATGATTGACCTTGGAAGTGGTGTGCACAAAACACTGCTACTGTCATCCTTGACTTTGGTGGGCCATGCTTTGGAGACAATTTTGCTGAACCCAGTCACAGAGTGTGAGGGAAAAGCAGGGAGCTAACCCAGTTTGCAGCACAATGGTTAGGAGACTGGCTTGGTTAGAGAGGCCCAGTTTAAATTCCAACTCTGATGCCCATGCTCTGGGTGACCTGGAGCCAATTTTCTTACCTTTGTGAACCACAATTTCCTCAGCTGGAAAATAGAGTCTCAAGTCTACCTTGTAGTATTAGTGTGAGGGTAAATGCAATAAAGCAAGCAAAATTGCTCATTGCCTGGAGCATGGGAAATGCGCAAGCAATCACTCATTTTAGAGTTTGTTCATTGTGAGAGCCTGGACTCTGGGAATTGAGAAACTGGGAGAGAGTAGGATAAGAGTCTAGTTGGGTACAGGTCTGTCTTAATAGTCTCTAGTTCCCTGCCAATTAAAGACTAGGTCGGTTCCTGAAGAGTGCCCATTCCCTTGGGAATATAATGCTTATCAATAGATTGTCATCTACTTTGAGAAATGTACAACAAGCTCTTTTTAAGTAAGGTGCATCACACATGCCTAGTAAAGGCCTGTTTGACATTTATGCTTTGTTTTCAAGCCCATCAGAAGTTAGACTTCAATTAATTCAGTAAGGCCCTGTCATGCATTAGAAAAAACCTGAGTTCTGAAGTCAAAACGGCAGAGGTTTGTATCTGACTCATCATTTTTTAGTCTTTAATTAACATACATTTATTGAGGCTGGCCCAGTTAAAGGTATTCGGGGAGCCAAGGTTGGGGGGTTGTATGCAGAAATTGATTAGAGCAGTCAGTACCTTCATGATGTTCATGGTCCATTAGAAAAGTAAGAGGCACATGCCTGTGGTCCCAGCTACTCCAGAGGCCGAAGTGGAGGTTGAGGCTACAGTGAGCCTTGATCACTCCACAGCACTCCAGTGGGAAACACAGTGAGACTCTATCTCAAAACAAAAAACAAAAAACAAAATAAAACAAAAAAAGTAAGAAAAGTAAGAGCCATAAACACAGGCATGTAAAATGATGTACAAGTTCAGAGATGGAGGGATGTGCTGCAGATTATGGAGTACACCAAGTCCACCTGAAGATTCTATGTTTCCAGAAGATTTCCTGAGACAAATAATACCTGAACACAGTCTCAAGGGATAAAGAGAATTAGTTTGGAGGTGAGACAATTTAAACAGAGAGAGGCTTTGTATTCCTGTAGTTTCATTTTCCATGAATATGAAACAGAAATCACATCTATCTCACAGGGTCATTGCCGGCATTGAGATTCTAATGCATTGGAGATTGTTTCACTGTATAACAGCATTTGTACTATGGTTTGAATGTTTGTCCCCTCCAAAACTCATGTTGGAATTTAATTCTCAGTGTGGCACTATTGAGAGTTGGGACTTTGTTGTTGTTGTACACTTCTTCCTCCTCTTCTTCTTTTTTTTACTTTTCAAGCTAGAAGGGAGAGAGGTGGGACTTTTAAGAAGTGCTTGTGTGATGAGGGCTCTGCTCTCGTGAATGAATTTATACATTCATGACTTAATGGTTTAATGGGTTAATGGATTAATGGGTTATCATGGGAGTGGGACTGGTGTTTTTTTAAGGAGAGGAAGAAAGACCTGAGCTAACATGCTCAACCCCTTACCATGTGAAGCCCTGTGCCACCTTGAGACCTCGCAGAGTCTCAAGGAGGAGGGTCCTCACCAGGTGTGCCCCCTCAGCATTGTACCTAGCCTCCATAACTGTAAGAAATAAAATTTTTTTATGAATTACCCAGTTTCAGGCTTTCTGTTATAAGCAACAGAAAATGGCCTAAGATAAGCTGTGAGCATTACCTTAATACAATTTTGTTAATTTGATAGCTAAAATATTTTAACATTGTGATATAAATGCATTTTTAGAATTAGTGCAATAAAATATTTTTTATATAATTGTTACTCATTTATATTTTTACTTTGTGAACTTTCTACTTTTGCCCTTGGCACCTAAAAGCTCAAGCTTTTAGAAGTCATTGCAGTGCCTAGAAGAGTGATACACAATATGAAATAAATGAGATGGGAGGAAGTGTCAATGGTTATAAATTCTAAGTGATGAGAAGACTTAGAGAGCTGGTCCAAGACATACAAAACTGTGTTTCTGAGATATATCATGGATTTCTTGAACTGGAACAAATTTTGGGGTTCATTTTACCCCTCACCATGAAGACAATCCTTTATTTCTAATTATCTAATTAACACATTCACTCTTTAATGATCTATTCCTCTTTCCAAGTGGAAGTCCTGTTGTGGCCCTGGAGACTTGGAGATGGACGAGGCATTGTCTCTGCCCTTGGGGACTGTATTCCACTAGGGAGGTTGACATGTGAGCAGATCTTTTAAATATAATATTATCGCTGCAGAGACAAGGCAGGGGCTGCAGGAGGAGCACTTGGTGCCCACTGTGGGGGCTTATAGCAGTCTTCCTATAAGGGGGTAAGCCTGGACTTACACCTCAAATTTACAGAAATGATTAAGTGATTACTGAAAATGGATCATTGCATATTTATCCTTCTTGGATTTACTCTGAGTAATTCCTTGTTCTCTGTGAAATCTGTCTATTTAGTGATTAAGAATGGGAAATGCACACAGAATTATTGGGGTTTGTTAATCTAGTTTAGATATCCAGAGCATAATCAGTGACTGGATATGACACTTTTGCCAAGAGGAGAATCAATTGTGCACACCAGTGTTCTGTGTATGGTGGACGCAGCGTGCTGCTCACAGCTCATGACTGGGGCATGGATCCCAGGATTCAATCAGTAGTAACTTCCTGTGACATGTTAGATAAGATCCTTGTCAACCCCACTCTTGGATTTACACTCATTTATCTATTCATTCATTTGTCAAATATTTATTTAACACTTATTATGTGACAGGCTTTATTTCTAAGCATGGATCAGCAAAAATTTGATTAAAAGGGCAAGAAAGTAAACATTTTAGTCTTTGTAGGCTATAACAGAATCAAATATATAAAGGTACTACATAACAAGAAAACAAGTTTCTAAAAATTTTTAACTGATGAAATTATAATAATATTTGACTACATATAAAAATAGGCCTGCTAATTTAAAAAGTGGAATTAATCTTCTGGGTGCTATACTATGAATGTTTGTGACCCTCAGACATTCATATGTTGGAACCTAATCTCCAATGCAATGGAATTAAGAAGTGGGGTCTTTGAGAGATGATTACATCATAAGGACTCCACCCTCACAAATGGTATTAATGCCCTTACAAAGAGGCCTGAGGGAGCTTGTTGGCCCCTTCCACTGTTTGACAATGCAGCAAGGTGCCATTTTTAAGGCAAAGAGCAAATTCTCATCAGACACCAAATCTGCTGGTGCCTTGATCTTGGCCTTACCAGCCTCCAGAACTATTGTTTGGAGTCAATAGTCACCCAGTCTAAGGTGTTTTTTTTATAGCAACCTGAGTGGACTAAGACATTGGATGATAACATTTCACTTAGTTGAGGTGCAAAGTTAGTGTTCCCTGTCATCGAATTGATTACAATTATTGATCTCTAAAAGCAATTCTTATCTTGTAAGCCCATATAAATATGCAGTCAGCTGTATTTAGTCTATGAACCATGGTTTGATGACCTCTGTTCTAAACACTAGAATGTAGATGTGCACATGTGAATAAAACAAGTCAATTTCCTCATGGAGACTGCATTCTAATAGGGGTGACAGACAGCAAACGAAAAAGCACAAACATTTTAAGAGATGCAGCACTAAAGGAAGATATAGAAATGACTAATAAGCACACGAAAAAGATACTCAACATCATTGGTCACCAGGGACATACAGTTAAAAACTTCAGGAGACACCACTTTAAAGGTGCTAGAATGGTTTTAAAGAAAAAACTGGCAATGCTAAATGTTGGTGAAGTTTTGAGCATCTGGAAGTCCTTACACCACTGAGAGGGTAAGATGGAATAGCTGGTAGTTTCTTTTAAAGTTAACAGTACACTTACCCTATGATGTAGAGATTATGCTCTAGGTATTTACCAAAGAAAGAAGAGAAAATACATCTACACAGACACTTGTGTGAGAATATATAGAACAGCTCGATCTGTAATAGCTCCAAACTGAACTCAACCCAAATGCACATCAATGGGAGAATAGCAAAACAAATGATAGTGTGTGTGTGTATATATACATACATATGTGTGTGTATGTATATATGTATATGCATACATATATACACACACATATGTGTATATATGTGTGTGTATATGTATATGTATATGTGTGTATATGTATATGTATATGTGTACATATACACACACATATATGTATATATACACACACACATATATACACTCATTATATATATTTAATTCACTTGGACAATTTCTGTATTTTTATTGGCATATTTAGGCCATCCCCTTTTTTTTTTGAGACAGGGTCTCTCTCCGTCATCCAGGTTGGAGTGCAGTGGCATAATCTTGGCCCACTGCAACCTTGGCCTTCTGGGTTCAAGTAATTCTCCTGCCTCAGTCTCACAAGTAGCTTGGGTTACATTAGGCACCACCATCCCCGGTTAATTTTTTTATTTTTAATAGAGACGGGGTTTTACCATATTGACCAGGCTGATCTTGAACTCCTAGCATCAAGGGATCCACCTGCCTCAGCCTCCCTAAGTCCTGGGATTACAGGCGTGAGCCACTGCACCCAGCCCAGGCCATTCACTTTTAAAGTGATAATGTATATAGTTGAATTATGGTTTTAATTGAGCTTTTTATATAATTTCATTTTATCTGCTCGCTTAGTAGATAAAATGCTTTTACTATAATGCTTTAATTTTTTTAGTGATTCTGTTAGAGTTTGCAAACTCTGTCTTCAAATAACACTATCTGGCTTCAAGTGCAGTGCAGTTCTTTATAACAGAGTATTCCCTATGACTTCCTCCTTCCCTCATTACATTGTTGTCATTCATTACACTTATTTATATGCTATACTCACCCATATATTGTCTCTATGATTACTTTTAAAAAATGAAATTTTAGTCAATTAAAGATAACAAGTAAAATATTTTGTTTTACCTTCAGTTTTTTCTTCTGACATTCTTCCTTTTATTACATAGATCTGAATTTCTGATCTATATACCATATGTGTTAATGATGGGCATATGTTCTGAGAAATGTGTCCTTAGGCGATTTTGTTGTAGAACATCATCTAGTGACCTACACAAACCTAGATGGTATAGCCTACTGCAAACTAGGATAAAGGTTGCAGCCTATTGATGCTAGGTTACAGATCTGTACAGCATGTAACTGTACTGAGTACTGTAGGCAATAGTAACACAATGGTGTCTATTTGTGTATCTAAACCCAAGAAAAGTGCAGTAAAACTACAATGTAAAAGATAAAAAGTGGAACACTCTCATGGGGCACTTACCATGAATGGAGCTTGCAGGAGTGAAAATTGCTCTGGGTGAGTCAGTGGGTGGTAAGTGAATGTGAAGGTGGAGGACATTATATGGCTATAGACTTTAGAAATCTGTACACTTAGACTACACTATATTTATTTTTTAAATATTTATTTTTATTAAATATTTTATTAAATATCAAATATTTTATTATCAAATATTTTCTTAAATATAAAGCATTTAAAGTATTTACTTTTAAAATATTTTTCTTTCTTCAATAATAAATTGACCTTAACTTGCTGTAACGTTTTTACTTTACAAACTTTTAAATGTTTTAATATTTTGACTCTTTTGTAATAACACTTAGCTTAAAACACAAACACATTGTACACCTACACAAAAATATTGTATTTCTTTATATCTTCATTTTATGGTTTTTGTTTATTTTCAGTTTTTAATTTTAAACTTTTTGTTGTTGTTGTTAAAAACTAAGACACAAACACACACTAGCTGAGACCCACCTAACCTCAGGATCATCCACATCACTGTCTTCCACCTCCACATCTTGTCCCATTGATAGGTCTTCAGAGGCAATAACAGACATGGAGCTGTCATCTCCTAGGATAACAAGGCCTTCTTCTGGAATTCTTCTGGAATACCTCTTGAAGAACCTGCCTGAGACTGTTTTACAGTTAACTTAAACAAATAAGCAGAAGGAGTAAAATCTAAAGATAAAAAGTAGAATGTAGTAAATATATAACCAGTAACATACTCATTTATTATCATTATCTAGTATTATGTACTATTTGTAACTGCATATGCTATACTTTTATATGGCCGGCAGTGCAGTAAATTTATTTACACAATGTATTAGTCTGTTCTCACACTATTGTAAGGACATACCCAAGACTGGGTAATTTATAAAGGAAAGTAGTTTAATTGACTCACAGTTCTGCATGGCTGGGGGGGCCTCAGGAAACTTACAATCATGGCAGAAGGCACCTCTTCAAAGGGTAGAAGGAGAGAGAAGTGCTCAGCAAAGGGGGAAGCCCCTTATAAAACCATCAGACCTCAAGAAAACTCACTATCATGAGAACAGGGTGGGGGAACCACCCCCATGATTCAATTACCTCTACCTTGTCCTTCCCACAACACATGGGGATCACAAGATGAGATTTGGGTGGGAACACAACCAACCCATATTAGAGCAGCATCACCACCACAGACACGCAAGTAATAGGTTGTGCTACAACATGATGGCTACAGTCACTAAGTGGTAGGGATTTTTCAGCTTCATTATAATCTCAAGGGACGGCTGTCATGTATGAGGTTCATCATTGACCAAAACGTCTTATACAGCATATGACTATACTTTTTTCTTCTCCCTGAAGATCTTCTTTTGACATTTCTTTTGGAGCAGGTTTACTGGCCCTAAGTTTTCTCAGTTTTTGTTTGTCTGAGAAAGTCCTTATTTCTCCTTTACTTTTGAAGGATAATTTTGCTAAACATTGGAATCTAGATACGTATTTTTTACTATTTTGACACTTTAAATATTTCAGTTCACTGTTGTATTCTAAAATGGCTTCTTATGAGAAATCTGCTGTTATTCTCATCTTTGTTCCTCAGGAAGTAAGCTGTCTGTATTTTCCCTTCTAACCTTCTTTCAAGTTTTTTTTTGTTTTGTTTTGTTATTTGCTTTCTGCAGTTAGAATAGAATAGGCATAGCTATATTTTTTTGCATTTATTTCTGTTAGTTCTCTGAGCTTCCTGGATTTGTGGTTTGGTGTATGACATTAATTTTTGATAAATGTGATAAATTGTTGGCTATATTGTTCCAAATATTTCTTCTGCACTACTTTTTTTTCCTTCTGATATTTCAATTATACATGCAGTAGCCACCCTTATCCTCATCTTTGCTTTCTGTAGTTTCAGTTGCCTATGGTCAATCACAGTTCTAAAATATTAAATAGTAAATTCTAAATATAAAAAAATTAAAATTTTAGATTGTGCACCATTTTGAGTAGGGTGATGACATCTCTTGCCATGACAGCTGTGTGATAAAATCTCTTACCTGAAACATGATGCATCCCTTTGCCCAGCATATCTGTACTGTGTACACTACCTTCTAGTTAGTCACTTAGCCATCTCAGTTATCAGATTGACTACTGTGACATTACAGTGCTTATATTAAAATAACCCTGATTTTACTTAAGAATGGCCACAAAACACAAGAGTAATTATGCTGGCAATTTGTGTACACCAAAAAGAAGCTATAAAGTGCTTCATTTAAGTGAAAAGGCAAAAGTTTATGACTTTTTTTTTTTTTTTTTTTTTTTGAGACGGAGTCTGGCTCTGTCGCCCGGGCTGGAGTGCAGTGGCCGGATCTCAGCTCACTGCAAGCTCCGCCCCCCGGGTTTACGCCATTCTCCTGCCTCAGCCTCCCGAGTAGCTGGGACTACAGGCGCCCGCCGCCTCGCCCGGCTAGTTTTTTGTATTTTTTAGTAGAGACGGGGTTTTACCGTGTTCGCCAGGATGGTCTCGATCTCCTGACCTAGTGATCCGCCCGTCTCGGCCTCCCAAAGTGCTGGGATTACAGGCTTGAGCCACCGCGCCCGGCCAAAGTTTATGACTTAATAAGTTTAGAAAAAATCTATGCTGGGGTTGCTAAAATCTATGATGAGAACAAATCTTCTCTCTGTGAAATTGAGAAAAAAGAAAAAAAATGTAGTTTTGCTATTATACCTCAAACTGCAAAAGTTATTGCCACAAGGCATGATATGTGCTTAGTTAAGATGGAAAAGGCATCTAATTTGTGGTGAAAGACAAACAAAACCATGTTCTGATTGACAGCAATCAGGTTGGGAATATTTTCAGTTTCAAGCACTTACTGGGGGTCTTGGAATGTAACTCTTGTGAACAAGGAGGAAGTACTGTATGTTACATCATTTAAAATTGTCCCATAGTTCTTGGATATTGTTCTTATTTTATTCCTCTTATTTCTCTTTGCATTTCAGTTTGGTAAGTTAATATTGCCCAATTCTCAAGATCACTGATTATTTCCTGATTCATGTCAAGTCTATTGATAAGCCCATCAAATGCATTTTTAATTTTTATTGATGTTTCTTATTTCCAGTATTTTCTTTTGATTCTTTCTTAGAATTTCCATATTTGTTTAAATTACTCATCTTTTTTCACCTGTTGTCTACTTTTTTTTACATTAGCGTTCTGAATACATTAATCATAGTTATTTTCAATTTCTTTTTTTTTTTTTTTTTTTTTTTTTTTGAGATGGAGTCTTACTCTATCGCTCAGGCTGGAGTGCAGGGGCATGATCTTGACTCACGGCAAACTCTGCCTCCCAGGTTCATGCCATTCTCCTGCCTCAGCCTCCCGAGTAGCTGGGACTACCGGCACCTGCCACCATATCTGGCTAATTTTTTTTTTTTTTTTTTTAAATTTTTAGTAGAGACAGGGTTTCACTGTGTTAGCTAGGATGGTCTCATCTCCTGACCTTGTGATCTACTTGCCTTGGCCTCCCAAAGTGCTGGGATTATAGGCGTGAGCCACCACACCCGGCCCATTTTAAATTTCTTATCTGATGATTCTAACATCTAGGTTATATCTGATTCTGATGCTTTCTTTGTCTCTTCAGAGTATTTTTTTTTTTTACTTTTATTTAGCATGCTTTGTAATATTTTGACAAAATATGGGCATGATATATCACATAATGGGAAGTGAGGTCAATGGCACTTTAGTATGAGGTTATCGGTTAATCTTACTACAAGTTGTGCTTTGTTTAATGTTTGCTGTCTGTAGGTACCAGAGTCTTCACATTCTTCTAGCATCCTTGTTTTTGTCTTCCTTGTTGACATTAGGTTTCCCTAAACACTCCTCCTCAGAGAAAATCTGCATCTTACAGTTCTTTCAGCTGAAATATGCTATTAGTATACCAGAGCCCTGTTGATATGGTGGTAAACTGAGAGCAAGGAGAAGTGTTCTATAAATCTTATGAGTAAATCTCAATCTTTAATTGGCCTGTGTTTCTAGGCTTTGATATTCAGTGTTTCTTAGCTTTCCCCACTTAACACCCTTAGGTGAGACAGGAAGACTAGAGGGATTTAAGTGGGTGAAATGTTTTCTCTCAAGTGGGGTAAACTCTAGTAAAATCCCCTCCCAACCGGAACTAGAAGATTTTGCTGTGGATAATGTCCCACAGCAAGGAATAATGTCTGCCCTTGGGCAAGGTACAAGGAATAATCTTTCCTTTCCCCTGCCAGGGTTACAAGTGCTCTTCCTCAGGTCTTCACCATTGGAACCCGCTGGGGTTTCTGGAGGTAAAACCCACAAAAGTATGTGGGCTTGCCTAAAACTTTACGTTAGTCTCACCTGGCCTCCAGAAATTTCTAAAAATTACCATTGAGTTGTTTCTGCCAGTTTATAGCTTTAGCCACTTCTGCTCTAGGTAAACAGATCTCAGCTGTGATTCTGTATTCACCTGTCTTCCCAGATTCTAGGGTGGCAGTTTTCCTGTGATCTCAGTTCTCTAATAGGTCTAAGAGAACTCACTGATATTCATAGTTCAGCTTTGTTTTGTTGTAAGGATGAAAGAGACAACTCTCAAGCTCTTTATGTGTTGAGCCAAAGTCCAATTGTGCTATATTTGTATAATGGAATTCTACTCAGCAATAAAAAATAATATACAACTAACATATTAAACATTATAAAGTGAATCTTGAATACATTTTTCTGAGCAAAGTAAGATAGACACTAAAATGAAAATGTATGATTCAATTTTTATGAAGTTTACCTACAGGCAAAACTAATCAGTGATGGTAGAAATTAGAACAGTGGCTGCCTCTGGAAGAGACTGGAAGAGAGTGTGAGAGAAGTTTCTGGTATGATGGAAATGTTTCATATCTTGACTGGGACACTGGTTACACAAGTATATGCATTTGTCAAAAATCATCTAACTCTACGCTTAAAATATGTGCATTTCACTTTGTGTAACTTTTACCTTAATAAAACTTATTTAAAAATAGATGTCTGTTGAAGTTATAGAATGCAGGAGGTTGGCTAAAGAATGAGTGTGATGAGCAAAGAATGAGCCTGAAGATGGATCCCTGGGGCATCCTGAGACACAGAGGAGAGTAAGAGCAGAAAGGCCCAGCAGGGGACCCTGAGGAGGAGCAGCCCAGTGGCTTCCCTTCCAAAATGAGGGAGTGAATGAGACCAGCATCAAGGTGTCTCCCAGATTCAGAAACACTGCAACAGTAAGGCATGGATCAGGTACTGCTCTCATGAGCCCATATCCAATCATACTGGCTTGTAGAATTTCACAGAAATCTGGCAGTCAGCAAGCTGAGGATTTGTCTCCCAGTGCAGATGATGTGAACCCCTGGAGCATGTCCACACTTTGCTGGAGTGATAGCAGGAGAAGCAGGGAGAGAACCTGAACTCCAACCCATGGTTTAGGAATGCTGTAAGGAGGAAGGATAGAAATACACCTTACCAGTTGGCCATCTCTAAGTTAGTAATTGAATCCAGTTTAACTCCAAGCCATGTAGGAGTTCTCTAATGTCCTGGAAGGGTATGTAAGTGACACTGTGAAGTAAATGTAAGTAAAGCATGCACTTAATATTCATAATCATTAATGATAAACCTTGTCTAAATATACATTCTGCTTTGGGATATTAAGAAATGATAATGACGTCTATATTTATATAACCATAAGTAATTGTAAGTCGATTTACAGACAGAGGATAGGTAGATAATGAGGGTGAAAGTGCATGCTGAAATATTTTTTCCTGTGGAAGTTCAATCAGAATGCAGTCACTTGCTGTAGTGAATAGATTGGAGAATGTTTCAGATTCAAGTGAGGTGGGTTGCCTCTGGAGGAATGGAGATGGCTGTGAAGTTTCAAAGATCATTAAGGAGGTAGACTCATGAGAGAAAACTGCAAGAATATATAACAAACTGCAGCTATTTTGGAGAAACACCAGGCTGTCAGTCTAGACAGAGTACAGAGTAAGGCAAAATCCTAGTTTGTGAGTAGATAGAATGTCAGCTGATCACAAACAGGATCCACATGATAAGGATTTCAACAAGAACCCTCGGGGTGTTCAGGTGAGATGCATGGACCAGAAGGTTCTGGGAAGAAGGAGAAGGGCTTGGCTAGTCCCATTGGACTCCTCAGAATGGAGAAGGGCCATTTCAGAGGATCACACCCTCTCTGGTAACAGCATTGATGAGGGTTAGGGTTCTGTTGCTTCATCTGAGTAGCATCCAGGAAAAAATAAGATAGCAAAATACAGATCTAGGGGATAAAAACCCCAATTATTTTCTAGAGAAAAATCACCAGAAGAAGGAAGTAGAGTGCTGTAAACTGAACAGGAAGAAGTGAAACAAATCCAGACCACAACCAGAGGAGGGCGATGCAGGTAAGAACAGCAGTGGGAAAGAAGTAGAAGTAACTTGCTTGAAAAGACAAGAGAAAAGCAAAGAATAGAATAGTCACAGCCAATGTAAGGAATAGAATCAGTGTGTGAGTAGAGGGGATCCCAGCAGTACACATTTCAAGGGTATGAAATAGTTGGGCTTACAGGGACCTGATTGATGGAGGAGCAATTGAAGGAAGTGTGGAGGGGCATGAGTAGAAAACCTGAGGTTATGGGGCACCAAAAGGAATCATGTATTATGTCATAGAGTCCTCTCTGTGCATAGTCTAAGAGGGAACGTCAGCTGCAGTCTCTGAGCAAGGATTGACTGTGAATATAATTTAATTCAGCGGCTATTTATTGATTGCCTGCTAGATGCAATGAATCTTACCTCGGGCTGTGGGAACTAAGGAAATGGACGAGGCAGGAGTCCACTTACACATGTAAACCACAGACTCTAACACAACAGAAAATCAAATGAGAGCTAAATAGAGCGACCAGCAGCCTGCTGTGAGCTCTCCTTCAGGAGGAAACCTTTAATTCTGACTAGGTACCTTACGGGAAGCTCATGAAGGAGGATGTTGTTTGACCTGTGTTGGGCAGGTCATGTCTGGAAGGAGGGGAGGGGTTGGATTCTAGGCAGAGGAAATAACATGAACAGAAGCCCAAAGTCAGGATGCTGGCTCAGAACCCAAAGTCAGGATGCTGGCTCAGAACCTCAATAATGAGGTTATTGGGCCTCATTCTCAAGGCCAGTTGAAGGTGGCTTTGCTGACTGCCTCCCCAGTGACACTGTCAGGTTGGGTCATTCTGTTCCTCTGACTCCCACAGCACTTCCTTCCACAAGGCATTTCTTCTGCTGCACCACTTACAGCACAATATTCATATTCTCTGTTGACATGTTTACTTCTTTGTAGCCTCATACGGAATTTTTGCTTCATAAGAGCAGAAACCAGACTCCACTGACCCCTTTATTCTCTAATTGGTATAGTTCCTGGTACAAACTGCTACTCAAGGATTCAAAGGAGGACCTTGAAAAGCAGACAGAATTTATTTTGCATTTGGTAGGCAATGGTGAACCCTCAAATGTATCAAAGGTTTTTTTTTTTTTTTTGAGACAGAGTCTAGCTTTTTCATACAGGCTGGAGTGCAGTGACACAATCACAGCTCACTGCTGCCTCAAACTCCTGGACTCAAAGGATCCTCCTGCCTTGGCCTCCAGAGTAGCTGGGATTATAGGTATGCATCACCATGCCCAGCTATTTAATTTTTTTTTTTTTTTTTTTGTAGAGACAGAGAATCTCTCTGTTGCCCTAGCTGGTCTTGAACTCCTGGCCTCAAGTGATCCTCTCACCTTAGCCTCCCAATGGCTGGGATTACAGATATGAGCCATTGTGCCAGGCTGGTTTTGTGTATTTTTTAAAAGTATCATGGGCAGCAGAATTTGGTACCATTTATTTGTAAAACTAAATGTAGCGGGTATGGGTCCAGTTGTGCATAGAAAAGAGTCATGGTGGTGCAGGCACAGCAGGAAGGAGGCCGTCATGTGGAAAGTTGCTATACATGACTTTGGTCTGGGAATGGTGACATGGTCATGTTGCTTAGAACTGAAAGTAAAGATAGAAAAATCATGATGATGAGTGAGTCTAAGAGTAGAGTGAAGAGTTTTGTTTGGATTTATTGATTAAACCATGCCAAAATAAGTTTAATAACTGCTGATCTTTCTTTTTCAGTACACTTGAGTATATCCCTGTAGGTGATCAATTTGCATATGCACGTTTAAAAATTACTTTTTGTCAAAAATGCTTGACTTTCACAAGTAGCTGTTAAATTTTCAGGGTTAATACCCATCGGGATGGTACAGTAGTTATGTCTGAATACTTGTCTCCAACAGGAATCATTCTGTTACTACTCTAGGCCACATCTTCATCGCCTCCAGGATGCCCTTTACACTTGGTGACCATGTCACTGTTTTTGGCAATGGACTAGAAAGGAAAGGAAAAGTTATTTAGTTAAATGTTTATTTCACAGTTGCAAACTGAAGCTCTGATTTTTTAATTAACTTGTCTGAAATCTTCTAGGCTGTTAGTTGCAGAACTGGGCATAAAAATGCAAGTGTATAGACCCAGCCATCCAAAACGCTTAGTCAACCCAGCAGTCTCCTGAAACGAATGAAATTGGTGTTTCATTAAGTCAAAATATAATTTGAGCAAGTATTTGATTGTTGTATAATATGTGTATATTGTGTAATTTGTTAAGATAATTTGTTTAATAATTTAAATAATTGTTATGTAATTACAGTATGTGTCATACGGCATCCAAAGATAGAAGATAGACCCCATGCAGTTATCATATGAAAGATCATATATATACATTTATATACATACATGTGCATATGTAAATTTATAAATTGCATTATATGCAAGGAGGGAAAAAAGGGACTTCTGTGGACTGAATTGCATGCCTTCCCCAAGTTCACATGTTAAATCTCTTACCTTCGATGTGATGGTGTTTGAAGATGGGGCCTTTGGGAGGTAATTAGAGTTAGGTAAATGTATGAGGGCTGGGCCTTCATGATGGGATTAGTAATTATATAAGAAGAGGTAGAAAGCTTGCTCTCTCTCCCTACCATTTGAGGACAGAGCGAGAAGGCAGCCGTCTCTAATCTGGCAAGGAGGCTCTCATCAGGAAGAGAATCAATGGGCACCTTGACCTTGGGCTTTTCAGCCTCCATGACTGTGAGCAATAAATGCCTATTGTTTAAGCCACCCAGCTGATGGTATTTTGTTACAGTAGACCAAGCCCATGAGTACAGAAACTGACACTTTTAACCACCTGGTTTATGGGAGAGAATTATGTCAGGAAAATTCTATACAATGTTTTATTCTTACAACCACGCTGTGAATTGAACACTCTTTTCATTTCCAGAAGTGAATGCTAGAAATGGTAAGTAACTTCCCCAAGGCCGTACATAGGAGGCAACGGGGCAAGCCTAAGTTTGTCAGATCCCTGAAGCCTCTCTCTTAGATCACAGCTTCTTCTAGGTGTCATGCAGGCATTAAAGAATAATCATTCCTTACTAGAGTTCTAAAAAAGTCTTGAGAGGGGGCCACTGGTCCTGGAAGGCCCTAGCTCTGTAAGGTCAGCCCCAACTTCTCTTGGATTTTCCATGATTCCTTCTGGCTCTCATCTGAAGTTGCTCCCATTCATCTAGCACATGTGAGCTTCCTTATAACTGGGCTGAAGTCCCAGGAACTTAAAATTCTTCTTACTTGGCAGTGATGGAAGCTTTTGTGTCTGCCTCTTCCATATTTCAAAGGTTCTATTTCTGTTTCTATTTGAGAAACTGCCGACGTACACAAATGCTGGAGAGGTGGTGCTCATTCACTTTTTTACAAGGTCTTCTGCACCTTCCTGTCTTAAAGCCACACCATCCCCTTCTCTGAACTGATGGAATGGGAAGGATGTTTCAATACCCCTGACTTTTGAGGTAAGAAAATACCTCTCAGCCAGAGCAACCCATTACTGAAATGTTCTTCTCCATGAAATCTTTTTCGGGTCACATTCTCCCTGGTTCATCCTGGCTAGTTAAGTATCTCCAGTGCCACGTTTAGGTTTTGAGGTTGAGAAAAGAACCAGAGATATAAATATTTCTGACAGAAAATAAGAACTGAGATAATGAGTTTTAAATTATTTTACAAATGGTGGGATAGCAAGTCCTTCTTATTCCTGAGGACGAAATTCTGATTATTTATAGTCCTCTCCAAATGTTACTCTATGACAATCCTCTGATGGGTTAAATTACTTTTCTTTGAGGCTTCCAATGTATTTTTCAAAGTGGGCTGGTTAGTAAAATGGGAGATGGATTCTGGTTCCCAGAAAGGCAGGATTGTCCCAGGAAAGGTTGCTCACTTCTTCTGAATTCAGACTATAAATGCCAGTCGCCATTTGATTGCTACGACTTCTGGTTGCATTTGGCAGTTATGATGCATGAGACCCTGAACTGCAATAAAATGAAAGGAGATTGCAGCTTTCTTGGTCACCTGAAGTTAATAGTGGAGCATGACAAGGCAGTGGGCTGGGAGGCAGCCAGGGGTCTGGGGATGGCAGGGGTCGGGGAAAAAGAAGCAGTGTTCACCTGCTGAGACCAGGAAGGACAACAAGAGCTCTGTTTGCTTTTCTTCTGCAACAGAAATCAATGTAAAAACTACATCAAGGAGTATGAGTTGAGTTGAAGGATCATATAAATCATCCAATATGCCTATTTGCTAATAGTATTTTGCTGAGTCTTTAGGTTCCAATGAGGTACCTTGGGACAGTTGTGGGGTAAAGGGAATGCAGACAGAAGGGGCTTCAAAAAGATCTGCCATCTGTCATCCGAGGAGGTGACTAGTACCTATTTTATATAATGCGGTTTTGAGTCAGGTTTTGTTTCATCTAAAAAATAGCTTTGCTTCTGAAGAAAGCTTGGAAACCACTGATTTTGTTGAAAATATCATGAGTAGCTTTGTTACAGATATTTCCTGAACCTACAAAGCATGTTTACAGGACATTAGAGGGGTCCTAGGATGGGAGGATCTATCTTAGGTCAGGGTCTCCCAGAAATAAACCCCAAGCCAAAGATCTGAGTGCAAAGAATTTTCCAAGGAAAGTCTCCAAGGAACTGGAGAGAGAGAGAGAGAGAGAGAGAGAGAGAGAGAGAGAGAGAGAGAGACAGAGAGAGAGAGAGAGAGAGAGACAGAGAGAGATAGAGAGAGAGAGAGAGACAGAGACAGAGAGAGACAGAGAGACAGAGAGAGAGAGAGAGAAGCAAGATAGGGAGGGGAAGAAGACAAGCAAGACTGAAATTTCAGATGAGGTTTCCAGTCTAATCCACAAGGATCTCTGGAATTTATTTTGGGGCAAGGAAGCTGGACTTTTATAACCTAGACCCAGCTAAGCAGTTACAGATCATCTTAGGGGTATATAAACTCCTAGACATTTCTTCCTCTTTTTATAGATAAATCAGTTACAGTAGCCTAAGGATCGTTCTTTGAAGAGGTTGTAGTGGCAAATAGAGAACATCATGGCACACAGAAACTGAAGGATGGGCACCCAGAACTGGCAAGAGAATTTGAGATGGTCTTGGTGGGGATACCAATAATGTCTACCCTAGGCTGCTTGAATTAAGTTAATCATGGAAGCAGCAACTTCCTTCCCCACCGTCCCACTCTGGATCACTCCATATTGCATGTTGTCTCTGGACAAACACTGTAATATTTCCCCTACCCTTTAACTCCTTTCTTTCTTGTTCATATTCAGCCCATCATCTCCAATTAACCTCTCTTTCTTGCAGTTGACCTTTCTGTTTTGTTTCTGTATAAAATGGGTAGAGATGTATTAGAAGGAATTAGCCTGTGCAATTGTGGGTCTGGCTACACAAGTATGAAGTTCACAGGACAGGCACTGGGGAAGTCAAAGGGAAGAAGATGATTATATGTAACCCTTCAGGCAGACCTGAAGTTTCTTGGGGACAAGTAGAAGTTTCTGAACTCTTTGAAGCCCTCTTTTAAAGTTTTATAGCAATTCCTTCAGTCCCACCAAGGATCATCTCTCAGTTGATTAACTCCTGGGCTCTGCTGGAGAATTAGTTTAATGATGGGACATCACAGGGCATGAAAACATGCAACCAGAGCTGCCCACTATAAGCTGGTTACTGTCAGACCCACTTAATCATTAAGTCAGGTGGGCACATCAGTATTCCATCATTCTTTGGAAATGCTACAACTGGGATCAGAAATGAGTAGGCTCAAAGGGCAAAAGGAAGTTATGAGAAGAGGTGGTCCAGATCCTAACTGCTAGCTTTACTGTACCAGCACTTCTCCCCTTAGCTCACACCTATGGCCTCATTCTTTGGTGCTTTCCTACAACAAACTGATAAAGGAGAAAACCACTTTGGCTTGATTCATGGGTGGGTCAGCTCCATATGTTGGTGTTATTTGAAATTGGACATTGAAAATTGTTTGAAAGTGACCCTGAAAGATAGCTGCGAGGGAAAGTCCTTCCAGGAGGCCAGGGTGTTCACAAGACATTAACTTTGTGTTGTGGGCTAAATATTTGTGTGTCCTGCACAAATTCATATGTTGAAGCCCTAACCCCAAATGTGATAGTATTTGGAGACGAGGCCTTCAGGAGACAATTAGTTTTAGATGAGGTCATGAGGGTGGGCTCTCATGATGAGATTAGTGTCCTTATAAACAGTGACATCAGAGAACTTGTTCTGTCTCTCTCTTCTTTTGTGTGTGCAAGGAAGAGGTCATGTGAGGATACAGTGAGAAGATGACCATCTAGAAACCAGGAAGAGAGTCTTTACCAGAACCAGCCATGGTACCCTAATCGTGGACTTTTAGCCACCATGAGAAAATAATTCTCTGTTGTTTAAGCCACCCAGCCTATGGCATTTTGTTATAGCAATCTAAGCTGACTATTACACTTGATGTGAAGAAAACATGGCCTGAATTGCAGAACTATGCAGACTCCTTGGCAGGGAAAATGGCTTGGGTGACTGATCAGAAGCCTAAAAGGAACACGATTAGAAGATTCAAAACATAGAAATTTGAGACAGAGGCAGGTGATGAAATTACAGTAGTGGGCATTCTATTTGTTAATCTTTGCATTTCGTGTTGTGCCCACCAGAAAGCATTTAACATAGAGAAGTCTCTCAACCACCACCAGATAATGCTTGTCCTGGGATGTCAACACTGCCCTCTGTCCTTAGCTAGCCCAGTGCCTGTGAAATGAGTCTTAGACCAGCCACGTATGAGCCAACAGCAGCAGCTCACACCCACCTAGGCCTTTCTAGGTTCCGTGCAGCTACAGAGACCAACACCAAGCTCCTGATAGGGCACCGTCCCATGAGGATCCCAGCTACCTACTTGGTGGGAGTTTGTTTACACTAAATTACTTGTACTCTGGAAGGGTAGTGATTTGTCATTGCTGGAATCATCACTTATGCATTTTTCTTCCCCGCCCTCAATGTTCCTGCAAGCATCATCATTCCAAGTTTACAGGAGGCCCATACAAGTTGCCTCAGTCTTTGAGATTCATTTTATATTGTGGAGATGCCCCAGTGGGCACATAACCATTTTATCCACTAGGCCTAATTTCCACTTCTTTGCCCAGAATTAGCTAGCCTAATAAAATAATGAGGTGCCCACTTGGAAATGATGCTAGTGCTTTGTGTTGCTCTCTTTCAGGATGCAAAATATGGACTAAACTTATTTGAGCCTAATGATCATTAATTCTTAGTAGTACCAATATGCATGGTTATGCAATTTTCTCTATCCATTTAGAGCACTCTGTGTGAAGGGGTCGAAAAAAGACATTTGGAATAATCTGAGGTTGGTATTCATGTGTCCCGACTTGCAATGGTTTGACTTACAATTTTGTTGACTTCATGATGGTGCAAAAGCAATATGCATTCAATAGAAATAACACTTAGAGTACCCATACAAGCATTCTCTTTTTCATGGTCAGTACAGTATTCAATAAGTTACATGAAATATCAACACTTTATTATAAAATAGGCTTTGAGTTAGATGATTTTACCCAACTGCAGACTAGTGTAAGTGTTCTGAGCACGTTTAAGGTAGGCCAGACTAAACTATGATATTCCATAGATGAGGTGTATTAAATGCTTTTTCAACTTACGGTATTTCTATTTATAATGGGATGATTGGGATGTAACCCTATTGTAAGTTGAGGCGCATGTATACCTCCATGGCTACAGAAATCTGAGATATTTTATCTTTTTTCCCCATTTTCAACCATACATACATATTTGTAGTTTATATAAACAGCATTTTTATTGTGAAATATGAGATGCCAGTGGTCATGACTTTGATAAATTGTAAAATGTATCTTCTACCCCACCTTAGTTCTTATAAGAACTCTCTCTCCACTCACTGGCCCACACAACTGTTCCTGGGAATAACTCAGTGGAGATGGCAATTTAATGTATTTGAATAGGCATGGACCAACAGGTGGAAAACTAGGTGCCAGTACTCTGTGCTGGTGCAAGGCATTAGAAGCTAAATGCTGTCTGTGTTAGGTATAAGAAGAATGAGAAGAGGCCATGTGATGTTGTAGAGTGACAGCGCATCTATGAATGAGGACACTTGTTGTTTGGCCATGGGCAGTCTCTTTAACCACTCCAGACATCTCTTTCCCCATCTGTAGAGCAGGACAATTGTATGGCATGATCTCTGAGATCTCTTTAAGCCTGGATCTTCTTTGACACTGGGGTAACAGAAGGGTGTCATCCACCTTCTCTACAGACTCCAGCTTTATATTTGTATCACTTACTGTACAGAAAGTGCCTGAGGCTTTTCGGTGTATAATAAGGTGCAGTGTTGAGCATTGCAGAAATCAGAAAGGCGGTAGGGAGAGAATGAATGTTTATGCTGAGACTTCATATTTGTTATTTTATTTAATCCACACAACAACGTATGAGGTAGGCTACTACCCTCATGCTCCTGATGTGGCTGGTGCCACATCAGCTTGGCCCTCAGCTTGGTGGCCCAGCTTGGGGGCACAGACACATTGGTATTTCTTACATTTTTTGAATGATTACTGTAGGATCTATCTACCTCTATTGCAGAAGAGTCTCTGTCATCCTTTTGAGGCCTCCCTGTGTCCTAATTTGTTAAATGTTCTGCGTCCAGCAGGTTGAGTCCTGCCTGCAGATGTCAAGTCATTAGAGAGTGGAAAGTAAGATCCATCTACTTGTATACACAGTCAATTTCCCTACAAAGGTAGTGAGACAGCTTGGTTTCTCATCGGTATCTTTGCTCTACAAAGATAGTGAGACAACGAGACAACTTGGTTTCTCATAGGTACATAGATTTATTTTTTTTGACAATATGGTAATTACTGATGTCCAGATTGCTCACAGCAAAGCTACCAATGCTTAGGGTGGCTTAGTTCCAGTTGGCATGACTAGCCATTAGTCCCAAGCAGTGTTTCTGAGACAGTGGTGATGTGTTGAAAGTCTCTAAGACTCAGTTCTTTACTGTGCCTGAACAGCCACCACTCAAGCACCCAGACTTTTGTGTTCCACCCAGATTCTCTTTCCTTCTGCTAAATAACCCTTTGAAGCCCTTGCTCCATTCTCCTGTGGCAGCCTGTGTCAAGGCCACCTGATCCATCCTGAAAGCTTTTCCCATATTTTAATTCGAGGATACTTGTGTTGTGGTCTTAGTTTTTTCCAAAAGGTTTTTGGCTCCTTTCAAAAGTTGATCCAGCCTTCTCCAGGGTCTTGTGTATGCCAAGGTGTCTAAGTGAGGGGTGGACATCATGGAGCTACAGAAGGTTTTGATCATCCTTTTTCCCTGCCAGTAGCAATCTACTTCAATATAAGTTCCCTCTCAGGTGACAATCTCCCGTGTATTGCTTTGCTGCCTCTAGCTGCACAGACAGGCAACTGGAGTAATTTTTGAAGTTCTCTTCTCATGCTTTCTCTTTATACACAAGTTAATGATGAAGAGATTGATGCTCAGATATCTAAATTAACTGGCCCCAAATATGACCACTAACAAGTGACAGAAGCAGGATTTGAATTCAAGATTCTCTGAAACAAATGCACCTACTCTTTTTGTTATAACGTAGACTGTCTAGATAAATAATCAGGTGCAATGGTCATCCTTGAGGAAGTTATGGTTGATTTCAGAGTTAGAAATATTATCTTAAAGACTGGCAAACAAAATTAGACGGTGTTCAATATTACTATAGAACTATAAGCATTGAGAAATGGGATTCCTGTGCTGGTCAGGGAGTACTTCAGTGAGAAGCTGAGAACCCAGTTGGATTGCAGAATGAATCATATTTAATAGCAAAGCACACTCAGGAGGGACATCCTAGGTGTGTTTGTGTGGAAGACTCTGTATCCCTGCAGAGAATCAGACCTGGAATAACCTTATTTTCAGATAACGAAGGTTGAGTATTGGCCAGGTGCGGTGGCCCATGCCTGTAATCCCAGAACTTCGGGAGGCTGAGGTGGGTGGATCACCTGAAGTTGGGGGTTCGAGACCAACCTGACCAACATGGAGAAACCCTGTCTCTACTAAAAACACAAAATTAGCCGGGCATGGTGGCATATGCCTATAATCCCAGCTACTCGGGAGGCTGAGGTAGGAGAATCGCTTGAACCTGGGAGGCAGAGGTTGCAGTGAACCGAGATCGTGCATTGCACTCCAGCCTGGGCAAAAAGAGTGAAACTCCATCTCAAAAATAAAATAAAATAAAATAAAATAAAATAAAATAAAATAAAATAAAATAAATAAATGGTGAGTGTTGAAGTAACATAGTCACAACACATAATTAATTTCTACCAGAGCTTGGAAATAAAAAATAGTGCCTAATATTTGTCTAAGATTGACACACATTAAATCCTGTTTAATTATCACAACAACTTGTGTGGTAGCTATTATTATCATTCAATTTTTTTCAGACGGGAAAATTGGGGCTGAAGCATATTAATTATGACCAATGTTTTTATAGCCTCTTAAAGTTCAGAAAATGCATTTTATTTTGCCTTTATAACAACTCTGTGTATGGGGTACTCAAAAAAGAGGATTTTTAATTCTTTTTTTCTTTCATTGGAGTATGGACATTTTAGGGTCACTGACTATGTTTGCTTCCTGCAGCTGAGGAACACTAATTATCTTTTGGAAAATTCCTCCTGAATCCCTTTGGTTACATATCAGTAAAACAGACACTATCTATTCTGCCAAACTGAGAATTTGGCTTTTTAATGTGAGTTGAGTATATATATCTCTAGAATGGTCCTGGAAGAACTATTTCTCCTAAATGTGAATTTATGCTGTACTCTTACTGTGTTCAGGAAGTGCTATTTAAAATTGATCAACTCAGACTTTGCTAAACAAATGGCAAGACAGCCATTACCCTGTCTGTTTCTGGTGATCAGACTGCCCTGTGGGTGGAAGGAAGACCAGAGGATTTCCTGAAGAATGAATGTCCCTGCTTTATCTCCCTCTGGGTCAGAAAGGAAGCCAGCCTATGCTGGATGTGGGCAGAGATTGTGGAAGAAACCTCCTTCTTACTGGGTACCAAGAAATGGTCCTCTGGTCTCTAGAGGAGGAAGTTGCCAGAGACTTTTTTGTTGGTGAGGGTTGGATGCCTCCTCCATTAGGAAGACTTGCAGCTGCAGAATGCAAATCCAAGATGGATTAATAGTTTGTAAGTCCCGTGTACAACCTTGGAAGTTATATGAGTCACTCTTTGCTTTATTCTTTCCTGTTCCTCATGCATGGACCCCAAGCAACATAGATTTTTTTGGGAGATGTTAAGGAAGAAGACTGTGTCCAAGCTTGTAAAAAATTGTGGTGCTTTTTGTAAAAGAAACTAGGGAGCAAAGGATACCTAGAGAAAGACAAGCCAGAAACCAGAGGGGATTAGTAGAGCCTATCAACAATGTTTGGAAGGTCATGAAAATTTTGGAAAGAGGAAAACCTTAGGAGGAAGACTAGATATTCTGTTGATCTATAATATGGGGGTGAATGGTTTTCTAATTTGACAATTAAAGGAAATATATCATTAATCTGTTCCCCAAGATAGTGAAATGGAACAAACCAATAATATTTTTGAGTTAGGAATGACAATAACAACAATGCTTATTATATTCCATATATTTTGTTTTACATTTATTAGCTTATTTATTCCTCATAATAATTCTATGAGGAAACTGAGGCACAGAAAAATTAAGTGACTTGCTGAGAGTTTTAAGTGATCAAGGGGGAAATCAATTCCATAAATAATTGTTTTGTCTTTTTACGGATGAGAAGCAAATAAAATATAAAATAAAATAAAATAAAATAAAATAAAAAAGTACCAAGCTGGTTGATTAATTACTAACGGAGAGCAGAGATTTAAGGGCTGGTGATGGCTTCAGATCCTTCATTTTGCTTGATGAAAGAAGTGGGTGGACTTAGGTTCTTCTTGTCTCTGTCCTACGTCTACTTCATCGTTAGAGTCCTCTATTTTGTCTGCACATGAGTGCATGCATGCACACACACATACAGATATGTACACAGGCATGTGCCTTCCACATATACTTGCACATATACACATACATACATGCACAGACACATACATGCACACACATATGCACACACACACACACACACACACATCTCCTTTCAGTACTGAAATATCACTGCTCAGACAGTGACAGGGAAGATAGGCTCACCTGCATGCTAGCTGATTTTGTTGGTTTTAGGGGATTTTGAAAGGTTTGAAAAGATATTGTTGGTAACAAATAGACATTTTTAAAATGTCAAGTCACTCTCAAAATGGATGCTTCTCCCTTAATAGACATATGCTGATTGCTTAAATGCTACAAGACAAGCTTCCAGCTTTTGCTCTAGACATTTCAAAAGGCTGACAGGAGCTGATGTCTCCCACAGAGACAATACTTTGGTGACAGGGTTTTCATGTAAATTATATGGAATTAGATGGTGGGCAGAGGGAGAGACTTTATTACTCAGAAATAAAACAATCTACCAAATAAATTACAGGGCGGTGTGGCGTGGGGCCTGGGGCTGGCCTGCAGTATGACAGATGAGGGCTTAGACCTCTGTTTTGTGCCAGTAGAATGACCTTCAAGTCTCTGAAGTTGAGTTTCCTAGCCTGGGAAGAAACAAGCAGGGAGAGTCCTCCTCTCTGCAGGTGGGGTGAGGGTGAGTGATAGAGGTTGTTGGGTCTAGCCCAGTGCAGAGGATACGATTGGAGCTTAGAAAGTGGTAACTAAAGTGACCACTATTTCTGCTTTTTAAAAAATTGAATGCAAGTGATAAATATGTCCAGTGGCAATTATTTGCCAAGTATCTGGGGACTGTGAGAAGATTCCCATGATCTCCTAAAACCTTTCTTGATCCTCGATACAAGTATTGTTCATTGAACACTTGTGATGTGAATAGGCAGAGTGCGAGTCCCACTTTCCCAGGAACATGGAGGGAGCAACTGATGCTCCCATTTACACAAGAGGACCTCCATCCCTTGCTGCCACACTGCTGCAAGGAAAATAAGAATCGGTCCTTCTGTCATCAGAGTCTCCAGCAGGTGCTGGATGACGGTGTTGTCCTTACAAGAATGTCTGAGCTCTCTTGGACTGCCCCTTACCCCAATGGTGGTAGAGGAGGAATGTTGAAGACATAGGAATCACACACAGTTAGGGTTTAAGGCAGAGATTCTCAGTTCTGACTGCATATCAGGATCAACTGAGGAATCTTTAAAACCCTGAAAGCCCAGGCTGCACTCCAGCCCAATTAAGTCTGAATTTCTGGAGACGGCACCAGGGTGGCAGGGCTTTTAAAGCTGCCAGATGATTCCTATGTGCCGACAAGCTTGAGATCAATGAATCTGGGATCTCTGCAGATGCTGCACACATACCATTGAGTCTATCTCGGTGTTTTCCAAACTTGAGCCATTAGAGACTCATCAGAGATGTTTGTTAAAAACACAGATTTCAGAGTCTTTCCCAGGAGATTTTGATCCTTTCTGTGTGGGGTGGCACTGGAGACTGAGAGTTTAACACTGAATTCAGGTGATTCTTCTGTTGCGTCAAACTGGGAAACTCATCCTGTGCTGAAAGCTTTGACTCAATTTTTACAGCAAATACTCCTAAAGAGGATGATGAGTTGCTGTTACTGATGGTCTACTTAGTAACTTAAGTAATAGGATTACAGATTCTCTTTTAAAGAGTCTTGGGAATCACCTAGTCCTACAATCTTCTAGGTGAGGAAACTGAGGCTCAGAGGGAAGTGACTTCTCCAAAGTCACATATTAAATTAACCCTAGAGCAGGCTAAGAAGCCAGACCTTCAGCTCCCCTTCTGTGCTGCTTCCTCTGGGGCAGGGCCAGCTCTGCAAATTCAGAATCATCAAGCAGCCGGAGTGGTCAGCGTTTCTGAGCAGGCAGCCAGAATTGCTTTCCCCTTAATATATCCTTATGACAAGGTGATTGGTGCTAAACAAGGTCCCTGGAGGAACATGGAACAGCTGTAGCCTCCAGGGCCACGCCTGGTGGACCGGGCTAATCCATTTTGGTGGACAGCTACCCTCTGCTCAAGCACCCGAAAACTTTCATCTTTATTATTAACTCATTAATCACCATGGCCAGTGGCGGCACTGTGAAACCCCAAGGAGAGACAGGCAAGCATGACAATGCTGGTGTTGGTTTCCATGTGCTTTAATACAGCCTTCAGGCGGTCTCACAGCTAATTATTAGGACTGTAACCTAGAAAATGTCTGCCCTGTTGGCAGATGGAATCCTCACCGATGCTCTAGGAGGAAGCAAAGGTTAAGATAATTAGTGCTTTTGACTGAGGAAGAACCAGGCAGAGAAAGGTGTCGTGGGGCAAGGGCCCCTGAGTGAAGAGTATGAAAAGATTGCTTAGTTGATTCAGCAATAAAGAGTTCAAGTGTTAGATCTGATGCTTCTCATTTCTGGACTTCGGTTTCCTCCTTTGGGAAAACTGATCTATTATTTGTACTTTCTAAAAGTTGCTTGTGGGGATGAATCAGCCAAAGAGGTGAAAGAACTAAGTATTTTCCTTACATGGAAAAGACTGTCACTGGACTAGGCCTAGATGTCTGCCCCTCTCTTCAGACATATGACTTGACAGTCCTTCAAGCTGATATTTACTGAACATATATCTAAGAATTATTAAGCAACTTTATCTTAACAATGGCAATTATTAAGCAATATCAAGAAAAGTCTTGCATGGAGGAAAGATAGAGAAAGAGGCCTACTGCTATAGAGCTCAGATTCTTTGTCAGGGCCATTGGAAAATCAGCCCCATCCTGACACAGTGTCTCACTCTGCAGAATGAGCTTTATGGGTACCTAACTCTATTCTTCTGCAAAGACCATTTAGTGACCATCCGTGCTTTTACGCTTTTGCAGGGTGGTTTATGCACCTATGATCTCCTATATGCCTTATCAAAATAAAGGCATACCTTGCTTAATTGTGCTTTGCTTTATTGCACTTCACAGGTATTGTGGCAAGCCTGGGTTGAGCAAGTCTATCGGTACCATTTTTCCAAAGGCATGTGCTCACTTTGTCTCTGTTGCAGTTTAGTGAATCTCCTAGTATTTCAAACTTTTCTATTATTATTATTATGTGTGTCATGGTGATCTCTGATCAGTGATCTTTTATGTCACCATTGTAATTGGTTTCTGGTGCCACAAACTATGACCATATACGATGAGGAACTTCATAAATGTGTGTGTTATTACCACTCCACCAACCAACCCTGCTTCCATCTCTCTCCCTCTCCTTGGGCCTCTCTATTCCCTGAGAGACAATATTGAAATTGGGCCAATTAACAAACTTCCAATGGTTTTTAAGTATTCAAGTGAAAGAAAGAGTCACACATCTCCTATTTTAAATCACAAGCTGGAAATGATTAAGCTTAGTGAAGAAGGAATATATAAAGCTGAGCTAGGTTGAAAGCCAGAACTCTTTCACCAAACAGCCAAGTTGTGAATGCAAAGGGAAAGTTCTTGAAGGAAATACAAAGTGCTGCTCTAATGAATACATGAGTGGTAACAAGTGAAGCAACCTTATTTCTGATATGGAGAAAGTTATAGTGGTCTAGATAGAAGATCAAACCAGGCAAAACACTGTCTTAAGCCAAAATCTAATTTAGAGCAAAACTTTAACTCTCTTCAATTCTATGAAGGCTAAAAGAAGTGTGGAAGATGTAGAAAAATTTTTGGAAACTAGCAGAGTTTTTTTTTTTTTTTTTTTTTTTTTCATGAGGTTTAAGGAACAAAGCCATCTCCATAACATAAAAGTGCAAGCTGAAGCAGCAAGTTATGATACAGAAGCTATAGCAAGCTATCCAGAGGATCTAGCTAAGATCATTGAGGAAGGTGGCTACACTAGACAACATATTTTCAGAGTAGATAAAACAGACTTCTATGGGAAGAAAATGCCATTTAGGATTTTATAGCTAGAAAGGAGAAGTCAATGTCTGTCTTCAAAGCTTCAAAGGATAGGCTAACTCTCTTCTTAGGGGTCAGGCATGCAGCTGGTGATATTAAATTGAAGCCAGTGCTAATTTACCATTCTGAAAATCCCAGAGTCCTTAATAATTATGCTAAATTGACTCTGCCTGTGTTCTATAAATGTAATAACAGAGCTTGGATTACAGTATACTTGTTTATGGCATGGTTTACTGAATATTTTGAGTTCATTATAAAGACCTACAGATTTATTAATAGAAAAAATATCTTTTTAAAAATATTACTGCTCAATAGCAATTTACCTGGTCACCCCAAAAACTCTGGTGGGAATGTATAATAAGATTAGTGTTGTTTCCATGCCTGCTAATACATCTATTCTGCAGCCCATGATCAAAGAGTAATTTTGACTTTCAAGTCTTGTTGTTTAATAAATACATTTTATAAGACTATGGCTGCCATAGATAGTGATTCCTCCAAGGTAGCTAAGCAAAATAAGTTGAAAACCTTCTGGAAAGGATTCACCACTCTAGATTCTATTAAGAACATTTATGATGCATGGGAGGAGGTCAAAATATCAACATTAACACAAGTTTGGAAGAAGTTGATTCCAATCCTCATGAATGACTTGAGGGATTCAAGACTTCACTGGAGTAAGTAACTGCAGATTTGGTGGAAATAGCAAGAGAATTGGAATTAGAAGTGGAGCCTGAAGATGTGACTGAACTGTTGCAATCTCATGATAAAACCTTTACAAATGAGGCATTGTTCTTATGAGATTAACAATGTGGTTTCTTGCGATGGGATCTACTTCTTGGTAAGACACTGTGAACGTTGTTGAAATGACAACAAATAATTTAGAATATTACAAATATTGTAAAAGATTACAAACTAAGGCTTATAAACTTAATTGGTAAAGCAGAATTTTAGAGAGATGACTCCAATTTTAAAAGAAGTTCTATGGTAGATAAAATGCTATCAAACAGCATCACATAATACAGAAATTTCTCTCTCTCTCTCTCTCTCTGTGTGTGTGTGTGTGTGTGTGTGTGTGTGTGTGTGTGTGTATGAAAAGAAGAATCAATCTATGTGACAAACTTCACGGTGATATTATTTTAAGAAATTGCCACAGTAACCCTAACTTTCAGCAATTACTACCCCGATCAGTCATCAGCCATCAACATCAAGCCAAGACCCTCCACCAGCATAAAGATCACAATGTGCTGAAGGCTCAGAAAACCATTAGTATTTTTAGCAATACATTATTTTTAAATTAAGGTATGCACATTGTTTTTCTTAGACATAATGCTATTGCAGACTTAATAGATTAAAAGTATAACATAAACATGTCTTTTCTATGCACCGTGAAACCAAAAGACTTACATGGCTTGCTTTATTGTGGTGATCTGAAACCAAGCCTGTAATATCTGTGAGGTATACCTGTGGTATATTAATGTATTCTTATTCCAGTGGTTTTGATGGGACTTAATTTTCCAACTCTTGGAACCAAGCACAGCTGGGTGTCATCTTTCTCTGGTTACTTTGTCTGGCTCAAGGATGGGCACATGATACAAGGCACAATTTGGGATAGACTTCTGGAAAAGGAGCTCGCTGTTTATCCACAGTGTTTAATTTGAGAGGATTCAAGATCTGAATCTGCTGCATGTTTTTCATGTCCCAGAAAGAGATCTTGTCTGAGGAAGGAGCCACGTAGAGGGAGGCAGAGCTGAGCAACAGAGAGCAAGTGACCGGTACCTGCCCTGACCAAGTTGTACTTGAAGATATTCTTTTGAAGTATTAATATTTAGTTACATGAGACAAGTGCTTTAGTCCTTTTGGATCAGGAATTCCGCCATTTGCAACTGAAAGTCCTAACTGAGATACTCAGCAAACTTCTGATTATTATAGTGGCTTTCCCTGTATCTCAAGCTTGGGAAAGCAGAATGGTAGGATACGTAAGGATTCTGGCTGCTAAAGTGAAATGTTTACTGTGGAATAATGCTTTGTTATTTCTCGGTTAATTTAGTTAGTGTCAGGTTAACACTCAGGTTTGGCCATCTCTGAGTAGACTGAGAATATTTTTCTTCTGGATCAGCAAGGCTGCGGTCTAGCTCCTGGGTGGCAGTAAACGTGCCAGGAATCTTTCTCTTGTGACAGTGGCCACAGCCTGCACCCATAAAATATGCAAATATATATACATATATATACACACACACACACACACAGAGGCACATATCTGCACAGATGTATATTTGCATTTGTGTGTGTAGTTGGTTTATTATGCTAAGTGCACTTAAGTCATTTCTTTAAACTTAACTTTGCAACGTAAGCATGGCTCATATTTGTATTAAAGTTTTATGGACCTTATTTGTAAATCCTGAGTCCTACTTCATGAAGTTTGATGCTCTGGCCTCTGTAGCTTAGCTCTGGAAGTTGCCCACAAGGGCGGGCCTGGTGAGCACAGTTTCTATAGCTCAGGGGCCTTTGGACCACCCTGAAGGACTGGTTGATTATCAAGGTGCTCCACTGAATCTGTATGTTTTTTGCACCTTGCAGGAAAGGGACACAGGACAAATCTTCAAATCTTTCAGGATTAAGTATGTGTACTTTCAGACTCCTTTACAACCAAGAAATCTGTTTCATGCTTTCCACCTGCTGAATGGTCAGTGAACGAGCCATATTAGCAGAAAGACCTCCCATAAGTTGAATCTGCCTGACACTAAGACATCTGTATAAAAGATAAAAGATCACCAATTTTTCAAACGATTGTCATTATGATGCTGTAACAACATGTATTATTTGCAAATCTGGAATATGGTGAGTGGATTTTTTCCCTTTTAACCTGTTTGGCACTTTGACAAATGTCCCAGAAGCACAGAAGTAAGATGATCAGATTCCCTCACTTCTCTTCTTCTTGCTTCAAAAGGCCTTGTGGGTGGGTTTTCCCCATTATTTAAGTTCATTCATTGACTCCAGCTAAGCCCAGAAACTGTCAAGCTGAAATACTGTGAGCACAACTGGTCTCACATTTTCTTCTAGTTTTAATGAAAAGCTTTGGAAGTTAAAGATTTGTAACTGTCTCCCAACCCAGGAAGTTCAAACGATATTCTTAGGCTTTGGATTTTCATTGTTGGTGTTGCTATTGAGCTCAAACTGAAACTCTTGGAGCTGGTTAAAGTTTTATTGTCAGTACTTACATCACTTTTAAAAGCACTTCTATGACAATTCTAGTGTCCAGACACTATGCTTGGCTCCCCAAAGATGAAAAATCAAGGTTGATATTCTCAAAGACCCCACAATACAGGGAACATACAAAAATTAGTTTCACGTGAAACATAATGAAATGTGCGTTTAACAGAGGCACATGCCAAGGGTGTGGCATCTCAGAGGAAAAGGCACAATTCTGCCTAGAAAAATCAAGGAAGGCTTCTTAAAGGTAGTAGTGTTTGTGTAAAGTCTTAAAGGATTTTAGAGAATAGGAAGAATAAGAAAAACTGAAAACAAGGGCTATCATGAATAAGTCTTGGAGACACAAAAACAGATTTTAGATGTGAAAATAAGAGGGCAACAGATCCAAGATGATCCTAAAGTTAATCAGGAGAGAACAACTCAACACACATCCTCTCCCCAATCCAGTTATATATGAGTTTGGGGAGATGTGTACACAGGAGGAAAAGGGGACCTCTTTGGATCTTTCTTTCCTATGGCTCCAGCCTCCCCCTCCTCACACAGCTTAATACACATATGCACTTGTCCATTTATACTCATGTGTTCTACAGTGTTAGAAAACTTAGGCTTCCCTGTTCACTCCTTTTGTCTTTTATGCCTTCAAGTTTTGTATATTCAATTCTCTGTGCCTGGAATGCCTCTGTCTTCTACTCCTATCACCTGGATGATGCTATCCTCTTATGCTTTAAGATTCAGCTCAAGATCACCTCTTCTGGGAAACTTTTCTTTTTCTACAAGCAACTTTATACTCCTCATCATTTGTATATCTATGGGTCCATTTATATTCAGATTCTTCTAGATGTAAGCAACAGAAACCCAATTCAAACTTGCATAGTCCTAAAAGGGGAATGTTGACTCATATAACTAGGATAAAGAGATGATGGAGATAATCTGAAGGTTTAAATGTTATAATCTGGGCATTGGTGTACTTTTTCTTTCTACCTTTTGGCTCTGCTTACCCAAGCTTTAATTTCAAGAGACAATTTGAGTGTGGAGGCAACATGACCCTTGGCAATGCTGTCTTCATTGTCCTTACAAGTCAAAATCCTAAAGTAGACAGACTTTTCTCTCTCAGTGCATGTATGGGCTAAATATGATTGTGGGATCTTGCCTGTCTCTGGTAGATTTATATGCTCTAACTCAAATCATCTATGTGGTCATGGGAACAAATTTGCTTGGTTGCTCAAACCACGTAGAATTCTATGGGATTTCCCATAAAGAAGAGAGCCTGTGTTATCAGGAGAAAGGGGAAAAGGTAAAGTAACAAACAGAAAACACCCATATTACCACTCTACTGTTACAGCATTTGTCACAACAATGTAATGGTTGGCTCACCAGTCTGTCTTTACTGCTAGACTGTAACCCTTGATAACTGTAATGGAGACCAACCCACACCTGTAGCAGGGTGCCCGGCTTAGTTAATTACAGTTGGGTGAGTTAACCAATGCATAAAGGGATGAAAGAATAAACATGCCTGTGACAAAGATGGGTCAAGTAATGGCATTTTCATTGTATACTTTTAGCCCATCATCTCTAGCCTGGCCTATCTTAATAGCCTTTTAATTAACCTCCATATCATCAGTCTTTGCCTCCTCTGGTTCATTCTTTACACAGCAGCCAAATCAATATGTAAAAAAATGCAAATATGATAATTTTATTCATCTGCTTAAAGCCCTTTCATGCGTTTGGGATATTGAACAAAATTTTTTTTCAGGACTTAAGATCTGACTTTTGTCTACTTCTTCAGCTCCATCTCTTGTTACTCTCACTACCCCTAACACCAATCACCACCCCACACTTCTGCCAACTGCAAACTCATGTGTACTTTACAGTCCAGTCAATTGAAATTACTCTTACTTCCTCAAAGACATATAGTTGTCTCTTGCTTCCAAGTCTTTGTTTCATCCCCCTGGGGTGCTTTTCCTCTCTCTTCCCTCCTCATGTGGATAATTTCTATTTGTACTTCAAAGTCCAGCTTACACATCATCTCATAAGTGAGCATCCCATGGCCTTCTAACCTGTCTCCAATGTGTTCCCACAAGACACCCCTCCCTCCCATAGAGACACCTATCATACCCTTCTGTACCTGCTTATTTCCTTGTCTGTATCACCTGTTAGCTAAACTAAGGCTGTGAGAACATGAGGTGTATCTGTTTTATTCATTATTGTATCTCCACCACCTAGATAGGACTTGGCCTTGATGAATGAATGAACGAGTGTGTGAATTTATTGAGTCTCAGCAGTTTGCTAGCCATTTGGTATGAACTGAAGTTGGAGGGGTAATCATCACACAGTCCCTGCCCTGAAGGGTTTCCCTGTCTCCATACAGAACAGCTGAGGTTCACAGAGAGTGTAAGTGCCACAGCCTGGCATTGAATCCAATCCCAGTTCCAGACGCAGGCTCTTCACTCCACATCAGCTGTTCTTGTGTTGATATCCAGTGTGGATTCATTTGGATAGAGTGGCTTGTGGTTGGGGCCATCTGAGGCCGGCCTGAAATGGCATTCAGGCCAAGAGCTATGTTCCAAATAACTGTTGTCCTCTTCATCTGAAGAGAGATCTGTTGATCGTGTTTGGCTTTGGGAAACATGGTGGGACTAACATTCCACTCTTATTTGTGCATTAAAACATGGGCATCAAAATATACTTTACTGAATAATGAAAGCAGCCTTCAAAGTTGAATGTTTGATTTGCTGGTGGTTCTTCATGGTCAGGCTTAGATTGCAGGAGCTAATTCTCTAGTCATTCTTGACAGAAAATTAGGGGACCCAAGTTCTAATCTCAACCTGACTGGTAGGCATTTGCGTGATTGTTTTTATGAGAGAAAGCCCCACCTCATCCCCTAAAAAAATGGACTTTCTTTGACCTAAAGCTGCTATGGGAATCTCATATTCTTTTCTAGTGTTTGGTTTACTACATAACCTAATTCTGTCCAGTGAGACATAGGAGGGAGAACCACAAGAAGCTTCATTTCCAAACAAAAAGACAGAGCCTATTGAGAGAAAGCATTTAGCACATCTTTCCTTCATCCTGAGGGGACATCACTGAAAGGACATGAATGTGGAGTTGTAGAAGCTCTCCTGTGACCCTAAAGCGATAACAAAGGATGAAAGAAAAGGGGTCAAGGTCCTGAGTGTAGCTGACCAGGAAGATTAGAAAGAGCTCCAGTTAAGCCCCAGAACAAAAGCTATGGCCTTATGATTCCATGAGATAATTTACTATCTTCCTTATTGCTCAGAGCCGTTTAAGTTGGGTTCTCCATTACTGTCAGACAAAAGCATTCCAAAGAGATACATATGCAGTCAATGAAGTTACAGCTGTTAGGTTATAACAAAAGCAAAACCAAACAAAACTAATCTGTTGATTAGACCTAATCAACCATCAAATATGGTGTTAACTTTTCAGACACTAGCAGTGGTACTTTAAGTCTCTGTATTTAAAGTATGTCTGTTGTATGTATGCACCATTGTTCTGGATATATGTATATATATATACTATTCTGTTTCATGTAGACCCTACTTAAATTCCTGTTTTTAGGCAATATGACATAAGGGGAAAAGAGCAAGATCATTGAAGTTATACCTAGGTTTGTATCCCAGATCTTTTGCTTCATAAGTCGTACAGCCTTGCCCTTGTCTGAGCCTTAGAAGTCTGTTTGTAAAATAAGAATTGTAGTGTCTACATCTGGAGGGTTTTGAGATCAAATCAGCTAAGATAAAGGGTACAAAATTCCAGTTAGATAGTAGGAATAAGTTCAAGAGACCTATTGTACAACATGGTGACTCTAGTAACAATGTGTTATATTATTGAAAATTGCTAAAACAGTAGGTAAAAGTGTTCTTATCACAAAAAAAGTATGTGTGGTAATGCATTTAATTACCTTGATCTAACCATGCTACACTCTGCACTCATTTCAAAATATCATATAGTGCACCATGATAAATATATACCAAAGAAAGTATGTGAATATGACAGCTGAGAGCCTGGTATGTGGTTGACATGGAAAACATTTTAGATAATATTGTTATTTCAATATGTTCCACATGAGGCAACTACTTAGTTTACGATATGTCGCATCTTATCTTGTACTTCCAGGGGTGAGGTGTCATTCTCTCCATTTAACTTCCTTGTCCATGAGTAGTGCTGCATTAATAGTGATTACAGACTTCATTTAGCTTCATCTCTAGGAGTCAGTTCTGAATCTCCCATCTCCTTAACCTCTTATATCCAGTCAATTGCAGAATGAATCATTCTTTTTGTGTTTGTTTTCAGTAAGGGAGTTTGGCTGAAGCATTAAGTGTGTGGAGGAAGTAAAGTCAAGTCAGGGTGATTAAGTTTAGGCCAGAGGACTAGGGGCCTTTCATGCAAGTTGAAGAGTTGTGGTTGCATGCTGTGGGTACAGGGGAGTTGTAGAAGGGACATCCAGAAATAGGAGAAGTTTGCATCAGAGGGAACATGGACAGACAAAAGCAATAGTGAGTTTGCTGCAGGACAGCTCATCCACTTTCTCTTTGCTGTATAGACATCCCCAATCAGCACACTGAGTAAAGCTATTGGTTGGCGGTTGGGTAATAGACCAAAGAGCTTAAAGCTGTTTGTGTTTATGTAATTGGCCAAAGAGCTTGAATGAAACGAAAACATGGCACCCCCAAATAATCTTCCTTGGCATATTTTTATATGGATTCAGAGGGGCTGCAGACACAGAAATAGCTCTGAAAAGCTGTACTTTGTGGGAGAGATTTGTGTCTGTAGAGCAAATCTACCTTAGTGAAATAAACAGTGATGCGAACAGCAATGAAAACAGGCTCTCCGTGAAGCCCCCTATCTGTTTTATCCAGATCTAGAAAGAACTTAACTCATAGGAAAAGGTGACTGAAAGTATGATGTTTTTAGAGGTCTGACAGGGAAACTTTTTATCACCAGGTGCCATCTATTGTCTCTGAGAGCAGCTACTTGAGAGATTCTTATCTTCCTAACAAGACAGCCTTAGCTCACCATGCTTTCCTCCCATGAGCCTTTCATAGCCTGTGATGTCACTTCCCCTGAGAAGCCTTGAACCCCCATTCTTTATGTAATCCCAGGATGGCATAGAAACCTCAGTCCTCTGGCTCTTCCTGGAATCTCATATTTGCAAGACTCCTTTGTCTATGTATACATTAATACATTATGTACCTTTTTTCCTGTTACTCTGTCTATTGTCCACTTATTTCAGCAGATGCAGACTGGAAACTTCGGAGGAAGAAGGAAATTCTTCTTGCCTCTGCAAGCTAAAAGACTAAAGAATATTGCAATGTTTCATTTAGGTATTTCTAAGACACAATAATTCTTTGGGGAGTAAAAATGCCTAGCCAAAGACAAATGGGGACTTTTGGAAAGTTTTCTCTTTTCCAGAACACTTCTTCTCACACATGGGTATATACTGAGAGCTGTGAGTGCATTGTACATAATAGGGCATTGGCCCATTGAGTTTGTTACTGGAGAAAACAAACAGTGACTGGAAATTTGGCAAATTGAATCACATTGATCTATTAAACATTAGAGGTAGAAGAGTATTAAGGATCATATGGCTCATGCTTCAGTCTTATAGATGGGAGAACAGAAGTCTAGAAGGAGAAGTGACTTGCCCACTATTAAACAGAACCATGTTCCGCTTATTAATGTTTTTATTTAAAGTGATAGAGAAAAAACTTTAAGGCAAACTCTCAGTGAGTGTTGGCTTACTTATTATGAAACTTTACCTTCTCTTGCAAATTTTTTGAGTATCAATTATTTGTGTGGCACCATAATACATTTTGGAGATACAGAAATCGAGATGGTAGGAACTCTTTAGACACACAATCACATTACTACGCCTTTATAAATATTGAGTTTGTAGAGTTTCCTTGGAATGAGAGAAAAATATATTCAAACAATGTCAAACTGCCTTCTCTCCATGCAGCTGCCAACTTATGTAAAATATCATATGCAAAGTACCTGCAGGGGGCTTTCTGAAGAAAAGAAAATAATCATTTATGACTATTTGGCTTTGGTGGGTAATCTCTGCAGGGAATCCCAGTGCTGGAAAGCTGGGTTGGGTCAGAAGAAATAGCTATAACTCATGTGTGACCGAACCCAGCTCCCCAAGGAAAGGGTCATTTCTTTCTTAGACCACAGATGACACCAAAGATCAAATAAGCCAACTGAGGGGCTGCCTACTATCCCAGGCTTTTTTTTTTTTTTCTTGCTCAGCCTTTCAGGGGTGAGTGGGCCTCCTTCTCCTACTGGCTCTTCCTGCTGCAGTAGTGCCCAGTGTGGAAGAAGAAAGAAAAATGCATCTCAAAGGAACATAAGACTTTCTGAGGCAAGAATACACCACAGAGATGCAGGTGCCTTCATCTGACTCTTGTTCCTTACTCCAAAAGCCTTTCCTCCACTCCTACCCCAGAAATCGTGCCAGCCACCTATACTCCACAGCATGGTACCATAGTGGCATCCTTGGCTTTGATTATATTCCAAACTCCTTCTTGGGAAGACATAGGGTAAAGAGTGTTACAACTTTTCTGGAGACCAGTGTCACTAATCACATCATGAAAACCAGCTCTGGCCACAAAGCCACTGGACAATCCTGAGAAAAAATGATTTTAAACTTGCCTGTGGTTATAACTTCAAGGGAAGAACCTCATGACAGTTTATTTTCCTGCATCTGCATTTAGTATTTCTTCACTCCCTTCATTCATTCAACAATGATGAACTGAAGTCCTACTGTGTACCAGGCATATCTGGAAGGCGTAGTTTCCTCTTCCTTTATTCATTTTCGAGAACTATGTGCTGTCATGAAGACTAGTTTCTAGGGGCAGAGACAGACAGTAAGTGAGAACATTTTCATCTTTCATCAAGTCAAAGATATTGGTGATTGTAAGATGTGCTACTATTTCTTGAGCCACTGAGAAAGAAATTTAATGATAAACAAACAAATATGTGCCAGCTAAAGTTGATGCTTGTGGTTTCAGTGCTGCTGTGTTCTACCTCCTGTATACACCATGGTGTCTTTTGATCTGCTTGGCTGCCCAGCCCAGAGCAAACACATAGCCCCAAAGTGTGGTGGGGTTAATGACTGGAATATGAGGGTTGGTATTTAGTGCTCCAGACCCAAGCCTGCCCTTAGGAGAACCCAAGTCAGGACACATCATCAACTCCAAGATACATCTTGATTTCAAAAATGTGAGTATATGAAAAAAAAATCTTAGAAATGATGAAATATGGTAAATAGTTGTCATTGGTGCTAAGGAGAAAAATTAGCAGGGAAATTTAAACAGCATGTCCCAGAGAGAGCCTCACTGGTAGATGACTTTCTGGAAAAGACTGGAAGGCAGCAAAGCTTAGGAGTGTTTGTGGGTGGAACATTCCTGGGAAAGGGAACAAGCCATGCAAGGGCTCCGAGGGAGGGGTGTGTCTGGTCTCTTCATGGGATGAGGAGGCCAGTGTATCTGAAGAACAGCAAGGAAAGGACAGAAAAATAGAAAATAGAAATATGGAGGTTAGATTTTGCACAGAACTTTCGGTCATTTTAAGGTCTTTGATTTTACTGTGAGTGAGACAGGAAGCCATTGGAGGGATCTGCGCAGAAGGGTCTGAACTGCCTTAGATTTTCACAGGCTGGATCTGCCTGCTGTGTTGAGAAGAGTTTAAAGAGGAGCAAGAGTGGAAGCAGAGAGACCAATTAGGAGGCTACTGCAGATCTAGAGAGAGAGGATGGTGACTTGGACCAGAGCAATAACAGTGAAAGTAGTGAACGGTGGTCAGAACATAGAAATACGTTGAAGGCAGAGCTGAAAGGATTTTCTCATAAATTGAAAATGGAAAATGAGAGAGAGAGGAGTCAAGGTTGACTGCAAGATCATTGTTTATATCATATTTACCTGTTCCTGTCAAATTAGGTTGTATGAGCCTCCTCCTTCTCCACCTTCTTGGTCTTCCAGAACATTCTGTATTTCTCTGCATCACAGATCACAGAGCTATGTGTCAATTTCCTTATCCATGAAACAGAGATGATATTAATAATGCAGACCTCATGGGGTTTTGTGATTACTAAAATGCATGTGAAGTAGGTATTATATGCTAGAGACTTTTCAATGCATGCCTCAATGCTGCTTTAGTAAATGTTCACAATTATTTCTATCATTTTGCTTTATTATTTCTATGTAGACAAATGTTCATATTGGATACCAAGGATGGTGGAGGTGGGCTGTCAGCCATCTGCTCCTGCCAGGGCTCTACCCACCACTTCTGGGCAAACCACACTCAGCAAGGGAAGAGGAAATATCCAATTAGTTAGAAGCCAAGACAAACATTGGATAATCTTGGACCAGGGGCAGGGATTCTCTGTTGTAAGGGCAAGAGCCCATATTTTTCTCTTTTCTGCTCTTCCTCCCTCTTGTACCCAGTGGAAAGTAAGTGGACGTAGGCAGAGCTTGTTTCCTTGGGCCAAGTCCAGCAAAGGTGCTCTATTGTTCCTGGTTCCTCGTAAGCGAAAGGGGGAAGGATGCAGGACCCTCTGTGACCCAACCATCTCTCTTTGGCCACCTGGCTCAGATACCACCATTCTGAGAAGTCCTTTGAAAGATGTAATCCAGGCAAACTCTATCAGGAGGTTGTGCGGGACTCTCCAAACAGGGCCCGTCCTGCACACCAACATGCTCCTGCGACTCCCTCTTCTCGGCCTGCATTACCTCCCTTCTCCTCTCTAGCATCTTTCTAATAAACTTGTCTCACTCTTTTGTGTCCATCCGGAATATGTATAAACCGGAGCACTTTCTCCTTGACACACAGAAGGGACAGGCAAGGTCTCTGTTAAGCTTGTTTATTGCCGTTCACCGTGGATGTGTTCTTCACATCCTCACTCATTCTCTGCCTGGATCTTTTGTTTCACTTCTTTAAATGATTGACTTTTTCATCTTAGAAAAGGCAGACCCCATCTGAGGTCCAGATGAGTTTAGCTATGCTTTGCTTCTTAAAAGGGAAAGTGAGGGAGTTCGGAGGCTATTGAAAATTTCTAGCTGATTGGTGGGTAGAGACAAACAACAAAGAAAGGAGCTGGGAAGTGAAATGGCTCTTCCCACTGTAATGGGACCACAGGGAATTACCCCAGATCGCTGGTGGCAGGAAGTCTAGTAAGGCACCTTGAGTGTTTACTGCTGAAAGAGGCTGCTTCAGATTTGTTGGTCATGCCAAAGAAGCATAGCAAAGGCTGAATGAGTTAGTTATAAGATGTGTGGGGGTGTTTGTTTAAGAGTCCAGCATGAACAAGGCTCTATATTAAGCCTTACTGAGGGGCTTACTTAGATAAGTCAGACACAGCTCCTTGCCCTCTCTCCAGAAATAACTCCCCACCTCAGAGGGGAGATAAGGCAAATCTTTGTGCAGATCCACTCTGAGCATTTCTCTGACCTTCCTCTCATGGGTTATGGTGGTTCTAGGTGTAATGCAGCAGAAGCAGTGTCCTGGCAAGGTGAGCGCTGGGACCCGGGTTCATATTGGATGGGGTGATGCCCACAGGGCTAGAATTAGCCCAGACTGGAGTGAAAGCTCCACAAGATCACTGTGGTGATCACACCTCTCTGATGAGGCCAGTCTAGGGTGGAGTTGTCAGGGGGCCTCTCTGGCCCACAGAGTTCTCACTCACTTTTTTTCCTTGTGCTCCCATCTACATCTCTTTCCTTGCTTTTCCCCAGGTGTTATCTTTTACCAAAACATTCCATCAGCATGGGAGCAGTGGGAGTCCTGAGAGGTAAAGGGTGGAGATGTCTTTGGCTAGAAACCCTTTGTGCCTTTTGCCTGCGATGATCCTTGCTCACAGACCTTTAGTAACCTTTCAGCTGCCCCAAGTGAGTTTCACTACAGTTCTTTTCCTACTTAGATTGACTAGCTCTGTCCCTGCAGGATACCTACTTAACTTCTCTGGACCTTATTTTCTTACACATAAAAGAGGGTAGAGGGAAGGCTTAGAATTCATAAGTACTCAGCTCTTTTCCTGCCTTGACATCTTGAGAATTGAAGCCATCTTTTCTATCTTCATGCCTCCAGACATATTGATGTCCAGACATTTTCTATGTTCTGGCAAAAATGGACTGGACAGAGATGTCATACTCTTCCTTAGAACCCCATTGTAGATTTTCATTTATCTCCCTATTCTGAGAAAATCAAGTAGTTCTACTTCATGTTTAATTAAGATCTCTCTTGTAGGTAATTTTCTTCTGAGTAGATTTCATGAATGTAGAGAACAATAACTAAATGCCTTTTTCATATAGAGCATTTATATGCTCACATATACAAGTTAATTTTCTTTTACAACCCTATATTTAGCCCCATTTGGGCCTCATTTCCATTAATTTGCATGTTGATATTCATATTTATGTAGATATATTCCTAGATTCAATGGAAAAGAATATCCTACGCAGAAGGTTGGAAATGACAATTTATTCATAGAGTTTGATCCTAAGATTTAGGAGAAGTTCATTGGGCAGGATTGCCAAATTAAATACCTAACTACTTTTTTCTGTACTGCTAGAAGTGGTTATGAATTATATTTACTCATTTGTCTTCTGCCAAAAGGAGAGCAGAGGTAGATGCAGCACATGGGAGATGTCCCCCAGCAAGACAGTCCTGATGAATGAAATAAGGTATCTAAGAGGTATCAGGCATTTGGGAGGGAATGGCCCACCTGGGTGCCAGAAATGTCAATCCCTTGCCATGTGGATGCCACTCCTAAAATGTATTGTCCCTGGCAGACACCACGTGTCCGCTCTAATGTATGGTTCCCCTGTCTAGAACTTAAACTGAAGGAAGCTAGAGATTCTAATGTTAGGATATCCACAGCTTTCACGATACCTGGGAGTTGGGGCCCCACTAAGTATATATCACGTGCTAAATGATATACCGGTTCTTTACATGCTGTCTTGCTACTTTTGAAAAATTACCCCATTAAACAGATATGATTTTTTCCCAATTTTTAAATAAAAAAACCTGACATTCAGAGACGATAAATGACTTGGTCAGGCTAAGAAATGGCAGACCCAAGTGTTGAAATCAGGAATGTCTGATCTCAAATTTCACTTATATTTCTGCTTAATCAAGCCTCAGTAATTTGAAATGAATACTTGGATGCCTTCTAGGAGAAACATGTTGAATAACCTCTCTGATTATTCTCTTTGGCTAAGCCTCACTCAAGATTAATATTCAAGCAGGCTGTTTTAATTATTTTTCTACTAGAAAACAAAAATTGAGCTAAATATAGCATGTTAATGCTTTATTGGGAGGTGCAATCCCAGGGAAACAAGGGAAAGGGAAAGTGAGAACTCCAAAGGAGGGAGAGAAAATACAAGGAGATAGATTACGGAGCTGGCCAGTTTTATAGGAAACACAGCTGCATGATTGGCACAAGGGACAGCTTCAGACAAGCTAAGTGACAGCACTGCACCTCGGAGCTGTCAGTCCAGACAAGGAGAAAGGGGTGTTTATCTCTCAGCAACTTCCCATCTTCTGTCTTTTACTGGTCCGTAGGGTGTTAGCTCATCTGTACTTCCAGATGGTATTGCCTAACCTCTCTAAGTAGCCGCTGACAAAGCCAGGCCCGTGTCTCATGGTGAGGTCTTTCATCTAAAATCAGAAGAGGCAGGGAGAGTCAAAGCATCTGTGGGTCCAGCTGGACTGGACCTGGCTGTTGGGGATACAGTGGCAGGAATGTCAAAGGACATGCTAAAGCCCAGTGTTCTGCCTGGGAAGGATGAAACAGTCAGCAGTGTTAGCACATGAGTTTATAGGGGCTAGTGTCCTATACCTGGGGGGCAGGTGGGCCTCAGGAAATCTGAGGAAGTATATGCAAATCTGCTTTCTAGGCCCTCACTATCTTATGCTATGTGCATCTCACTCTGTGATACTAGAACAACATGCATTTCTTTCATTCTTCAAGGTGGTAGCCCTAGCAATCTCCTCAAAATACTTAATTAGGATTAGCAAACCCAGGGACTGTACCTACCCCCCAGGTTTAGGACACTAGCCCCCGTAAGCTCATGTATTAACAGCTGATCTTGGAGCCATAGTTGATATTCATCACCTCTCTCTTCTATGACCCTTTCAAGATTTTCCTTATCCTTGGACAGCCCCTTGTCTGTTCTGGGTTGCTTGCCTGGTGACCCAGATGTTCATCCCAGAGAAGTTTAATCCCCTAATTCCTAGTCTTATAACTACCTCAATTGACATTTATGGTAGCCAAGAGTGTCAAAGGACACCCATGGTTCCTATACCCATTTATTCTAATTTATTCTAGTTATTGAGGACATAGAATCATGTAACAGTCACTGAATTAATGCAGAAATAAATATATTTTTTTTTCTGTAAAGGGCATGATACTGATACTAGGTATTTTGAACTTCATGGACCATACCATGTCTGTTGGAGCTACAGAACTCTACCCTTTTAGTGGTAAAGTAGCCATAGATAATATGCAAATAAACGGACATGGCTGTGTTCCAATATACTTTTATTTACAAAAATAGATTTTAGACCATGCTTGCCATGCAGTTTGTAGTTTGCTGAATCTTGGTTTAGTGACATGATCTGAAAGTCAGTGTTTAAACTCACTATTGCTAGGTTGGAAGCTGTCTTAGTGAGCCTTTAAACTTTAAGCCATGATTCCTCCAGACTGCTTACTTCTGAATAATAAGACACATGGTTAGACCTACAGATTTCGTGGTTCTGAACCCATTGTAAGCTTTTTGATGTGCTGCCGGATTCATTTGCCAGTACTTTATTGAGGATTTTTGCATTGATGTTCATCAGGGATATTGGTCTAAAATTTTCTTTTCTCATTGTGTCTCTGCCAGCTTTTGGTATCTGGCCTCATAAAATGAGTTAGGGAGGATTCCCTCTTTTTTATTGTTTGGAATAGTTTCTGAAGGAATGGTACCAGCTCCTCATTGTACCTCTGGTAGAATTCGGCTGTGAATCTGTCTGGTCCTGGGCTGTTTTTGGTTGGTAGGCTATTAATTACTGCCTCAATTTCAGAACTTGTTATTGGTCTCTTCAGGGATTCAACTTCTTCCTGGTTTAGGAAGTGACTCTCTTCATATGAGGCAATATTGTGTTGAATCATATGGATCAGGCCTTTTGTAAGTCCTTAGATGATAATGCTAGAGGAAGCAATGTAGTCAGGGAAGGACAACTAATGTCTGAAGTACATATCAATTACACTGCCTCCTCATGGTGAAGCATGTTGACATAGTCAATGTCCCATTCAGCAGCTCACTAGTCACCCTGAGGCATGATGCCAAGTAGATACGTTGGTCTCTGCTGAGGACGTTGAGCGCCCAGTAGTGCCAATGGCTATCATCCCAGATAAAGAAGACCCATGTTGTTAAGTTTGTATAAATTCTATCTGTACCACCATATACAACATGCTCGTGGGTGTAATGCACACACACTGGGGTGGCTGAGAGAAAAGGTTGGCCCTCATCCACAGGTTGGGTCATTCTCTTCCCTTGACTATTCAGTGTCTACTGTGTGGTATAACCTCTGTAGTGAGCATTAATTTGAAACATGAAGATCCACATCTTTGTAGCCAGTCCTATTGATCTGCTTCTATACATCTTACTCAGATTTCCCCCCCAAATTGTCTATTCATGTGTCTACCAAGCTCTTGACCAACTGATCAAGTGATTCACCACTGCCCAGGAGTCAATGTATATCCATATCTCAGTTCACCCCCTCCTGCATGTCAAGTGGACAGCCTTCCAATGGTCACGTATCTGCCTATCTACCTCTCCTATGTAGCTTCTCAGAGCCCCAAAGTGTGGCTTAATGAAGCAGCTAAGTTATTTCTTATCTGTCAATTGGTCATAGGAAATATCCCACTTTCTCTTATTAGGTCATGGTGAGATAAAAAAGAGACATCAGCAGCATAAGTACTTGATATTTTTGTTCATATGCTGTTTCCACTGCCAGAAGCTGATTTTCAAATGGAGAGTATTTCTCTTCTGCAGAGGTGATGGCATTCCTTTAGAATTCTAAGTCTGCACTGTGACTTTCCCAATAAGCTTGTTGAAGACCCCTCACACTATTGTAATCTACTGATATCTGAACACCATGGAATCCACCAGGTTATAAAGCTCATGTCATCAGAGGTTTGCACTGATTTTTGGACCTCCTGTAGAGGCCTTTCTAACTCTGGGCCCCAGCAAAAAGTGGAAGCCTTTAAATTAGCCAGTTAATGTTAAGTTCACTCTATGCTCAAGCTATCATTTTTGCTGCAGTTCTATAGCATTTACTCTCTGTCCCATTCTGTGTGGTTTTAACAGTGCATTGTTTGATATTGCCATAACCTAATAAACACTTGAATGAATGTATGAGTCTTCAGTTCAGTTTTAAAGCACTAGAGAATAGCTAACCACCACTCCTCTCCCAGCTCCCAGCTATTGTCCCCACTAGCATTCACAGGGTTCAGATGTCATCTCCTCTTCACTTAGCAAGTTGTTACTCATCTTTTAAGGATCAGGTTGAGTTTAGTTTCTGTGAAAATTCTTACCTACCCTAAAGAAGCTGAAACTCTCTTTTACACACTGGCCCTATTGAATCTTGTTCACTCTGTTACATTATATTATACTTATCTAAGTTCTACCTCTTCTAATTTGTTAACTTTATAGGAGCAGGGATACATCTTAATCATCTTCAATTCCCTAAGGAATTGAGAAGGCTTGAAATAAAGTAGGTGCTTACTGAACATTTGTTAAGTATAATAAATGAATGGATTTATGATGTTATGCATTAATTTATGACAATAAAAGTATTTTTTTGTGTATGTTAAAAACACAAATGAAAAAATAACATTATCACAATCGGGAGAATCCTACACTATCTCTGTGTAATACTCACTAAATTAAAATGACAAGCCAGGCCATTCATGTCCAGGATATAGTTTGACCCTAACCTCAGAAAATAGAAGTGGGGAGAAAGAGGTGCTATTTGTTTCTAAAATAGTGTTAATTAAATATACAAAAATTAACAAATAGTGTTAATTAAAAAGAGAGAAAGTAAAAGAGGAATATAAAATCACTGGTGTGGCACTATTTCTGAGGCCTCTGTTTTGTTCCATTGGTCTATATATCTGCTTTGGTAACAATGCCATGCTTTTCTGGTTACTGTAGCCTTATAGTATAGTTTGAAGTCAGGTAGCGTGATGCCTCCAGGTTTGATCTTTTTGCTTAGGATTGTCTTGGCTATATGGACTCTTTTTTTTGGTTCTATATGAAATTTAAAGTAGTTTTTTCTAATTCCTGAGGAAAGTCAATGGTAGCTTGATGGGGATAGCACTGAATCTATAAATTACTTTGGATAGTATTGCCATTTTTATGATACTGATTCTTCCTATCCATGAGCATAGAATGTTTTTCCATTTGTTTGTGTCCTCTCTTATTTCCTTGAGCAGTGGTTTGTAGTTCTCTTGAAGAGGTCCTTCACATCCCTTGTCAGTTGTATTCCTAGGTATTTTATTCTCTTTGTAGCAGTTGTGAATGGGAGATCACTCATGATTTGGCTCTCTGTCTATTATTGGCTTATAGGAATGCTTGTGATTTTTCACATTGCTTTTTTATCCTGAAACTTTGCTGAAGTTGCTTATCAGCTTAAGGAGATTTTGCTGAGACGATGAGGTTTTCTAAATATAAAATCATTTCATCTGCAAACAGAAACAATTTCACTTCCTCTCTTCCTATTTGAATACCTTTTATTTCTTTCTCTTTCCTGACTGCCCTGGCCAGAACTTCCAACCCTATGTTGAATAGGAGTGGTGAGAGAGGGCATCCTTGTCTTGTACAGCTTTTCAAAGGGACTGCTTCCAGCTTTTGCGCATTCTGTGATATTGACTGTGGGTTTGTCATAAATAGCTCTTATTATTTTGAGATACAGTTCATCAATACCTAATTTATTGAGAGTTTTTTAGCATGAAGGGGTGTTGAGTTTTATTTTATCAAAGTCCTTTTCTGCGTCTATTGAGATAATCATGTGGTTTTTCTCATTCGTTCTGTTTATGTGATGGATTATGTTTATTAATTTCTGTATGTTCAACCAGGGATGAAGCCTACTTGATCACGGTGGATAAGCTTTTTGATGTGCTGCTGGATTCGGTTTGCCGGTATTTTATTGAGGATTTTCACATCAATGTTCATCAGGGATATTGGTCTAAAATTTTCTTTTTTTTGCTGTGTCTCTGCCAGGTTTTGGTATCAGGATGATGCTGTCCTCATAAAATGACTTAGGGAGTATTCCGTCTTTTTCTATTGTTTGGAATAGCTTCAGAAGGAATGGTACCAGCTCCTCTTTGTACCTCTAGTAAAACTCGGCTGTGAATTTTTCTGATCCTGGGCTTTTTTGGTTGGTAGGCTATTAATTACTGTCTCAATTTCAAAATGTGTTATTGGTCTATTCAGGGATTTGACTTCTTCCTGGTTTAGCCTTGGGAGGGTGTATGTGTCCAGGAATTTATTCATTTCTTCTAGATTTTCTAGTTTATTTGCATAGAGGTGTTTCTAGTATTCTCTGATGGTAGTTTGTATTTCTGTGGGATCAGTGGTGATATCCCCTTCATCATTTTGTACTGTGTCTATTTGATTTTTCTCTCTTTTCTTCTTTATTATTAGTCTGGCTAGCAGTCTATGTACTGGGTTAATCTGAAATAGAGGCAGTAATTAATATCCTACTGACTAATAGAAAGCTTCTTGTTCTTATGGAAACTGAGCTGTGGGGAAGGGAAGATAGAAGACGGATAGGAAGTAGATAAGAGTTCCTACCTGAGTGTGTTTGTATATCCAGGAAGGCTAATAAAAAAGATTGTGACATCACTAGCATAAAAGATGATGAGACCCTAAGTTAGGAAACGTCACTGAATGGAGAAGAGAGTATCCGACAAAACACAAGCTGTGTACATTCACAGGAGCATGGTCCCTGGAATCCGCTTTCCTGGATTATAATTCTGTCCTTGCCATTTATTCATCATGACTGGTGGCAGCTCAGACCACTCCTCTTAGCCTCAGTTTCTTCATCTATACAATGAGCAGGTTAGAGCTGATAATATATAAAGTCTTGCCACAGACACTTCAACTTGTTGACAGTTTTTCCCTGAGCCAAACTTCTCAAATGTTCTTTTGCTAACAAAAACTGCACAGCATAAAACTTAAATGACCAAGAACCTATTAGAAAATTAGTAGTCGCAACCCCAAGGAAATGAAAAGTTTAACAAGAGTGCAGGTAGAGCTGGTGTTTAAATGGGGGAAAAGCATTCACACAGAACCCTTAATTGGTAACTAGGGCAGCCTGAGTTAGGCGGCTAACAAGCTAAACAATTTTGATGACATAACATTAACACCAGGACACAGCAAAAGCCTGTTTTATTTGCTATTTTATGTGTTATGTGACAATTTAATTAAACTTTGAAGGAATCCAAGCAGTTAATTCCCCAGAGAAATAAACAAAGAATGACATTTAGGCCTGTCTCCCAAGGAGTTAGGCAAGGGAGTACTTTTTCCTTTTATAATGCTATAAACCCAACTTTTACCTTGAAATTAGTAAGTGCTATTAAATTAAATAGCCTCAGTTTTGCCTGCATCCCTTCTCCTTTCTCCTCCCAGGATTGACCTAAAGTCACCTGGGATATCCAGGCGAATATGATAAAGGCAATTTGAGTTGCACCTCAAAATCTGTAGAATGAACTTTCAATATATGCTACATTGCAGGCTTAACCTGGGCACCTCTGCTTTCTTTTTACAAACACTGGTTAAGATGGCATAATGTAACAACAACAGCCACAACTATCACCACACAATATTGGTCAAGAGAAGCTAGGGTATGCTGCAATAACAAAGAACTCCAACATCTTAGTGCTCCAAACAGCAATGGTGTATTTCTCACTCATTGTTCTTGTTGACCCAGGGTTTCCTGGGGATTCTACTCCATCAGGCCACCTCTTAAGTACCAAGACAGGTGAAACAGCCATGGTCTAGATTATTGTTTGTCTCGGTGGCATAAGAAAAGCAGCAACACTGAAGGAGGTGCCAGTCCTCAAAGCTTCCATCTGAAATTGACATGTTTTAGCTACATCAGGCACTTCTTATGAAAATCTAATGGACATGTGTCAATTTCACTCACATTTTATTCACTGAAGCCTGTCACATAATCACCTCTAAACAGAAGTGCAGAGAAGTGCAGTTCTTCCATGTGCCTGAAGGGGGGAGAGATGGAAATATTTGGTGAACGGCATTTCCCATGTGCCAATTTGTCCTAAGCGACATATGCATATACATGCATGTGTACATATATGCACATATGTATATACACATAGACACATCGATTCATTTATATATACATAATAGATATGCACATATGTAATCTGAATAATATAAAAATATTTGTGTAGTAGTTTCAGAGATCTTGGCGTCTGTCATCTTAGTAGGTGCCAGCATTATCCTCTCTTAGCTGTGTGTCCTGGGCATGTAAATGAGCTCTTTGTTTCTCCATTTTTCATTTGTGAAATTGCCTACCTCATGGGGCCAGGATAAATGTATAACACATATGACATTATTTCATAAATGATCAATAAGTGCTAGTTAGAATTATCTGCAAGAAGGCTTAAACACCTTCTCTTAATGAAAACAAACAAATGGAAACAGATCAAAATGAAACTTTCTACTCTGGTCAGAAAAGGTCACACAGTTTTCTTTCGTATAAATAAAGTCAAATTGATTTGCGTTAGGCTTTGTGTATATTTTACTTCTACTCTAAGTCTGCTTGACTGTCATATCAACTTTAAGTTCACTCTATGCTCAAGCTATCATTCTTGCTGCAGTTCTATAGTATTTGCTCTCTGTCCCATTCTGTGTGGTTTTAATAGTGCATTGTTTGATATTGTAATAACCTAATAAACACTTGAATGAATGTATGAGTCTCCAGTTCAATTTTAAAGCATTAGAAAATAGTTCAGCAGGCCCAGGGTCATGGGAGAGGAAAGAGGACTATCAATGGAGTGCCTACTATATGCTGAGTAAATATTGTGCTAAGCATTATAAATACATGATTTAGTTTGATCCTCACAATACTTCACTGGATTATATATGATTGCCCCTTGCTATATATAGAAACAGGAAACTGATACTCAAGGATCTCAATGAAATAATGAAAACAGCTACTATTTTTTGAGGACCTACAATGGGATGAGCACTTACTGTTCATCAGACAACGTAATCATCACACACAGGTGCGCATATACATACGCACAGAAGCATATATTACTCAGCACAGTGCCTACATGTTAGCCACTTAACACATGTGGACAGCTGGGTTGGGAAGGAGTATGAAGATATTTGAACAAGAGGACAAATAGCTGGTACTTATTCAGTAGCATTTTCAGGAGCTGAGTGATGTTTGAGCATCGGCAATACAAATTGGCAACTATGTGGGATGAAGGTTGGGGAGGGGAAGAGACTAAAGATAGGGAGATCATTTAAGACAGGAGTTCCCAAACTCCTGGGCTATGGACTTGAAACCCACAGTGTTCATGAAGCCTTCTGTTGAAAATATAGCCTACAGATATTCTGACCATTACTGAGATTTGCTGGAAGTAAGTGAAATCAGCTAGATCAGAGCAGTTCAGCAACTTAGAAAGCATCACAATCAACCTCTCCATTTGACAGATGACAAAGCTGAGTTTCATAGAGGTGATGTGACTTGCCCAAAGCCATACTGATCAGGTTCCTACTGGTCTGTGGCCCATTAGGAACTGGGCTGCACAACAGGAGGTAAGCCATGGGCCAGCAAGTGTAGTTTCATCTGTATTTACAGTGGTTCCCCATCTCAGTCTTGCATTACCGCCTCAGCTCCGCCTCCTGTCAGCTCTGCCTCCATTGGAATCTCACAGCAGTGGGAACCCTATTGTGATCTACATGTGTGAGAGTTCTAGGTTGCACCCTCCTTATGAGAATCTAATGCCTGATGATCTGTTACTGTGTCCTGTCACCCCCAGAGGGGACTATCTAGTTGCAAGAAAACAAGCTTAGGGTTTCCACCGATTCCACATTATGGTGAGTTGTATAATTATTTCATTATAAATTGAAATATAATAATAGAAATAAAGTGCACAATAAATGTAATGTCTTTGAATCATCCTGAACCCCACTCCCCACGTAGGTCCATGGAAAAATCGTCTTCCACAAAAGTGATCCCTGGTGCTAAAACAGGTTGTGGACCACTGATTCGTAAATCACACTATTGAGACGATTCAAGCAAGTGGCAAGAAGCACCAGAACTGGGGAAGGGGCAGTGGAAACCCAGGCAGGTGGAGGTGAGGCTTCCTAAGAAGTGCTGTAAAGGCAGTGTTGAAAAAACTAAGCACAGAAATAAGTGTGAGGGGCAAGGAGGAGAGAGGCCTCCACAGTCCATCAGCTGGAAAATCTAGGTGCCTAGTAAGACAGTGGTGTCATTTCTGGCAATTGTGAGGCCCAGCGAAAGAGCTATTTTTGGAAGAGACATGAAGAACTGATTTCTAGGTGTGTTGAAATTACAACAAATAATTGAATAGAGCTCCTTAGCAGATAGTGGGCATTGCAGAATCTGAAACTCAGGAGAGGGAATTGGCTAGACCTGGACATTTATGGATAAACAGTAGAGGAGGTTGAAGCATAAGGAGTGAGGGGTGACTCTCAAGGTGGAGTGCATAGATGCAGAAGATGAGAGATGGGAGTGCAGCTTTTGGAGGAGCAGAGAGGTTGAGGGCATGGGACCTGGAAATGGCAGAAAGGACATGAGGAGAAGCATTCTGAATGTTAGAAGGAATACAGGAGGCAGACTATGTAATTTGGACTCAATTAATCAGGCTCTGATGAGGAGGTTTCCATCAGGAAAGGCAGTGCTAGATGTTCTAGATGTTTGGACAGGAGGAGAAAGAGAGTGAGAATATATAGGAACATTCAATACATAGGAACACGGGGCCCAAGAGTACTTGTTTGTTTCAAAGCAAGAAAAGCCTGAATATTTCCTAAAACTGATGAGAAAATTTCTAACAAGGGAGAAAGTCCAGGCACAGGTGAGAGAGAGATAAATTGATTTCAAGCACCACACTAAACTTAAAGACTTGCATTAAGGTTACAGGTAGAGGTAACTTTTGTTACCAAAGTTAGCTTTGGTAACTAAAAGGGCCAAGAGAGGGAAGCTGATGAACAGAAACATTTTTAGGAGGAGGCAATGAAAGTTTAAGTTTCTCATCTCAGAGCCTTCATCTGCTAACAGAAGGAAAGATCAAGCATTTTTGCCAATAGTGCTTTCTGAGTAAGAGATTGTCATGGAAGTCAAAGGAAAATCAATGACCAGGAATGAGAGTGTTATCTATGTATGACACAGGTGCGTGACACCAAGGAGGCTCCCATCAGGAAAGGCAGTGGCGAGTGAGGAGTGCTCTTTCTAGATGTTTGGATGGGGTTAACTTGATAATGACAAGGGATAACTTCATCTACTTTTTAGTTTTAGTGGAGTAATAAGCACGTGACAGCGCTAAGTCCATAGAACCTGAATTGAATTCAGTATCTCGCACACGGCCAACATCCAGAAACACTCAAAAAAATGTGCAGTTAATAAATGTTGAATTTTTATATTATTTAAATTTGACTTGTCTCTAATTTTGCTATCTTTACTAACTACCAACTAGATGCTAAAGTCTGAAAAATCTCTGTGCTATGACCTTTTATCTACATTATCCTAGACTCTGTAGCTGAACTGAGAGGTTTCCTGAGTTCTCCTGTCATAGGGTTAGTAAGCGTCATATCCAGGATTCAAACCATTTTCATCTCTCCAAAAAGCATATATGTTCTCTCTAGCATGAGGATACTATAGTGTTAATTTTTACGATTAGTGCACTGTCTTATATTGTTAGTACTTAACAACTTCTCTTCAGTGGACTTGAAGCTCTTTTTCAGGTTTGTTTTCACTCTTTCCCTACCCTCACCCCAACTTTAATTTCCTGCATATCTGGCAAGAACTGACCATGAATTTATTACTGGTATTAAGAATCATACTGTGTCAGCATGTGGATCTCTCTCTCAGCTTATCAAAAGAAAACAACCTTTATTTCTAATGCTGAGGAAAGATTGGGATGGTAAAAAGAGAAGTAAGGAAAACTGTGGAGGGAGAAAAGAGGTAAGAATAATAGAGAGATGTGAGGATGCTTGAGAAAGGAGAGAGGGAAAATTAAGGAGTTGGGAAAAGGCCAAGTGCATGGATGGGGAAGAGGAAGATGTGGAAGGGGAGAGAGGAGTGGAGGAGAGGTAAGAAAAGGAGTGGACCAGGGTCAAGGACAAGTGGGAAGGGGAGTGAAGGATTTTCAACTGGGTACAGCAACTTCATTCCCATCACTGTATATTTTTGCTGCTTAGGAACCCAAGCTGACCAGGTCTGTGAAGATAGGAGACAGTCTGTTGGACGCTTAATGATTTATAACAAGTACACAAGAATGCCATTAAAAACTAATTCATCACCAGCAGGCTAAATGATTTGCAAACATCTGCTCTGCAACAGGACCCTCTTGGGAAGAGAATTTCCAAGGGTTGAAAAGTTCTTCTAATGTAGCTATTGCATATGGGAGTTAAGACATAGACACCCGCATTTGGGTCACCAGCTTTCCATCCAAAGTGATTAATTAGAGTGATGCTTAAATGTCTCCTTCTGACCTGCCTCGTTTGTGTGCTGGAACTCTCTCTAAAAGCTGGTTACCCTCCAGAGTGATTGCGGATTAAGACATGGCAGTCCTCTACCCCAGAGGTTCCTTGTCTGAGATGACTAAGTTTCTTAGAAATGGTAGGTGTCCACCTTTAAATCTGCTGACTTGACCTTCTATCAGACAGCAAATCCCAATATGAGTGAATTCTCAGGCTAAATATGTTCACTTTTTCTTGCCTTGAACTTGACAGTGGCTCACATTCTTCTAGAACTGGCTGTGGGTCCCTTCCCCATCCTTCATGCAATTTCAAACAATCCTTAAATTTATCATTCTAGGTAAAAAATCTACAGCAAAGGATACACACACACACACACACACACACACACACATATATATATATATATATATATATATATATATATATATATAGCCCTATATACCCTGCGGTTACCTCTGAGTTAAGCTTTGGCCACTTTAGATAGTTCTCAACATGCTTATGGCTTCCCATCTGTTATGGGTTGAATTGTGTTCCTCAAGAAGATGTACTGAAGTTCTAACCTCCAGTACCTCAGAAGGTGACTTTATTTAGAAACAGGGTTATCGCAGATGTAATTAGTTAAGATGAGGTAATATTGGAGCAGGGTGGGTCTCTAATTTAATACGACTGATACCCCTATAGAAAGAGGAGGAGGAGAGAGACACAAAGGAAGGAGATGGATAGGCCATGATGAAGGCTGACCTTGGAGTGATGATGCATGTACAAGCCAAGGAACACCAGGGATTACCAGTAGATGTCAGAAGCTGGAAGAGGCAAGGAAGGATTATTCCGCATGGGATTTAGAAGGGGTATTCATCTGTGAAGGCCTTGATTTTGGAATTCTAGCCTCCAGAGCTGTCACGTAATATATTTCTGTTGTTTTAAGCCACCAAGTTTGTGGTGCTTTGATAGGACAGCCCTGGGAAACTGGATCTCTCTCCTTCTTTGCTTTAAGGCACTTTTAACCTCATGGGAGCCTGCTCAACCAAGTAGAAGCATACCATGAAAATGTCAGGGACTGTGAGGGGAACTCCTCAGTCGTTGAGTGATGAGAGCCAACAGACAGATTTCCTAACCAACCCATCATTTGGTGGGACAATTCTGAAGTGGGCTCCACAGTTCTCAGGGGGTTCCCAGAGGAATTGAGCTCCAGGAAGAAGGTGACGGTGGCATAAACCAAGGTGGTAGCAGTTGAGGTAGGGGGAGTTACTATCAACTGAGATGACTGAAGGGAGGTAGTTTTGCCTGTTAGTTTTTGTTAAGCACAGTTGGATTGGGTAACTTTGTTTCAATATTGTATAGATTAAAGATTTGTACAAGTTCTTTGCCACTCCTTCCTTCCATCAAGAGCAGTGTAAGCCGCCTCCTGCATGGACTTTGCACTTGGCCTTTGACTTGTTCTGGCCAATGGGACATCAGTAAATTTGACACAAGCAGAGGCTTTATAAATGTGTCTGCATTAGGACTGTCTCTGAGATTGCCATGTAAGAAAACTGGATCACCTAGTGGCCCAGGAAGGAGAACAAAGATGTCCCAGCTGACAGCCAGCACCAAATGTCAGATACGTGAATGAAGCCAATTTGAATATTTCAGCTTCTGCTAAACTCTACTGACTAGCCCCTTGAGTAAGCCCAACCACTTAGGTAAACAAAATCAGCAGAAGAACTTCTAAGTCAACCCACAGAATTGCTATATATATTGAGTTGTTTTAAGTCACTACGTTTTGATGTGGATGTGATCTGTTATGCAGAAATACATAACTACACAAATACCCAGCAATCTTGTGGGAGGCTATCACTAGAAACCTCCCTGAGTTTCACACTTTGCAGCCTCTGCCACAGGTAGACATGGTCCTGCAATTAGTTCATACTTCTGGAATGAAAATCTGTTTTCCTCTTATTTTGGATGATCTCTGTGTACCCTTCAAGGGTCATCTTTTACCTCATAGTGTTCCTGAAGCCTTCTGTTGAAAATACGGCCTGTAGATATTCTGACGATTACTGAGATTTGCTGTAAGTAAATGAAATTCAGCTAGATCAGAGCAGTTAAGCAGATTAAAAATAGTTACAATCAACCTCTCCATTTTACAGATGACAACACTAAGTCTCATAGAGGTGATGTGACTTGCCCAGAGCCATATTGATCAGTCCATGGCAGTACAGTTAAGAGTTTGAGATTGAATCCTGCCCTACTCATTTTTGAGCTGTGTGTCCTTGAGCTAGTTTCTTAAATTCCCTGTGCTTTAGTTTCTTAATTTTTAAAATGATATAAGAACAAGTAACTTTGTTACAGGTTTTTACTCTTCATGAGACACTTATAATGCTTAGCACAGTGAATGGAAGATGATGAATGCTTAAAAAATAGTTATTAATAATTTATTGAGTGCCAGGTGCTAGTCTAGGTGCTGGTGGCAGAAAAAAACAATAAAACAGACAAAGTCCTTACCTCCATGTAGCTTATATGCTAGTAGAAGACATACTGTCCATTAAAAAAGCAAACGCATATATAATATGATATCAGGTACTATATAAAAGATAAGGACATTGGAAAAATAAGAGTTGGAATAATGAGTATGTTATCTGGATAGGTTGGTTCCAGAAAGTCTCTTTGAGGAGACAACACAGACAGGAATGGTAGGCATTGTCATCATCATCATTGTCATCATTATGATCACCATCCTTCTCCTCCTCATCCTCACAGCTGGTATTAACACAGGCTTTTGAAGCCCAACATGACATTCTTTTAGCAACATCATGCTGCCTCCCAGTGACTGAGTAGAAAGGGAGAATTTACGAGCAAACAAAGAAACAAATGAAACAAGCTAAACACTACAGCTACACTCTCCTCTCTCACACAGAATTCAGGAAAAAGCTGCAAAAGTAGGTCAGTAAATACAAATCCTCTTTTCAGATTATATAAAATATTAATGCTTGGAAAAGCGACCGTTTTGATTCCTCCAGCCATCCAGCATGATGGTAACTTGCGAATGCCACTCTGGATGTTTTTCCTTCCTGGCTGCACATATGTGTGGTCTCTAAGGGCAGAAGTTACTGAAGAACAATCAACCAGGACAGCGCAGGGGTTATGCATGCAGGATATGAAACCAGAGAGAATGAAATTTAATCTCAGTTCTACCACTTCCTAGGTGTATGGCTTTGGGCAAGGAAATAAATTGGTGAAATGTGAGCTCCATGAAGGCAGATCCTGCTCACCCGAATGTCACGGTACTCAAACCAGGGGTGATGGTCAATACATCAGTGCTTCAGTGACTGAATAGATTTACTTCATGCCTCCAAAGTTCAATTCACACCTTTAACAAATGGGACTAATAATATGCACATCAGGTTTTTGTGAATTAAATATGACAATCACCATAGAACATTTAGCACAGTGCCTGGCACATAGAAAGCTATCAATAAATGGTAGCTTTGTTATTCAATGTTTGTAGAATGAAAGCAATTTTGAGTGAATGAAGACTGCTAGTGGAAGAACATGAACAGGAGGGCTAAAGCTAAGAAGATCTTTATAAATAAGTATAAAATAAAATGTAGACCATGGTCAAGGTGCCTCAGTCTAAGGTTTTTGAGAAATATTTCTAGAATATTTAGGTGAAAATGGAAGTTCAGACTCAGATGGTATTTAGGGAGCATCACTTGAGTTTCCTTGAGCATGGCAGGAACTGCGCTACCTGTGTCCACATCTACAATTTCATTAAAAAGATCATAGTAACCCAATTGGATGGGGATCACTATAGTCCAATTTATAAATCTGATAGATGACAGAGTTGGGGATTGAACCCAGTCTTTAACTTGGAAGATGTGAAGGTGTATTCCTTTCTACAGTAGACCAGTTTCACACCAATCTTTCAGGATGAATGTCATATCATGGATTTAGCCAGAACCTGTGGTGTCTTCACTCTGTTCTGAGTTCTTCTATTAACAACTTACCCCTTAGGTTTTCTCACTCATCAAGTAGAAAAAAAAAGAGTGATGTTGTCTGCCAGCTGCCCAGAACTCTTCAGAGAACTGTACAAAAATAATAAAGCATTTATAAAGGTAAAGACAAAAACTTAATATATATATTTTTTAAGTAGAGGTAATGATGCATGTGCCTTATGATTTTTAAAGAAGTATTGCAAGGCAATGTTTGTAATCACCTTATTCCCCAACTCAAAGCATATTGTGCATACAAATTTAAGGCTTCTTAGCACCTGCCATTCATTTTCAATAAGTTAAATGCTCATGAACAATCAATGAATTTTTATATAGGCTTTGCAATTGCTAGAGGGCATTAGTACCCATTTTCTATTTGTAATTCATAAAATCTTGTGAAATCATTGTAATTACTTCTATGAGCAAGTGAGGAAATCAAGACAGAGAGAGGTAAAATGACTTTACCAAAGTCCCAGGTTAAGCGACCTTCAGGGTTCAGTTACAGCTTTTCCAGCTCTTGACGTGACAAGTGCCATCTTCACTGTGCTGCCCCATCAGCCTCTGTTAGGTTCAAGAGTCTTAATTAGGATAATTATTGGTAATGTCTTTTTACATGATTTCATTTGCTATATTGTCCCCTAGCATAGATTCTGAATGCAGATATGAGGACCAATGGCTTCTTTTTATTTGTTGAAAAAAATATTTAAAGAAAATAGGCTATAAATTTCTTAAGGGCATATTGATCTCAATACATAATGAAATTATAGGGCTTTGCAAAGATATGATTATGGTAAGTGGACTATGAAGGATTTAGAAAACTTAATCAATGGTGATGGTAACTTAGTTGCTAGGATAATTCTTTGCTTATTGGGAATTAGGAGAAGTTGTTCTGAACACAAAGTAAGAAGTGGGCACTGGAAGATCTTTAGCTTCCCTCACTTTCTCACCCTGCTCTGTGCCCTGGGAAGCTGACTCCAAAGCATGGCTTCAACCTCACTCCCTCTCCCTCCTGCTGAGGTTGGATTTAGCCAATGGAAGTACCCGCACGAGATGGTAAGGGAGAGGGGATAGAATCTGAGGTCTTTATTCCCCTAGGCTCTAGTTGATAGTGGGGTGTTCTTGCTTAAGGCTACCTCTCCTATGGGGTCCTTCCCTACAGCTATAGGTCAGCTATAGCTCTCTTTCTAGGTCCAATAACTATTTTCTCACTGCTTCCCCTTTAGGCCTAACGAGATACCACTCCTGTACCTGTTGTCACTAGTCCAGAATGTTTTATCATTCTTTGCTGGCTTTCCTTAACCCTGACTATACATTTTTAGTAGTTATGGCATTAAGCATTTCTCCATTCCCCCTGTTGAGCACAGCAGCTGCCTCCTGCTAGGAATAAGTGATGATGATTTACAGGAGATGTGAGACTGCCTTGTCTCAATTATATATGCTTTGACCTCAAAAAGCACCCCCCCACACCCAATTAAGGTGAACGGACAATGTGAATTAGAAGCACATGACAAATAGTAGAGCTTGATCCATTCATTTGAATGCATCCATGATGGACTGAAGTGTCTACATGAGGCAAAGCTTTCGTCAACCAGGCTCAGTTAAAATGACAGCAGGAAGAATGTCCACAAGGACTTTAGCTCCCAAGCTGCTCATATCTGTCAGTGACTATCAACTATCTTGGGACCCAGCGCTCTTCAGTCTAAAAGCACAGGAAGTTAGAGGAAATTATAAATAATCCTTGAAAATAGAAAGGCAGCCAAGGATTTGGTTACATAACAATTGAAAACAGAGTCAGGGATAACATTCATGGCTACTCCTATTTTACAAATCTTTATTTTTTACATATATTCTCGGCTATATATTATTTTATATGTAATAAAATACTTTTTGTTATGATTTCAATAAATACTAGAGAGATTAAAAAAAAACCCATCCATTAGTTAGCTTCTATAGTGCTTTAGTAATATGTCAACTGGGCCAGGAGGAACTGCATTTTCCAGAATCCTCTTTGCTGTATGTTTCAGGTAAGGGCCACAAGAGAGATTCTTGTGTGAGATTTGGAGGCAAGTTGATCATTCATTTTAGTTTGCCTGGACAAAACGATTTCCCTGGACATGAGACTATCAGTGCTAAAACCAGGTCAGTCTCAGGCAAACAGGAACTGTTGGTAAACCTGTTGGAGAGTGAAAATGAAGCAGCAGCTCACACAGGTAGTCACTTACCTGCTGGCTCACCTTCATGGCATGGGGCAGCGGTGTGGGACTGTGACTACCTCCTTCTGCTACTCCATCTCCTCCTGCTCCACCTCCTCCTGCTGCTCTACATCCTCCTGCTGGCTCCTTCAGCTTCTCCAACCCCTGGGCCAGGCATGCCTTTAGTTCCCCGAGAGAGGGTGTCTGCCTCTCCTCCGGACACTCACAACATCAAGATCTGCCAGTTCACTCTGCGCGGGTCCTGCACATCCTTGCTCTGGCCCACTTTACACACACTTTCTCTTCCTGAAGGAACTGCCTGCTCTGTGCAACTCAGGCTTCAAAATTAGATGCCAAAACAGCAGCATTACCAGAACACCATGTCAAATTTTTACAGTAAATCCATCTCTCTCTCTCTCTCTCTCTCTCTCTCTTTCTGTCTAGGCATCATACACATATCTTTGGGTTTTGCTTCTCTGACTGAACCCTGATTCCAGTTTCATTTCCTAAGTTTGAGGAATTCATAAGTTCACTTAGGAAAAAGCCTTACAGTTGGGCCCTCATAGCCATAGAACAAGAATCATTTCTCACCTTTTGGCCACTGCAGAGACATGCTTTGGCCTGAAAAGCAGTTGTCTACCAGACATTTACAATAACGTCATAGCAGGTGATTCTAGGACGGCAAAGAGGTAGAATCCAGAATAACTGACTCTGCTGATGAAAATGTGGTGTTTCCAAAATATCTACAGACCTAAATCTTCATTGTGAATAGCAAGATCCCTTAAGCGCTTGCCTGTCTCTGTCTGTGCACTTTATCCCTCACCACTTTTGTTCTCACTTTATGCTCCAGTGACACAGAAGGAATTGCTAATCCTTCTATGTCTGTGACTAACTCTCTGGGTGATCTTAGGCAACAAGCAAACACCAAACAAAAACCCCTCTAGCCTTGAGTTGCAGTATCTGTTATAAAATAAATCATACAAATCACGTATAACTCAGGCCTTCTGTCTTCTTGTGTTATTTTCTTCTGCCCTGACTACCTGCAAAACTCCTTAATGCCTATGAATTCACCTCCTCTGTTAAGTCCCTTTGATGTTTTCAGGCACATTCAGGGGCAGATTTTTCTAAGCTACCTCAGAAGAATTCCTATTTTTTCTTCTATCATTAGTACTAGTTAACAAGAATAATAATAATAGTATTAATACAATTATACTACAGAGCTATAATAACTAAAACAGCATGGGACTGGGATAAAAACAGACACAGAGACCAATGGCATCAAATAGAGAATCTAGAAAAAACTCCATACATCTAAGTAAACCCTTTTCCAACAAAGGTGCCAAGAACATACATTGGAAAAATTGCAGTCTCCTCAATAAATGGTAATGGGAAAACTGGATATCTTTATGCTGAAGAATGAAACTAAATTCTTATCTCACACCATATAAAAAATAAAATCAAAATGGGTTAAACACTTAAATCTAATACCTCAAACTATAAAACTACTAAGAGAAAACACTGAAGAAACTCTCCAGGACATTGGACTTGGTAAAGATTTCTTGAATAATACCCCACAAATACAGGCAGCCAAAGCAAAATGGACAAATGGGATTACAAATTGAAAATCTTCTGCAAAGCAAAGGAAACAATCAACAAAGTGAAGACATAACTGGCAGAATGGGAAAATATATTTGCAAACTACACATCTGACCAAAGATAAATTACCAGAATATATGAGGAGCTCAAATAACTCTATAGGAAAAAATGTAATCCAATTAAAAATGGGCATAATACCTGAAGAGATATTTCTCAAAAGAAGCTATAAAATGGCAAACAGGTATATCAAAAGGTGTTCAACATAATTGATCATCATAGAAATGCAAATCAAACGTACAATGAGATATTGTCTCACTCCAGTTAAAACAGCTTTTATCCAAAAGACAGGCAATAAGTAAATGTTGATGAGGATATGGAGAAAAGGGAACCCTCTTACACTGTTATTGGGAATGTATTTAGTATAACACTATGGAGAACAGTTTGTAGGTTCCTGAAAAGACTGAAAATAGAGCTACCATATGATCTAAGAGTTCCACTGCTGGGTATCTACCCAAAAGAAAGGAAATCAGTGTATCAGAAGGATATCTGCATTCTCATGTTTATTGCAGCACTATTCACAATAGCCAAGATTTGGAAAAAAACTAAGTGTCCATCAACATATGAATGGATAAAGAAACGTGGTGCATATATACAATGGAGCACTATCCAGCCATTGAAAATAATGAGATTCTGTCGTTTGCGACAACATAGATGGAACTGGAAGTCACTATGTTAAGTAAAATTGGCTTATTTTCTGTCCTGGCTTGGACAGAAAGAACAGCTTCACGTGCTCTCACTTATTTGTGGAAGTTAAAAATGAAAACAATTGAACTCATGGAAAAAGAGAGTAGAATGATGATTACCAGAGGCTGGGAAGGGTAGTGGGAAGGAAGTGTGGGTGTTTACTGGGTACAAAAAACCAGAATGTATAATATCTAGTATCTAGTATTTGATTGGACCACAAGGCAATCATATTCAATAATAATTTAATTGTACACCTAAAAATAACTAAAAGAGTATAACTGGATTGTTTGTAATACAAAGGATAAATGTTTGATGGGATGGATACCTCATTTACTCTGATGTGTTTATTACGTATATTTTATATTCCTGTATCAAAATATCTCATGTACCCCATATACATGTATGTGTGCATATATCTATATCTATATCCATATCTACTGGGTACCCACAAAAATAATACAAAATTAAAGAGTAAACAAAAAGTCCCAAAATATCTTATGTTCTTCACAAATATATATACTTATTCTGTACCCACAAAATTTAAGAATAAACAATTTTTAAAAAAGAATAGTAACAATAATAAAGTAGGACAAGTAATTACTATTTATTTTTAGGAACTGGGATAAACTCCTTACCCATATTATCTCATCCAAATCCCCACAAGTCCTAAGGCATGTAGGGTGGTCACCAACATTTTACAGATAAGGAGTATTGAGGCTCAGACAAGTTAACTAATGTGTCTAAGGCCTCAGAGGCTAGTAAGTGCATGCCTGGGATTTGAATACATTCTGACTTCAGAGCTCCAGGTGACACCTCGGCAATCAATTGTGGGTTATGTTGGTCACACTATATTGTAGTTGTCTGTTTACGTATCTTCACCTCATCTAGTTGGTAAGTTTCTAGAAGGTGAGGCAGGAACATGAATATCTAGTTTTGTTTCTCCAGCCTTTAATATTGTGCTTGGCATGGGTAAGTGCTGAATAAAATTTTGCAGAGAAATACATGGATACAAAGATGGGTGGATAGACAACAGGAAGTGGCCTGAGAGATCTTCTTGTCCCTCTTGATGTGCCCAAGGTAATCCAGCTTGGCAGGGCCGGCCTGAGAAGCCACATTTCTGGCTTCCATTTCTGGGTCTTTGACATCAGAGTGCAGCCTGGCATCCCTCAGCAAAGCAGGAAACACACGAAGTCTGTAGACAACACAACATCTGAAGACTGAAAATTTCAAAAAAAAAAAAAAAAAAGGTGGGGGTGGGTATTCTGGTACTTTTCCATTTCCATTTAATATTTTAAGGCACAAACAATTTCTATTCTTACACATAATGCAAAAATATATGCTGACTTTGATAATTAAGCTACTGCTTTTAGCTGTGTGCTATATAAAAATACAAGAAGAAACACACATGCTGGGATTTTCCATTTTTCCTTCATTGTTGTGTCTTACTGAAACTTGGAAATCAAATTATCTGCCTTTTCTATCAAACAGCAAAACATTTGTCCAATTAATCTCTGCCTTAAATTTTGTTTTTCTTAGTCTAAATCCATGTATTATGCATCATTCAAATCCTGAAAATTCAATAAAAGTAGAGACTAAAGTGTATTTCAACCCCCATTGATCAACATAATGATTCTAAATGTATTGAATATAAAATAAATGTACTAATTTTGCTTACTTTTCATTTTTTACTTACAAATAGAGAAAAGCCACAGTGCCTCAAGGGAACTGAAACTTTGCAGTTTTCTGCACTTGAAACATATAATGAGTTTCAGCCAACGATTCCACACTGCCTGGCTAGGAAAACCACTCAGTCCTTGTCCTCTGTGTCTGGATTTGCAAGTAACCATGTCAGTACCAGGGACCCAGGCCCAGCCAATTAAGTGCAGTGATAGAGAGCCTGTGTCTCTTGGTTTGCTCCCCAAACATATTATTTTTACCACTATCTTTGATGTTACAGAAAACACCTCATTAACCAACTGTTGGATGGATTGCTGGGCATGCAATTTGTTAGAAAAGAATGCTGTACTTGGAGTTATAACACTTGTGTTCTAGAATTTGCTCTGCTACTAAATAACTGTGTGACATTGAAAAAGTCATTTATTTTTACAGTAACCTCATGTTTGCTCTCACAATAAAAGTGCATAGAGATATTAAAACTTTAGAAAAATAGAGTTTGTTTCTTTTTAAATCAAGGGAAGTAGGCTACCCAAGTATTTCTCACACTTTTGGGGTCCACAAATCTACTGGGATTGGGAGACATATTCTTGGGGTCATCGACTATTTTGTGAGAAATTTTAATTTTTTGTTTTTATTTAGATGAATATGGAAAGTTAAAAGTGATAGCTTAGTCATTTCCATGACTAATCACCAACTTCTTCCTATAATTCAGTCCCAGCATTGGCATTTGTATTAACTACCTCAAGTGTAAACCTTAACTGTGAAAGTTTAAATTTTATTGTTATATTTCTCTTAGGGATCCACAAGAGATCTTACATTTGAGAATCAATGAATTAGTAAGCATGTCTTACTCTAAGGTTTGGTGATTTTCTAAGATAATTGAGAATGGCTGATTTCATTCATTTATGTTTATCCCATGTTTCATTGCATACCCATAGCAACCCAGAGACTATTCTAGCCACCAAGGTAACCACAGTGAAGGAGAGTCTACCTAAGTTTCTGGAATTCCACAACTTGCTTGGGGAGATACACCTATCCGTAGAGAGTTATTGGACATGTGATTTTAAATTTAAAGCACCCTTAAACTACAATATGATAAATCAATCTGTATACCTAGCATCACTTAGACTGTAATTAACCTTTGGCCCATTCATTCTAAATTCACAGTGATCTATTCAGGGTCTGAGTGACTTGAGCAATTTCCTTATCCACATTCAAAGATTGTCATGAGAATGAAATTAGATATTCTGGGTACAGTGGTCTTGAAAACAATAGGTTTTATATTTCCTCGAAGGCAGGAACAACTTGCAGCAACTATGTTTATTTATTAGGTTATCTTTTTATAAAAGGACTTAAGGTCATTTATAACCAAAGCCATGTACCAATATAGAATTTTAAAAACACGAAAGGAAAAAAGAAGGAGGAGCATTTGTCCAGTCCATTAGTAAATTAGGATGTAATGTATTGTAAAGTGCCTTAACCTTGGAGACCTACAACTTGGGTTTAATCCCAGCTTCAGTACTTCCACCTTGATGACTTAAAGCATGCTTCCTCACCTCTCTAAGCCTCAAGTTTTTTTTTTGTTTGTTTGTTTTTTTTACCTGAAAATTAATCTAAATATTTCTACTTGGGAACCTATGAGGATAAAATGATACACACACACACACACACACACACACACACACACATATATATATATATATAACCTCAAAGAGAGACTTCTGTTTTCTGGTTTCATCTGTAAAGAGTTTGGAAATTGCCAACCCATTTTAACAATGAGTAAAAAGTTGAACAGAATGAAAATGCAACAACTCTTCTCAGATCTGTAAGACACGTGAGAATACAGGAAAAACCACTGCCCCCAAGATTGGAGGAACAGACTGGTGGATACAGGGAGTCACCACTTACTGGAGCAGAGACTCACGAGCAGAAACCTCTGCAGGAATCAGTGCTGGGGTAGGAAGACCTGGACCTTAATTGATGAATTGCCAGAGGCTCATTGTGGACAAGTCTAAGAGTTAAAATCTCCAAGAGGGCTCAGTCATAGAGGGATTCCACACCTTTGTAAGTTTTTACATCCAGGAACTTTCATAGGTTCTCACAGTAAACATCAGAGAAAAATTCGTTTGTGCTTCCAGCAGAGGGAGAGGAAAAGGAACCATTTGGAAACATGTCACTGCACTCTGTTCTTAATGAAGCCTGCCCGAAGGAGAAACTAGTTAACTAGTGCCTACCCTGACCTAGGTGAAGAGAAATACCCAACTCTAACCCACTGTAACCATCTTATCCCTTCTGCGGAGGAGAACATAAGTGAATAGTATTGTTAAGCTCACAGTCTGGAGATATAGGCTCACTAACAGTCTGAGACCTTATCATAGGATTATACACTCCCCTTTCCCCCATACTTTACCACCACTTTACTACAGACCTACTTACAGCAATTCCTTGTACCCAATACAACATGTCCACGTGTAAGGAACAAATTACAAGGCATACTAAAAGGTAAAAGCACAATTTGAAGAGAGACAGTAAGCTTAAAACAGTGATGCATAATATGCAGAGGGCTCTGATTGCTAAAGCAGACAGCATGCAAGAACAAGTGAACAATCTTAGCAGAGAGACAAATCTCCTAGGACGGAAACAAAAGAAATGCTAATGATCAAAAATACTCATGCAAAAATGAAAGATGCCTTTGATTGGCTCATTAATCAACTGGACATAGCTGAGGAAAGAATCTCTCAGCTTGAAAATGCCTCAATAGAAACCTCCAAAATGAAAAAGCAGAGAACAAAGACTGAAATAACAAAACCAAAAAACAAAAAACAAAATATCTAAGGAATGTGAGACAACTACAGAAAAGTAGCATCCGAGTAATAGACATGCCAGAAGGAAGAGAAAGACAAGAAGAAACAAAAGAAAAATTATTTGAAAAGTTGATGATTCAGAATTATCCTCAAATAGGTGTCAAACACCAAACCACAGATTCTGGAAGCTCAGAGAGCACCAAGCAGTATCAATGTCAAAAAAAAACCCTACATATTATTTATAGACATATTTTGAAAACACAGAAAAATCAAAGATAAAGTCCGGAAAGGAGCCAGAGAAAAAACATTGTACTTAGAGAGGAAAAAGGATAAGAATTACATCTGGCTTCTCAGAAACTATGCAAGCAAGAAGAGGATGGAGTGAAACATTGAAAGTGTTAAGAGACAAAAGCCGCCAACCAAGAATTATGTACCCTTTGAATTGATGTTTCAAAAGTGTAAAAGAAATACAGACTTTCTAAATTGAAAATTGAAGACATTTCTTTCCAGTAGACCTGCTTTGCAAGAAAAAAAAAACATTCTTTAGAGAAAAGGAAAATAATATAGGTTACAAACTTGGATCTAGATAAAGAAAAAAGAGCATCAAAAAAAGCATAAGTGAAGGTAAAATAAAAACTGTAATTATTTTTATTCTTAATTGTTCTAACAGAAAATAATTTGTTCAAAATAATATGTGTACCCATATACACACATATATAGACATGTATGTGTGCTTAGATATAAGTTAAATGAATGACAGCAATGGTCCATGGATGGGAGGAAATAATTAGGATTATTTTGTTATCATAAGGCACTCACACTTTCCATGAAGAGGTATAGGGCTATTAGAAAGTGAACTAGGATTAGTTGTAAATGTATATCACAAACTCTAAGGCAACCACTAAAACAAGTGAAGAAAAATATAGCTGATGTGCTAAGAAATGAGAGAAAATTGGAATCATATAAAATGCACAATTACAACCACAAAAGGCAGGAAACTGCAGTGCATAACTTTCACAAATAACGTTTGTCTTTTTATTGTTCCTGGCCTTAGAGATTGTACTTTTCTGGGTTGACCCTTTGCATCCTATCTTGCTCATACTCTTCACTTGGATCCATAGACCTCTGCTAGTCCAGAACCCTTCATGGGCTTGCTCCAATCTCTGCTAGATAAGATGAAATACTTAGAATTATGAAGGGGTAAGAATGAATCAGTGAGTGAAGTAATAAAGGAATACACATATGAATGTCTTTATTTTACACATGGGAAAATGATGCATCCTTGGTGTTTGTGTCAGACGGTGGTCAGACAAGGATTCAATCCAGAGACTCCGCTACCCTTTCCCCTGGTCCTAGCCTCCTTTCCTTCCCCCAGCCTCCGAGGGTCTCACAGAACTTCTCTGACCTAGAGACTATGCCTGCTCTGCTCTCTTGACCGCCGAAACCCTCTCTAAGCATGGAGCGTATCTCCTGCTCACATTGGCTTTGGAATGTGACATATTTCCCCAAGTTTCCCACTTCCTTCTCTATCTGCTACTATTTTCAAAACCAAGGTAAGAGATTACTTTTGATGAAAGGCTCTCTGTAACAATCCATATGTGTAAAAATACAAGATCAACGGCACGCTTCCTATCCCTTTAGGAGTGTGGGTAAAAATTCTTGAATCTCACAGAGTTCTCATCATTGTTGTCCCTGGATGATATTCCCGGCTTTCCCTTTTATACTTTCTAGAGTTTCCATTGGAATTTTCTTCTTATATGCTAGAATAAATGTATTCATAAGCCTTCTCCCTTCTCTAGGTTGTGGTGAACATTTCTGCCATGACATTTGCTTAGAAGGTAAAATGCTAGCTAAATAGCTGGGCATTTTCTGTGTGCCTGTCTACTTTAGAAATAATTCCATATATTCTTTAAAAAATATAAGCCTAGTAGAGTAAGACTTGATTTAATGCCAATCAGTTTTAGCTGATACATTTCTTTTAACTAATATTTTTGTTTCTTTCTCATAAGCCAGCATGGAGGAGTAAAAAATGTTTGCATAATTATGTGGCAAACCAAGGCTGAGCCCAAAGGAGATATTTAAACATCCTATTTAGCCCACTCAGTCTCTGACTGTTTGGCTAAGGTAATTCTTAGGCTTATAGACTCTATCCAGGCTTTGCTTGCAGCTTAGAGGAAATTTGGTTGTATGAAGTGTGTGGCCATATGACCTTGTGGTTGTTTAGGAAAGGAGTCATACAATGTCCTCTAGGCTTTACTACCTGTGGTAGACAGAATGCCTCCCCGAATATGTCCATGCTCTAATCCCTGAATCCTGTGAATATGTCACAATACATGACAAAGCGACTTTGCTGTTGTAATCAAGGTTATGCACCACACAGCAGGGAGATTGTTCTGGATTATTTGGGGAAACTCAATCTAATCACATGAGCACCAAAATGCAGAGCATTTTTTCCAGTTGTAATATAAGAGATGTATAAGAAGTCAGAGGAATTCAAAGCCTGAGAAGGACTCAACCCCCATTGCTGGAGGAGGGCACATGGAAGGTATGAGAAGGGATGCAGGCAACTTCTGGGAGCAAAGACTGGCCTTGGCTGGCAGCCAGCAGGGAAATGGGGACCTCAGTCCTGAAACCCCAAGGAACTGAATTGGGCCAATAACCTGAATAAGATTGGAAGTAGATTGATCATCAGAGTCTCCAGGAAGGGAAACAGCCATGTTGACATGTTGATTTCCACCTTTTGAGACCCTAAGCAGAAGTCTTAGCTCGGCCATGAGGTATCCAGACCTCTAAAGAGCTGTGAAATCATAAGTGGATGTTGTTTTAGACACTGCATTTATGATAATTTGTTATGGCAGTAATAGAAAACCAGCATGCTTTCTTGCAATAGGACAATTTGCTCCAATATCTGCAGGCTACTGTACCAGTTTCCATGTGCCCCCCCCCCCCCCCCTCCGCATCCCACTGCCCACATAGAAGCTGGTGATCATGGCTATTTTCTCTTGGCCATGCAAACAATCCTAACCTTCCTTGAGGATATTGAAGGCTCTGCATCAATAGGTAGGAAGTCAGTTCAAGAAAGTACCAAAGAGAAAAAACACCTTTATGTTTCAGAAGATACAGCTCCACAACCCACCTAATTGCCATATGTATATGAGGGGCCAGGAAAAAGTAGTAGCAGGAACATTTAAGAAGAAAATGTATGTGTGTGTGTGTGTGTGTGCATTTCCATGCATGTGTATTTGTGTTGGGACCACAGAAGGCATGCTGAGATGTTAAGGAAAGCTCTCTAATGGAATTGACTTCTAAGATGAGACCTAAATCTTGAGACCTAAAAATAGAGAGCTGGGGAAGAGAATTCCCAGCAGAAAGAATGGCATGGCAAAGCCTGGAAGGGAGAGTGAGACGTGGCTGAGGACTGGAGCAAGGTGGAAGTGACTGGGCACTGAGGGCCGCCAGAGCCTTCAGACTTTATCAGAAGAAGAATACGACACCAGCTGAGCATTTTGTGATTGGAGCAAAGTGATCAGGCGTGTGTTTTAGAACGATTATTCTGATGACAAAGACAGGCTACAGAAGAGAGAGAGTGAGTGAAATGAGGAAGGATCATCATCTTAGAGGATGTTTAAAGAAGGAGGGTTTGTCTCCAAAAGGTGTTATTACAACTGGGAAAGCTCCATTACTGTCATCATTACGGGCACTCAGGCCCCATCTTCCTACAGGAGAGGTGGTGTGGGATGAATTGCTTTGGCTAAAGCTCATGTCAAAACTTGAGCAGCAGCAGGTGTTCATTTTGTTTTCTTTTCTCCAAGATAAAAAGAAGGAAAATCGGAAGAGAAAAACAAGAAAACAGATCTTGAATCACCCTCCATCTCCTCACCCCAAAGGGATGCTTTTCATTCTTGTAGATTCATTTCTTGGCTTATCCAACTGCCTAAATTAATTGTATGCTCTTACAGTCATACTGTATGCAATTTTCCATCTCACTTTGGGAACACAACATGTTAACTTTTTAATGTTGCTGTAGCACCATTGAAAGATGGTTTCTAATGCCTACCTAATATTCCCCTGGGTAGATGCTCAATTGTTTTAATAAATTGTTCTCTTTCTGTTGGACATTATGTTCCTCCCAGAGTTTTTGCTCTTCTTTATAAATAACACCTTCAGGACATAGCATGTACTATTTTGGGGGCTATTTCTTTAGACTAGATTTCTTCCAGTGTTATTCCTGGGTTGCAAACTAGAAATGTTTTTAGCTCCAGCTGCCTATTGCTAAATTGCCTAGAAGAGACTTACTGCAAAAGTCACTCTCGTGGTCCATCACTGGGGATCACAGGGGAATCAGGAAAATGGATTAACTGTTACTGAGCACCCACCATCTACCAGGCTTTGTGGTCCTTACTTCACTGCATGGTTACAAAAACACCCTGAGTTTTAGTTAGTTTGTTTGTTTGTTTGTTTGAGGTTTTACTTCATGCAGGAAACTTTAAGTGTTTTAAGTTCTTTAGCTCATGTAATCATCAAAGGAGCTGAATGAAGAAGATGCTCAGTTTTTCCTACAGATTAGGAAAACTGAGGTATCAAGAAGTTAAATAACTTCTCAAATCAAGTACTTAAAAAATAGCAGGGCTTACATTTGAACTCGGATCTAGCTGACTTCATAGTCCTCAATCTTCACCACTACACTGCTAAGCAATATATCCTCCCTTCTTGTTTATCATGAGGCTCATATTTGCGGAAGAGTCAAGAGATATCAGCAGTAAAAATATCCTAAAAATTGAAGAGTGGAGGATGTGGTAAGTAAGAGCCCTAAGCACCAGTTACCACTCTTTTTGTCAAGTCACAATTCCTATCTGTTGCCCTGCCTGGATTAATAGATATCAGGGTCACTGTCTGTTGTTTATAAAATCTATCCAAAAAGTAAATTTCGTGGGAGGTCCATACATCTGGACCGGGAACAATGTCAACAGCATCCGTCTGAAAGAGGCCTCCCTGTAAACCCTGGCAGACTGGCTTCTGTGGATTCGTGCAGATGACTGGGCACAAGGACATCTATTAGCGCCGGGAATCTTCAGCCTGAGAGGCGGGTGGAGAGTCATGGTGAGTCTGTGGAGGAAAAGGAACATGAACATTTTTAGCTTGGGGTGGGAATGGTGTGAAAATGGCAAGTGCACATAATTACATTGTGACTGGAGTTTGCACTGAATTCGGGCTTTGGAGGATGCAAAGGGTGCTATGTAATCCATCTGCTGCTGTTTAGCTTGCCAGAAAAAAAGTATGCACAGAAGGCGAGAGAAGGGAAAACCACAGGGACTTGAGATAAATAACCTCTTGTTGCTGTTTTGCCTGATATCATGACACTCTGGAAAAGACTAAGCTCTTGTCTTAGGAAAATATAATAAGTTTGTAATGATGAAAGCTTATTTACTTATATATCTGTCTAATTGCTTTGCTTGTATTAAAAGTTTGTCTCTCCAATATACTAGAGAGACAAAATCTTCTTCCTGCTTTAATCCAGTGCACTTCAACAAAGAGATTGAGCATCTATTCAGTCACTTTTGCTATGTGCTGGAGACCTGGGGATAAATACAACTGAGCGATAGGTGCAGTAATTTGAGTATGACCAGGGACCAGAGGGACAATTAACCCTTTCTAGGGCAGGAAAGGAAGAAAGAGATTAAGTAAACTCTCAACAAGGTTACAGAAATAGGCTTTGAAGCCTTCACAGAGACTTTCCAGGGAAGCAAGGAGACCACAACATTTCAGGCAGAAGAAATAGCCTACAGGAAGGCATGACTTGTTTGAAAAATTGCAAGCCCTTTGGGGTGTTACAGTCTAAAATGTGAAGCAGTGATAGTGGGAGTCTGGAAAAGACAAGAATGGGCAATGGGAGAGAAGATGGGCTGAGAAGAGGAATGGGAGATGAGTTGTTTTTGCAGGCAAGAGTCATGGTATGACTCTTAAAGAAGCTGTTTGACCACATAGCACCAACCACCCAGTACTAATAGTGCTGTGACCTAGAAGAAGCATGCACTAATCCATCATGTTCAAGCCCAGAGACAGTACACTCTAGACACTTTGCCAATGCTAGGCAAATTATTTCACCTCTTCAAGCCTCATTTTTTTTTTTCGTCTTTTAGCTAACATCATTAGTATATATCTCACAGGGTTGTTCGGGAAGGCTAAAAAAAAAAATCCAGTGGTATGAAAGAACCCAGTAACATTCCTGGCATGTAAATATTAATATCTTCCCTGGCATTCAGTGGATGCTCAGTAAATTTGAACTGAAAATAATTTCATTAGACAAATAGAAACAAATCCAAGATTATCATGATTATTAATAAATAATGGGAAAATATTATTGAAGAAGTATGTGTGCTATGGAAGGGAAGGGAATGGATGGCAGAGGGAGACAAGGCAGAAGAGTGGTGGGAAAGAGAGAGAAAGAAATGGAAGACACATTTTTCACGGAAAGTAATGTTGATTCAAAACAAAACAGAGCTTTACCTGGACTCTATGCAGAGAAACCTGGTTAATAGAGACCCAGTCGAACAGGTGTCCTTTGTGAAGCGACCCTCCTGGATGCCAGAGAACCACTCAGAGCCTCTGTCACAGGTTCCTGTGTTCATTCTTTTTCTCTGGCCCCCTGAGTCAGGGAGCAATAATTCTTTCTAAGCTGGGTCCTGAACGTTCAGTTAATTTAGATCTATTGAGTTTACAGGGATTACCTTGCTTCCTTTGTAGTAAATAAAGCCATAAACTGCTGGTGAAATTGATAAATGGCTCCAGGCGAGCTGCGGCATTTAATCAATGACAAAAGCTGTGCATTGGGTACAGTGTAGAAGAGAGAAGCCCAGGACCAGGACCACAGTCATGGGGCAGCACAGACAGCAGACTGAAAAGCAGCAGGAGCTTCAGCCAGTACCAGGTTCTACTTGCCCAGTATGGATCGTGGTCTCATGCATTCATTTTCTTTTCATTTGGCTTGGGATAATTATTTGAATTCCTGTTTGGAAAACAGATTACATAGAAGGCATGAAGGGAAACGCAAATAGGTAAAATAAAAAAGCCATATTGAACCCCAAGTAAATCACAGTAGTTTAATTTTTTCATGTATGTATCTTGTCACTGTTGGCATATATGTATAGTATGTATCATGTTTCCTTTTTCTTTTTTCTTTTTTTTTTTTGTTTTATTTGAGACCGAGTCTTGCTCTGTTACCAGGCTGGAGTGCAGTGGCATGATCTCAGTTCACTGCAACCTCCGACTCTCAGGTTGAAGTGATTCTCCTGCCTCAGCCTCCCTAGTAGCTGGGACTACAGGCATGTGCCACCATACCCAGCTAATATTTTTGTATTTTTAGTAGAGATGGGGTTTCACCCTGTTGGCCAGGCTGGTCTTGAACTCCTGACCTCAAGTGATCCACCGGCCCTGGCCTCCCAAAGTGCTATGATTATAGGCGTGAGCCACCGTGCCCAGACCATGTTTGCATTTTAATTTTGCTCCCTAACAACTCATTCTCCTCAAGTCATCAGAAAGATTGCTTTAACATGTAAATGTGGTCACACTCTGCACTGCTTATATCCTGCAGGAGCTTATTCAGGGTCTTCAGGAGAAAGTCTCAAATGCTCACCAGGCCCCTGCCTTGCACGGTCCGGCCATCCTCGTCTCTCTGACTTCCTCTTCCGGCAACCTCCAACTTACTAGATTCCTTCCACTTCCAGTTCTCAACCACCCACTGTGTTTTCTCTTCCTGCTCGACTTTAATCTGGCTTTATCCTCTGCCTCAAACATGTTTCACCTATTTATTGCTTGAAGAACACATTCTACATGTGTCAAAGTGTTCTTCCTTGCTCCAGTATAAACTAGATTCTTCTAATCAGGTTATATCTGAATATTTATACTTTTCTACTTCTGCTTCATTGCAATCATTACAGTTTGGGGATTTTTGTTTCATGACCTTCTTGCCCACAGACTGTAACTTGCTCATAGACTGTAAGTTTCTTGAAAGTGGAGAACATGTATATATTCACCACTGTATATGCAGTTTCTGGCTGAGTGCTCACACCTTTCTTGAATTTTTACTGATGACTGAATTTAACTATAAAGATACCATTTTATGATCTGCCCTTTTCAGTTAACATTACATCATAAACAATGATGTTTTTGATTAGTTGCTCACTATTCCATCAAATAGACATCTTATTGCACTCTGTCATCCCCTTCTAGTTGGGTAATTGAGCATAGTCCAGTGTTGTGGTTTGTTTTTTCTTGTGCTTATAAATAATGCTTACTTTACCATGGCTGATACATTTAAAAATTATTTCCAGGAAAATGAATTAAGTTCAATGAAGTATTTTTTTTTTTCCTCAAACAGAAACATAGTTATTAAAGTACTTGTCACAGAGCATACTGAGAATTCCTACTTGGAGGACACACAAGTGAGATCTGAGTGGGGACGGTAAATTTGGGAAAATGGCAGGAGGGACACCAGGTAGAATAACTCTCTCAACCCAGTTTCCTAAATCCAATGAGTTGGGACAAATTCAAACTCTGAATGAATGGTGAAAGCCGCTATAGATATTATATAAATAAAAAGCTTTGACTGTGTTCCAATAAAAGTTTATTTACCAAAACAAAGGCAGGCTGGATGTAGCCTTAGGGCCGTAGTTTGCCAGCCCCTCATCAAGAGAATGAAATTATATGCTATTTGTAAAATTCAATGCCTAGTACATAGAAAACAGCTAATAAAATAATAGCTATCATTGAGATTATGATGATAATCATTATGATTGGCATCTGTCAGTCTATTGAACTTGGCCATCTGCCATTATCCTGAAGCATTTTGGATGCTGACTTCTGTAATAAACTCTAGAGGTTCTTCCAACCAGCAGTTTTGCAGAGATTAATATATCTCTCAATGAAACTTAGTAACTTCCATCTCTTTTGGTATATTCCAATATTATGCAAGAATTCCTAGGATCTTCTGCAATTTTCAACCTTTTCATTTGGACACAGTAGTTTATTTATTATTATTATTATTAATTAAACTTTAAGTTCTAGGGTACATGTGCCCAACGTGCAGGTTTGTTACATACGTATACATGTGCCATGTTGGTGTGCTGCACCCATTAACTCATCATTTACATTAGGTATATCTCCTAATGCTATCCCTTCCCCCTACCCCCTCCCCACAATAGGCCCCGGTGCGTGATGTTCCCCTTCCTGTGTCCAAGTGATCTCATTGTTCAATTCCCACCTATGAGTGAGAACATGCGGTGTTTGGTTTTCTGTTCTTGTGATAGTTTGCTGAGAATGATGGTTTCCAGCTGCATCCATGTCCCTACAAAGGACACGAACTCATCCTTTTTTATGGCTGCATAGTGTATGTGCCACGTTTTCTTAATCCAGTCTGTCACTGATGGACATTTGGGTTGATTCCAAGTCTTTGCTATTGGGACACAGTAGTTTAACGCATATAATTACTTCTCATTGGATTCACAATTGATGTGCCACAGTGCTATTAGAGGCATCATCAATAATCACTCTAGCTCAATACCATCTCCTGCTTAAGCCTTCTGATCAGTTGAGATTTGCCCACATATTAGATAACACCCAACAAATGAAGTCTGTGGCTTAGCACTCAGCCTGTGATGACTGCTGTATTTTCCATATGCTGCAGTGGAAAATTGTTGGCCACATACACCAGGCGTTGCAACTCTCAGCACCGTGTAGAAGCAGGTGGGCTGATGCCTACCTTCTGTATCCTTGTGGTCTGGAAGCAGAGAATAACTTGGGCTGATGGGAGAGGACAAGACCACAGTTATATTTAACTATGTATCTAACTCAGCACCCCCAGATAAGGCATATTAAGGGTCATCTGGGGGTAATTTCAAATCCCTCTGTAAAGCACCAAGATATTCTGACTCAGAAAATTTGTTGTCAAAGAAAAGGAGCCCTGGCTCCATCAGCTTCATCTTATGCTCCAGCAACTTCCTTGCACAGGGGCTAAGAAGGTGGCTCCTTAGCGTTTTCCTTTATTCCAGCTCTGCCATCCTCTTACCTTTCTTTTTTCCAACTATTATTTTTTAAACATTATCCACAGAAAACTGGTGCAAGAGAGAGGAAAGAGGTTGAGGTCCTGATTCTAACCAGTCTTGTGGCCTGGTTAACCAGCTATAGGTCTTTATTTAAAAAAAAATTTGTATTACATGTTTTTAATGTCTACTACTTAATGTTTCGATATACATCTACACAGTGAAACAAACATATTCATCGCCTTCCATTGCTACCTTTTTAATTTTTGTGCTAAGAGAACTTAAAAACTGCTCTCTTAGCAAATTTTCAGTATATAATTTTATTTATTTATTTATTTTTGAGATGGAGTCTCACTCTGTGGCCCAGGCTGGAGTGCAGTGGTGCGATCTCCACTCACTGCAAGCTCCGCCTCCTGGGTTCACGCCATTCTCCTGCCTCAGCCTCCCGAGTAGCTGAGACTACAGGTGCCCGCCACCATGCCTGGCTAATTTTTTTGTATTTTTAGTAGAGATGGAGTTTCACTGTGTTAGCCAGGATGGTCTCAATCTTCTGACCTCGTGATCCACCCACCTTGGCCTCCCAAAGTGCTGGGATTACAGGTGTGAGCCATGGATCCTGGCCACAATCTTGTTAATTATAGTTCTCTGGCTGTAGGTTGGCTCTCTAAGGCTATTCATCCAACCAAATTGCACATGTGTACACTTTGGCCAACTTTTCCCCATTCCGCCTTCTCCCTGCGACTGGTGACCACTGTTCTACATTCTGTTTCTATTTATTTGACTTTTTTTTTTTCAATTTGGTGTATAAGTGAGATCTTACAGTGCTTTTCTTTCTGTGTCTGACTTATTTCACTGAGTTTAATGTCTTCTGAGTTCATCCATGTTGTCAAAAATGGCAGTATCTCCTCTTTTTTAAGGCTGAATAATATTCCTGTGTGTGTGTGTGTGTGTGTGTGTGTGTGTGTGTGTGTGTATCTCAGAATTCTTTTTTACCTTCATCTGTTGATGGACACATAAGTTATTTTCATATTTTGGTTATTGTGAGTCGTGCTACAAGGAGTTTGGGAGTGCAATTATTTCTGTGCAGATGTAGTTCATTTCAATACTTTTGGACCCAGAAGTGAAATTTACTGGATCATGTGGTAGTTCTACTTTTAGTGTTTTGAGATACCTCTATACTCTTTTCTATAGCCAATTCATTCTTTGTATGAGACATTTTCTTTTTTTGTTGTTGTTGACACGGGGTTTCACTCTGTCATCTAGGCTGGAGTACATTGGCATAATCACAGTTCACTGCAGCCTGTAGCTGCTGGGCTCAAGTGATCCTTCTGCTTCAGTCTTCTAAGTAGCTGGGACTATGGGTGCACATCACTATGCCTGGCTAACTTTTTAATTATTTGTAAAGACAGAGTCTCCCTATGTTGCCCAGGCTGGTCTTAAATTCCTGGGCTCAAGTGATCCTCCTGCTTCAACCTCCCAAAGTGCTGAGATTACAGGCATAAGCCACCATACCCAGCTGAGAAAGTTTATTATATAAATAGTTTTAATAAGTTAAATTATTCTAGAAAAGTAAATCGATTAATGCATCGAGTAACATGTTATTTCCTAAGTTCCTGGTATGATCGATCACCTTTGAGTTCTTAAGGCAGCAGTAAGAGGGAGGAAGACAGAAATTGATAGATGGCACCAAACTCCAGCCTTAACTTAGTGTCTGGCATTTAATTATTGGTTAAATGAGCAAGTAAATGGGACCCTACCAAGTACAAGTTCAAATCTGTCTGGTCTTAAAATAAATTCTGATTAAAACAGGAAAGACCTTCATATTGCCTGTGAGGCACTGATCATATGGTAGGTACTGTTCTGAACAAATTAACTTACTTTGCCATAGCTCATTTCCTATCACAAGTTTATTTCTATCATTCTAATTTTACAAATAAGAAAACTGCAACTGAGGCATGTTAAATAACTTCTCAAGGATGCACTACAGGAAATTAGCAGCAGACTTAAGATGAGACACAGAACTGTCTGACCCGGGGCTGTGGTCTTAGCCACTGTCTGGCAGTGCTGTCCTACTGGCTGGGGGCATGGAGAGTTTACCACACATCCTTCTGTGGGCCTGGTGGCCAGCTTGCCCTGAGGGCATTTGAATACCTTTCCTAAGCCCTGCCATGTGGCCTGGCTCCTAACTTGGTTGCTTGAGTTTCTCTGGTCCTCTACTGCATTTGAAATTTTCACTCTGAATTCAGTTAGCTGTCTGAAGTCTTGAAAAATCTGCATTTTGCCTGCTAGTCTTGTCTTTCTGGTCCCAGCTTTTGATCCCTGCATCACCTACCCCTGCAGGTCAGCTACCAAGAGATTGGTCAGCCAGAATTCATGAGCTTGGGAAGGAGTCCACCCCCTCCATCTGTTTCTCTCTTCTGCCCACTTAATCTGATTCCCCTTTCTCGCTCTCAGGGCCATGGTTAGGCCAGAGCCCCATACACTTTGGTGGTCACCTCTATCCTGGACTACTGTCCATCCAACATAGAGAACATCTCTATAGGAAAGTTGGTCTCCTTGATTGACAATCTCCAATTGCATCCTTCTCTTTCTCTTTCCCAGTTCCTACAAACTTCACAGCTTCAATTGTCAGAATCATGAGAAAGGTTTTTGTATTTGTTAAAATCACACATCCTGCTAGGGCAGGACACAGTCTTGGAGTTGTTTTGTAGCAGACCACTTACCCTCTCTGAGTCTAATTGTCCCATCTCCAAAATAGGGATGGTACCAGCACCTTTCTCCTTGGGGAATGGTGAGGATAAGAGGTAGAGTGTAGGAAGATACCTGGTGGTTGCTTAGTAAAAGGTGCCTTCATTGCTGTGGTGGGTGTTGTAAATTGCACTTTCGTAGGGTTTATGCAGTTGTGTGTGGTGGGGTGCTGACCTCTTTTACCCCTTCACTGTAAAGTCAGCCTGGCCCTGCTCACCCACACTTCCAAACTTCCCAAATTCACAAAGACCCAAAGAAACAGGTCTGATATGCACATAAGTTAATTAAGAAAATGAGCGAGATCAAAGGAGACAGAGGTAGTTAGGAAAGAAAAAAGAAAGAGAATTGGGTTCAAAGAGTGCTTGTTAATTACATGCTCTGGATTTATAATGCCAAGAGGGCACATCAACCAGAATACAGAATGAAGGAATAAAATAAATTAACAGAGAAACTCCGCCTTGTGTTGATTCTCTGTAATAGGCCAGAGTCTTTGTGAGTTATGAATAGCAAGTTAAGAAGTCAATTTACTCAGCAATTTAAAGAGTCCTTTTAGAAACCTTTCAAAGAAAAGAAGCAGAGATCGTAGAGGAAAGTGGGAACTACGTCACAAGAAAGAATCACTATTATTCATTCCTGGGGGAAGTCATGCTTTAGAGTGGTGATTCATTGACAAGCGGGATTATTATGGACTGGAGGATGGCATAGAACTGAGGAAATGAGATAAATGGAGATCTTAAGACCAGCAATGGAATCTGAGTTCCTCCTTCATTTGCTCTGTGACTTCAATAAGTCCACTAAGCTCTCTGAGCTTCATATTTTTATCCTTTAGGTGAAAGAGAATGCATGCCCCATCAGACCCTGAGGGAATTGTGAGGATCAAATGGGGACAAAGATTTTGCAGTGGGTTAAAATCCTTTAGATCTGGGCAGTGATGATGTAGAAGATGATGGTCATCATGATGGTGGTGATGTTGAAAAGGATTCAGGATCAGGCTAACATGAAGTTCAAGCTGACTCCTAGATGTTATAACCTTAATGACAATACCAGAGCCTATTTATCTACCTCAAATACTATTCCAATGGCTCTCTTAATTGGGTGCTTGGTTATAGCATGTATATAATCCCTGATGGGCAGCATGCTATTTTCCTTTTCATTGAATTGCCATTGTGTTCAACACCCATCAAAAAATCTCTCAATGTATCATTTAATATAATCCACTTCGATTTCCTTTGGGTGAGTGTCAGAGAACAAGGGGAATAGATCTAACACGTGTGGAGCTGTATGCAATGCCAGGAGCTGTACATTCCTCATGCCACCACATCCTTTCAGCAAAACATGAGATATCTTTTATCAATCAATTTTATAGTTGAGAATACTGGGGCATGTCCAGTGTGATATAATATCAAATAACAGAGTCCCCAGAGTAAAGACCACATCTGTTTAATTCTGTTTGATAAATAAACTATTTCTGTCAGTGTGTTTAACCTTAGCCTCTTCAGATGAGCTACATTTTAAGCTTTTCATAGACAAGTAATCCTGGCTTTTGAAAGATTTTATTTGAAAGCTCAAAGCTACAGCTTGAGTCTTCAGAAAAAAATAAAAAGTTTTAGTCTATGCTGAAGGTGTATTTATTACAGTGTACCATTAGCGTCACCCTCCTCCCCTTGCCCCAAACTAACAACCAGTGCTAGTGAGAAGTTCCCAAGTTAACTAAATGAAATGTCACTTTGATTGACAGATGCTGGTGCTATGTTCATAGGTTTGCTTTGTCTCCAGCACCCCACTGGTCAACAGGAACAAGGGAGCTATTTTCAGAATTATTAGCTGTGTTTGAGCTGTGCTGTCTGCCAAAAGAAGAAATGGCTTTTGGATGCAGATTTTATCTCGGATGTAAGTGGAGAGACACCGTTGACACCTCCCTCTGATAAAGGTAGTTACCATAGGGCTTCCAATCCCAACAGTACAAGCCTCTTGGAAAAGTCATGACTTAAATGTGATTTTCAATTTCTGAAAACACCGATGAGGTAAAACAAAGCTTTCCACAGAGAAGAAAGAAGATTCTAAAAGGCAATGACTGATAAGCAAGGCCGAATGCAATGCTTCTCCAAATACGCAGACATTCTATGGGGGAAACCAATAGGTTTCATATGCAATGGGGTCTCTACGTACTCATAAGTGTGATTAAATTCTTATTTCAATAACGTTAAACACTTACAATATTGCAGGACTTCTCAGAGTCTTTCTAAATTGATGAGATCATTCCTCATTTCCCATCCCCACCACCGGCACTCCTCTTTCCAGAATGTCCCTGCTGTAGTGTTCAGTGAGACATAATTGAGAAGTTCTGGGATTGTATCAGCAGATGAGCTCAGCAGGTGCTACAGATGTGTTCTTGGGGTTCAGGCGTTTCTCAGAGGAGGTGGTTAGCTGTACCATTTGTTATTTTAAATAGAGATCTGTTTAGGAAAGAAAATGTCTTATTTATGTGCCTAGATTATGTGCCTTTTTTTTTTTTTAAACTTTTACTTAGTGATTCCTATAGTTAGCCTTAGATACTTTGCCCCATAACCTTGGAGAGTGTACACACACATTCACACACACACACGCACAGACTGTATCCCCTGGACATGTTCTTTAATTTTCTTTCTAAGAACATTTAGTAAGCAACTGTGTGACAGATCTCTGATAAGGGCTTTGAATTTGAAAAAAACAAAAAACAAATAATTACTAACTTTAAGGAGCTCAGGATTTGGTGTGTGTGTAGTGTGGCAAAATAGAAATGAACAAAGTAACCCAGTTAGTTACAAAATACTATGATTAAGTGTCATGAGCAGAATAAGGGTAAAGACTTAGAAACGTTGTACAACCTATCTTAGATGAGGGCATTCTAGAGATGAGAAACTGACTTCGCTGGGTAAATTGAAAAAAAAAATAGAAACTATAAAATATTTCCATTCAAATAAATTTTTAGATCAATGTAATGATCACATTCCTGACAGTTTATGCGGTTATAAATAATGAGATTTTCCCGACAGAGTTCTGAAGATTTCGTGCTTCCCTTCACACCTTCTTGGCTTAGGTTTTGCATCTTAGGCCACGTAATTAAATTACTTGTATGCATGCTTAACTGAATCTGTTGGAATAAACCAAAATGCAGGCAATTATTGATTTCTTTATAAAACATAAGCATTTTAATTGCTGTGTAAGTTGTTAATAATCTGTAACTATTAGTGTGTTGAAGAACGAATCAATGAAGAGTAAGGTTTAGACAGTCATCATATCTAAGTAGAAATACGTTCTTTCCTTTCCTAAATATCACCATTATCAATCAGAGTTTGAGGTTGTTATCATCTTATTGCTAAGGTTTTAGCTAATTTCAGCCTGTCTCATTTTTCTAGTGATACACTTCTGAATTGTGCCTATGCTAAGAATTTCCAGAGCTGACTTTTTCTGTAAAAACTAAATGAATGCAGAGACATTTGAATTGGAGATAATGCTGTGGTGTTTACACGGAAATGTGAATGAATCCCACTTAGACAAACTTGAAAAGAAGAGTTCTTACCATATTTTGTTTCCCAATTTGGAAGCAATTCTCAGAGGAGAGAAGGGGATTTATCAGTAATATTGGGAAAGAATGATGAGTTATGTTAAAATAAGAGTGTTATAAAAATAAAGTTCTCCAGGATAGTAGATGGAGGCTGTTCACAGTGCTTAGTAGGGGCCCAGTAATACATTCTCAACGACTGAGGATAGGTCGAATTCATAGTTCTTTAATGATTACAATGGACGGTACGCCTTCTCTGTTATTTCGTAAAGACTTTCACAGAGATCAGCTCTCTTGCTTCCCTGGTGTTTTGCAGTTTGGGGAAGTGTCAGTGGAGAGCTGGGTGCATCACTGGCCTCTCTGGCATCACCTAGCCGTCTCCAGGCATTTCAAGACATAGGGGATCATTTAAATAGTTCCTGTAAACATGCTCAGAACTGTGTCATAGCTATACTCAGACCCTTTCTCTTTTCAGATCAGCTTTAATTACCTAACTGGTGCTACGAGGAAACCCAGTCTCTTGTTTATCCTCTCATTGCCACACAGCTTTATTCTCTGGCTTGGATCCCCTTAGTGTCTTCATCCATACTAGGAGATTGCTATGCCAATGACCCCCGATTTGTTCACACCTCTTGGGGTCCATGCCCTTGAAAAGTTTCCACCACACTACCACTGAGCTTGGCCACACAACATTTTGGGCAATGGGATAAGCGCAAACATGAACGACAGTTCCCAATTTAGCCTCTGCCTCTGGATTCACATTCTTATGTACACATCTGGAGTCACCCACATCGGACAGCTGCTTTTGCTCCATCCCTCATTTGTCCCCAGCCTTAGGTAACTGCTTGGACTTTTGTCTCTCAGCTTCATCCAGTCTGGCCCATCCAGCTGCTGTACTAGCCCTGGCTCCAACCCCAAAGAACTGTGGTTGCCTTTGCCACATGCTGCTGACGATATCTAATAGCAAAGCTGCCACAATGTGCTGCAGGGATGCCACTGGGAAACAGCTCCTGGACTGGTTGGTGACAGAGCTTGAGGCACAGAGAGACCTCCACAGATGCTGAGTCCATCGTGTGTCTGGTGATGAGCAGTGTAGGGAATTGAGAGAAGAAACAGGAGGGGGATAAAACAAAAATAAAAGAAACCTCCTTTCTCTGCCTGGTCAGAGACCCATGAACTAAGAACCACAGGTTCTAGAATGAAGGAGAAAGGCCGGCACATTGCTCAGTCAGTCCTGGCCACTGATGGGCTCACAGATGCAAAAAGGAACAGGCTTAGGTGAGCCACAGCCGGCGCTGGAGACCCTGCAATATCTAGACCCACTGCATGTGAAGGCATCCTGCATATTCAGGAGCCATAAATTGGGTCAAACCCTCACAAGTGCTGAAATTTTGTGGCCCAGGGAGGGTGCAGTTTCCCAGTGTCAAACATCAACTAATGAGTTAGTGCTGCTTAATGTTAATTAAACATATTAGTATGGTTCAACTGTACGAGAATGTGTGTGACTTTTCAGACATTTCTCAGAAGGGCTGAGAGAGGGAAAGACTCCAGCTCTAAACATTTCCGCAAAGGTAATTACAAGTAGAAATCCAGGCAAGATGTACAGATGCAAGTGTTTTACAAGCAACTTCATTTTTTAGTCTGCACTCATTGTGTTTTATTTTGTTTCATGTTGCTCCACATTCTGGGCTACTCAGAGGGAAATGCCCATCAGGTTTATGATTTTGATTTGAGTATTCACTGTGCCATTTTATAGTATGTGTCACTGAAGAGGCTGCTGCAGCATTTGAGCCTTGGTTTTCTCAGAAAAGGAGGAACAAAATTATCTCATAAGGGACTTGAAGATTGAAGTAGACTCTAAAATAAAAGGAACGACACAGTGCCTAGTACAGTAGGAGATACCAACAAAAATCTCCCTGTAACTAATATCATCACTTTGGGAATTTTAAAGCAGCTTGTCATTTACTCATAATTTTCAGAAGACAATCATAAGGAAAGCAGAATTCTGACCTACCCGCCAGCCACAAAGCACTCCTCACCCTGGATGTCTAGTTGTACTCCTGCCATATGGTTTAATTCTTTCTCCTTTCTCTTGAGTACAAGAGCTGAGATGATCAATCACATTCACCCGTGACAGAGCTGAGTGGAAGCAGTTGGAGATGAATGGCTGAAGAACATAAAGAATAATGACATTAACATATACATATATGAGGAACACTTTAAAATTGCTTTCAGCAGAAAGGAGAGAGACAGAAAAAAAATCAAATCCTCCTGTTGAAAATTGTAAAACATGCTGACTCTTTAGTAGCAGAAGAATAGTACCCCAGGCTGATGCTATTCATAATGAATTATATGGTGGTGATTTATTCATACCAAAGTTTTAAGAAAGTTGCCAGATTGATGAAAAATGCATAGGTATGCACTTTAGTCTGATGCCAGACAAGATGGAGAAGAAAGAGCCAAATTGGAAAGGGAGGGAGATGGAAGCACCAACAGGAAGTCTATGGGGTAGTGGCATAAGAAAGGACCAACGTTTTATAACAAGAGCTACACAAATAACACAAGCTACATGTTCATTTGAATTTCCCTAATCATCCATTCCTGAGATCATCATGGGTTATAACTTTCAAGACAGCTAAGATACAATGAGGGCAGACACAATGACGAGCTGGGAAGGGCACAGGCTCTGGATTCAAGCTGACCTGATTCAAACTCCAGTTCTTTTAGTTCCCAGAGATGTGGCTTTAGGAAGCTACCTACTCTCTCAGACCCCAGTTTCCCTGTCTCTACAATATTGAGCCTAATGGTATTCATGAAACTGAATGAAAATTGAATCAGAACAGTTAAAACAAACTTGAACTAGAAACTTAAACAGCATAAGTAAAATGCAAACAGGGGACTTTAAGAATCCAAGCAGCCATAAAGAATTCTGAGGTCAAAATCAACCAAGAGTTGATCCGGAAGGCAGACATAGAAACCACACAAGCTGTAGGAGAGGACTTGTGGTTAAACAGAACTCACATTTTATGGTATAACTATCTCTTGCTCTCTGTCTTCTAGAGAAGGATTTATGTATATATACTTGTATGTATTTACATAGTGAAAAATTAAGACATGTAATTAGCCAATAATGCTTTAAACAGTACAAAATAGTGAATCGAATATTCCTTTCCACCCTCTCTTACCTCAGACCCTTGTTTCTCACCCAAGTCAAACACTGTTGGCAATTTCTTATGTATTTTTAAACCCATGTATGAGAATATAGAGAGGTAGATGAGCTGTAGATATATTATAGATGGATGTGGAGATATAGGTGTGGGTGCAAGGGTATATGTAGATTTACGTGAGATGCAGATGAGATGTAGACACGTGTGTGGATAAGGATTCCAATGTAGATGTAGATGATAGATAGATGTCTGTGTGTACACACATTCAGGTGTGGAAGTAGGTGAGATATAGATGCACGTGTAGATAAAGATTCAGGTGGCCGGGCACGGTGGCTCACGTCTGTAATCCCAACACTTTGGGAGGCTGAGGCAGGTGAATCATGAGGTCAGGAGGCTGAGACCAGTCTGATGAACATAGGGAAACCCCATCTCTACTAAAAATACAAAAATTAGCCGGACATGGCGGTGAGCGCCTGTAATCCCAGCTACTCAGGTGGCTGAGGCAGGAGAATCACTTGAACCTGGGAGGCGGAGATTGCAGTGAGCGGAGATCGCACCACTACATTCTAGCCTGGGCAACAGAGTGAGACTCTGTCTCAAAAAAAAAAAAATTCAGGTGCAGATGTAGGTGAGATATGAATGCATGTGTAGGTATAGTTGCAAATGTAAGTGTACAAGTAGATATAGGTGTAGACGTAGTTGTAGATGCTGAAACATGAATGTATATGTAGATACAGGTATAGCTGTATATGTGAGAGATAGATGCAGGTGTTGCTGTAGACATAATTACACATGTAGATGTGAATGCATATGTAGATAAGATGTAACTAAAAGCATGGATGTAGGAATAAATGCAGCTTTAAGTCTAGATACAGATATACCTGTGGGTTGGAATGTAGCTATAGATTTAGCTGGGGGTTTAAGTGGAGAAATAGGCATAGATACAAATGCAACTCTAGGTTTAGGTGCAGATATAGGTGTAAGTATAGCTATTTCATCACTGTCACCCCTTTCTATGTGCAGTGTGTAGTATACTGTACTCACTTTTCTATAGATTGACCTCTCTCCTTTTATCTTTGGTATTGTTCCACAGCAGCCCATAGAGATGAATTTTATACTTTCTAAGCACTCACAGTTCTCCAAGTATATGAACCATCATGAGTTTTCCTAATCCCCTATTGAAGGACATTTCAGTTATGTCTAATTGTTGCTTTCACAAACAAAACCACAGTGATTTATTGTGTGTGTGTATGTGTGTGTGTGTGTGCATGCTCGCATTTTTGAAGTATGTGACCATCAAGAAATTTGATGAAGTGGAATTGTTGGGTCAAATGGTGCAAGCATTAGCACTTTTACAGATACTGCCAAAATGTAGGGCTCCAAATCCCAGATGAATGGTTTAATTAGCTTGAAAGGCACAGTACTCCAACCCTAGCACCTGACAATAGTCATTGCAAATAAGCCTAGATTACCCTTTATTTTTGCAAATATCAAGCTTCATTTGTCTATTTCTATAACAAGTAAATGCTTGATCACCTGAGAGCCATCTGACTACAATCATCATTGAGCTATACATTATTTATTGCATTTTATAAAGAAAGAAACTCCTCTATTATTTTTAGTCCTTTAATATGTTAGCTTTGTCTATATCACATTCTAGAGATTTATAATTCAAAAATAATGTTAGCTTAATCTCAGATGCAATGCTTTTATGAAAAATGCAGATATTAAATAATCAAAATGATAATTACATGTGGCAAATATTGACAGAAATAACCACCTAGGTAAATAGACATTTTTCACTAATTCTTAAAATGTGTCAGTGATACTTGGATTGAATACTTGTTTTATACAAAATAAAATGCTCCATTCTAAATATATTTTTGGACTCAAATTCCTTTCACTGTTAGGATATAGCTTGTGGATTTTTAGGTCAAATTAAATATAAAGTTAAGCAATGGAAAGCTCTTTAGGAAATGATTTAGCCCATTTCCTATGATCAAAGAAAGCTAGGGCACCAGGGAGGTTACATGGCTCATTGAACTCATGTTGTGTAACCTCAGTTTACCTTGGATGAATGCCAACTTACATTGTAAGAAGTTTTGTATGTGTTTTTAAATTTATACCTCACTTTGAGATGTTGTTTTTCACATTTTAAGGGGCTTAGAAAGATTAAACAGCCACAAGACAGTGATTCTCAAAGTGTGCTCTTACCACTGGCCTCAGCGGCAGCACGTTGGGACTTGTTAGAAATGCACATGTCCAGTCCCTGCCCTAGGCATAAGGAATCAGAAATTCTGGGGCAGAGCACTGTAATCCATGACTTGAGAAGTCCTCCAGGTGATCCTCCTCACAATGAATCTGGATAGCCACTTCTCTAAAGCTTCCACAGAAAGATTTGGGTAAATGTTGGTCTCTTGCTTCCAACCCAGCACTTCTTAAACAAAGCCCTTGGAGACGCAGAGTTATCTGGGATGGGAATTTCAGCTTAGGGAGTCGTTTCTGTCTTTCCTTCTTTCACTTCTTGCAATGGCACTGTTCCTTGTCTGGGCGACCATCCTGTTATTTTCTGTTTTCCATTTTCCAAATATGAGAAGATGAAGCAGAAGAAAAAATAGCTACAGAAGTATGCCTATATTTTGTGTGTTTATATAGTGGGTATATTTTTATCCAGTTCAAAGTATCTAAATTTTTACTCAATTATTTAAAAAAAACAACAACCAAAAAGTATTTTATACCCTACACCCTTTTTAACAGACAGTTTAGAGTTAGTTAAAAGTTAAAAATGACTCTGTAGCAACAATGACAAGTTTTTGGCTATATTTACAAATTTCCTTTGACAAAAATGTTCCTAGACACTGTTTGTTAATGTTCTAAAACATAAGTTTAAATAAGGTATTTGGACATAGATTAGAGCAGGTTTATTCACAAAAGCAAATGACACAAAAACAAATGACATCGGGAAATGTATTCAACTCACTTTGATATTCTAGGTATAAGAGGACTGTAAAATGGAGAGGACTTCTGCTGCAGACAGGAGTTCTTCTTACACTTCCCACCATATACATTTGGAGATGAAAAAAAGTAAATAGAACCATGCAGAGATGTCCATGCCCATCCTTTGCATATGCCGCTCAATGACTTCCTTCAGTGGATAAAATGCAAGCTCTTGGTGTGACATAGGAGGCTTCACATGGAGGCAGGAATTCCCCTCCTGCCCTGCCAGTAGCAAAAACTCCCTCTTCCCTGTAAGCCTGAGATCAATAACCTGACTGCTTTCTCCTGTTCCCAAATAATCAAGGTTAGGCACATCTAATCACCTCATCAGCAGTCTAGCATGACACTGCAATCCAAATTGAAATTGTCCTCCTACCCACTACTTCCTCTCTTACTTAATATGAATATTTTGGCCAAAGAGGCACGTCTGAATCATCATTGAATCCTCAGACCTTCCTGAAGATATGTCGCGTGGCAATACGCCCAGAATCTGTTTGTTGACTATAGAACGAGATTCTTGAGTATGGAATGTGGAGAATACAGTCGGTAGTTGTACCAAATGCTTGATTACCAGTCTCAAGATGATCTCTCTAACTCTTTTGTTCCTGAGGGCCTATAGCACATCATCAATAGAATGGGAGGTGATGTCAAAAGTTATTCAATCAAAATATTTTTTATTTTCTATTTTTTTCTCATTAACTGATCCAATCCATTTGGAAGCTCTTTACAGAGAAAAATTAGAAAACACAATTCCTATTAGTGTATTATCTCAGTTTGTTCTGTTAGTTACTTGGTTGAGGCTTTTCATGGTGGAAAGCAGAACTCTAAGAGGGACACTGGCAGTGAAGAACTGCTTTTGAGATGGCTCAGGACACAACTCATGAAAAATAGTTGGAATAAGATGGGAACAGGAATCTTTAATTTTCATTCAATTCAAATCAATTAGCAAAGATTATAGAGTTTTAAAAGTTTAACACAAAGATTATAAGCACATACACAGGTTGATAAAGTTGATAAGCACACACGCACAAACACACAAACACGCACACAAACATACACACACACATATTCTATACAAATATGAGCCATCACACCTAACTGGATATACTAACAATGCAGAGTGCACATGGTTTGCATATATTACATGACAACTAAACCACCAATATACTGCCCACCACAGACATCTCCCACGTGACTCATTATCTAGAGCACACCTCCCCATCACACACAGAATTGGCCTCCATTCACATTGCACACCCAAAATGACAAGTGTGCTTTTCACACCCATATCACACACAGGATATCTACTTGTCCATACACAGAACTTTCCCATATGACTCACATCATGTGTGCACAGGTATTGCTCATATATAACAATATGTAAACATTTACACACCACAAACAGATGAGCCCTGAAAGTTTTATTGTAACCACATATCTCACACACATTTGTATTCCACCCCCACCCAAACATTCCGTTTCCTGTATAGTTAGTCTCCTGTCCTTCACACGCTGTACAGACAGATATGATGTGTGTCTCATGTCCCATTTCTCAGCTATAACACATACCCTCATTTATACTCATAAACACACATACACATGTTCACCTGTAATGATGCTACTGGCAGGTTAATCACATATAAAACACCCCCTTGATAACAAGCAAGGCTGATGGGCATTTGAAAAAGATGGTTTTGAACAGCCATGTGCTTGGCACCAGATGTATGAAATATCCATATATGTCTGGCTGAAGCTTCTTTCCTGCAGCAGGCTCTCTGCTGATAGACGTTCATAAGAGGATAGAGAGAACACATTGCAATAGTCATCTTTCTTGCTGTCATGACCATCACTCTCCTTCATTGTGCATTATAATTCACTGAATATGTCAAAAGAATTATGCTAATTTTGATAACAGGTATTCAAGGTGGGGACATTGAAGGTCTGAGAGGTAGTGCAAAACTTTTGTAGTGTGACACAGTCAGGATGGGTCAGAGTTGGGGCAAAGATGACAATCTGTTTTTTAGTCTCAGTAGACCAGTGATTCTCAACTGGGAAAGGCTGTGATTTGCCACTCAGAAGGCATTTGGCAATGTCTGAAGACAAGTTTTGTTGGTTGTCACAACTTGTGACAGGGTAATTGCTACTGACATTTAGTGGGTAGAGGTCACAGATGCTTTTATACATCCTACAACACACAGAACAGCTCTTATAACAACAACAAAAAATAATCTGGCCCCAAATGTCAATAGTGCTGAGATGGAGAAGCCCTGAGCTTGACCCCTGGGGCTTCCTGACAGTGGCACGAGGAGCTGGGGTCTTCCTGGCCTGGCATGGGCATGCCTTTCAGGGGAAGATGGGGAATGGGGTGGTTTGCTCTTCTCTCTTCTTAGTGGGCCATCTGGACATACACCCTGGCTGAATTTAAAAGGCAGCAATAAGGTAGAGGCATAAATGGCTTCTCCCTGTTGACATTATTTCCACACATGCTATCCAGAAGCCATTCCTCTAAGAAATGGGAATTTCATTAAAACAGAAGGACGGAAATCCCTGAACATGAGCTCTTGATGAGCTGATGAGTGACTACTCTTGCTCTTAACGTTACACATTTTTCCTTCAACAGCAATTAAAAAGAAACCAGAAAGAGAAAATACCAGTTTCTTGTTGCATGATATTAATCAGCTGGACAGGCCTTCATGGTGCTGAAATACATCTCGGGGTCTCCCATTAAATCAATTAGCAAGCAGGAGGGAAGACAGAGGCCTGCAAAGTTGCTGGCAGCCTTTCTTAACAAAGAGCCTGTCATTCTTCAGTCTGAATCCTCCTCCTTGTCTTTATTTTTTGGGCACAGAAACTGTTGGGAGTTTGGAGAAATGAATCTTTTTATAGGAGGAAAAAAAAAAAAAAAAGAAGCCAGCTGTCATTAGAAAGTCTCTGTGAATGGTGATTTGTTCTTAGACCCAGATTTAAACCTGTATCTCTTCTATGGTCTGCCATGAAGATGGTGGGATTCCTCATCAAACGATTATTTGTGTGTTTCTTTCCTGGCAATGAGAATAATTTGTGTCAAACCATCTACCTTCTTTCTTCTGGGCCTCTTAATGATAAAGACCCTTAACAAGTATGGTTTACAAACATGCTTTAACATCCACATAGCAGTGTAGTGTTTGCAAAGACCATTCAGGTTGATTCTCACTGTAATAAGATGGGCGACATAGATAATATTCTCCCTATTTTATAAATGATGAAATTAACTAAGGGTATAACTTGACCTTAGCCACTCAAAGTGGCAGTAGAGGGATTAAAATGCAGGTATGGAAGGAGTTTGAGAAGAGTACAACTAATTTCTTACTTTCACAGGTTCTCAATGTTACTTGCATACTAAAAATAGTGAGAAACTTAAACAAATGTTGATGCCTTGGTACCCAGAGATTGTGATAAAACCCAAGGGGTTACAACCTGAGTATGAGGATTTTGATCCTAACATTCAATCAAGTTTGGGAATCACTGCACTAGATATTTACTACATTGCAGTTTGGGTAAAGGGGCCATGGGCTTTTAGGAATTATTGTAGTGGAATGGTCAAGATTTGAGTCCCAAAGCATCTGACATCAAAGCTCATATTCTTCCCAGTTGGCTCAGGAATAATCTCTAGTACCTGTCAGGCACCCTTTTATGGCCAACCTCCCTTTTGATTCTAAGGAGCACTGTGTAAAGTGAGCACGGCAAGATCATTGTTAATGTTATGTTACAGTTAAGAAAATTTCAGTGTTTTTACTTTTCAGAAAGAGGTACTGAATTTAAATCCTATTCTTTTCATTCTTTGCCCCTGAACTTCAAACACTATGCTGTTAATTAGACAATGCTCTGAGGTCTGACCATGAGCATAATAAAACCACAGTCTGATCTTCGTGGCTTTGGGAAGAGGTGGGAGGATAGGCATCTGTTTTCTTTGTTCTCTGGGAGCATGTGGCTGGTGGTAATCAGATGAGGTAGACTGAGGATGACTAGAGTCCAGTATCCCTACCCTTTTCTCTGGCTACTGTTCTATTCTAAGGTGACCCAACAATGATATTGATTGAATTTGAGAAGGAAGGGGCTGAGGGTGCAAGTCTGTGGTCAACCAAAGTGATTAGCTTCTAAGGGAATACGATCTGTAAGAAAGAAAAGCAGAAAAGCTGCTTATGCAATTTACAGTAAGACTGTAATTGAGACAGGGAGAACTTGAGTGATCAAAGTACCTTCAAGATCAGAACTTGTTGGCTTTTCAGATCTATAGGGAAGTCACGTGGGCTGGAAATCAGATCATGGTGAAATAATTCAGTGCTGAGGACCAATGGGTTTTACTAAATGGTTGTCCTTTGGCTTCTCAACTTTCTTTCTTAGACACTGTGTGTATCTTCATCTGAGGTTGTCTGGAGCATAGGAAATTGTGCATAAAATCTATTGGATATATCTGAATCCTCCCCCAAAGTAAGCATTGGACATATTTGTAGCAGTCCAGGATCTTTAGAAAATACAAAACGTAAGTTCTGTATTTTACTCAGAAGTCTGAACTCACTTTCTAAGTCTTCCTTGAAGCTAGGATCTGGAAGACACAAAAGCTTGGCTCTGCCAATCATATGCACTCAACTTCCAACTTGGGGCAGGTACCACCCAGAATTCATGTTGCCATGAGGGTAGTGGCTGAGGGGGCCCAGATTTCAGAAACAACATTTGTGATGTTTCTGGGGGTCCCAAGTCGGTAGCACAAACCAAAAGACTGTCTCTCAAGAGAGGAAGCCATGGAACATTCACTAGAGCTGCCCTTCAGCTGTTTTAACACTGGACAGTGTTGTTCACCTCTCAGTGTGACTTGCTGATTCTCAGATACCAGAAGCTCTTTATATTTTTTGCTAAACTATTATTATTATTATTATTATTTTCTGCTTATCTTAGCAAGAGTGGTTTCTGTTGATTGCCATTGAAGAACTCTGAGTGACAGAGAAACTGGTACCAGAAGTGGTTCTGGCATCAGAGCCTCAAAGCAATGGCATATTATTGATATTATGCTATTTGAACCTGGTTGTCTTGACTAGTTGAGCTTAAAGATGATGGGGATGTAGCCAATGTGAGGAGGGGAATTTGGAAACTCATGGCATAAAGCTGCAAACTTACCAATCAGATAATTGCCTAGGGCTACCAGGAATGTGAGAAAGACTGAAACCAGGACCAAGGGAACCAAGAAATCCAGAATAAATAAACAGCATGGGGACTGAAAAGGGCAGGCTGGCCGCTTCCAACTGTGCTGAAACACTTAAAGAAAAAGATTGACAATTTCAAATACAAATTCCTTTCTTAAGTCAAAGTCAGAGGACCCAGCACTTTCTATGACTATAATAAAATGATCTTTTAACTCTCACAGTTGCAGTATTGCGGTGCCAAAAATCAAAATTATAGCTTAATATTGAATGACAATGTTGATAGAATTCCACAACTTGCCTGGTTGTGCATGTGAAGGTTAAGACATTGATTAGGAAAGACTGGCACATTCTCTCCAGATTCACACCACACACACCTCCAGGACACGGTTAGGGCTGGGGAGGCAAGCTAGGCACCTAGGACATACAATTTAAGGAGGCACTCACTCTAAGGGTTTTCTAAGCACTTGCTTCTGTCACCCTAGTCCTGTCTCTCCTACTGAACTAGACAGGCTCTGTAAGGGAGAATTTTAATCAGTGAAGTACCTGGAAGGCCAAAGTCCACTCCACTGCCCTTGACAGGAGATAATGAGTCCTTTGCCTTTTCTTTTTGTTTTTGCATCCTCAGAACCTTCAGTTTTTGACAATTCCAGGGGCTCAGTCCATGCTTCCGAATTAATTGCAGGACAACCTGATGACACAGGCTGTGAATTTTCTTTAAAAAAAAAAAGTTAAAATAAACTATTTTTTATTCTTTAATTGACACACATTTAACAGTATCAATCAAATACATTGTATGATGATTTTTACTTTTTAAAGAATTAAGCACAGATCCTGGGTTACTGAAGTAAGGCCATGTACCATTGTCATAGCAGAGGGGCTAGAGCAGTTGTGAAACATCTGTCTTCAGATCTTCGATCAAAAACGATGTTCATCAGTAGGACCATTTGGGAAGGACTGTTCAAAGAGTCAGGAGATGTATTGCTGTAGCTGCATTGCTATTTAATCAAAGCAAAGACAGCAGAAGGTAGCTTTTAGATGAAGTAATAATGAAAAATAATAGCACACGTTTGGCTGGATGGGAGGCTCAGCAATGCAGCCTGTGTCACTTTCATTGACACAGCATTAAGCCATTTCTACCCACTGAGTTGGAAATAATAAAAATTATTTTTCTCAACAAAGTCCCTTATTATGTTGTATTTGGTTTATGATCCTTCAGTAGTTCCTAAATGCTATATAACTAAGTTAAAGGAGCTTCATGGTCTCAAAAGGACAGCTACTTTCTTGTTCCAAATTCAGCACCCCCTGCCTTGGGACACCTTCATGAAGTTCCTTGTAAAAATAAGTATGCTTTTATCTGCACAACTCTTGCAGTTTTAAAAAAAGCCTCATTGGGGTATAATTGATATACAACATTTGCACATATTTGATACATACATTTTGATGAGTTTGGGCATATGAATGTTCCTGTTATGTCTTCAGTACAACCAAGGTATTAAATATGGCCATCACCTACAAAAATTGCCTTTCATTCTTTTTTTTTTTTGTGGTAAAACACTTAAAATGGCATCAATCATCTTTACATATTAAGTATACAATACTATGTTTTAAACTATAGATACTGTGTTCTACAGCAGATCACTAGAACTTATTCATCTCATACAACTGAAACTTTACACTCATTGGACAGCAACTCTCTGTTTTTCCCTCCCCCTCAGTCTCTGACAGTCACCAAAATTCTACTCTCTCCTTCTACGAACTGACTATTTTAGACACCTCAAATAAGAAGAATCATAAAATGTTTAGTTCCCAAAATTTTAGTAGCCAGGACTTTACCCTCCAGATAGCAGATTTTGAGAGTCTTTTCTGGGAAATCTTACCAGTTCAGGCAGAAAGGCCTACAATCACTGAAATGGTGGTTGCCAGTGAAATGGTCCAACCACATCACCAAACAGTGAGGCTCAAACCAACAAGCTCTGCTCATGTCAATGTTTCTAATCATCTTTTTACAGTTTCATTCCTAAACATGAACAGACACACATGGTTTACCAGACAGAAAAATCAGTGCCAAAACCCAACATAATTTAAACATGCTAAGAGATGAAAGACAATGCTGGGAGAAAAAATGTAAAGGAATTAATGCCTATCAGTATCATAGAGATGGAAGAAGATATTATAAATCTGAAATGATAAACAGATACCTAGAACAAAAAGAGACTTATAGAATAAAAAAGAACTCTTAAGAAAAAAAGAGGGCTGAAATAGAGAAGAAGAAAAATAATCAAACAAATAGACAATATAGGATGATTACAAAAATAGTTTAGAAGGTCCAAAATAAAAATAATAGAAATTTCATAAAGTACAGAGAAAACAAATTTTAAAATTTAAATATTCATTCAAGAACATCTGTCAGAATTTAAATGTATGTATTTTAATTTTGTGGAACACACTCAGACCCCAGTAAAACAGATAAAAACAAAAATGCCAAGGAACATTAGAACTCAGTTTCATATCACTGGCGATAAAACTCCGAAAGTTTCCAAAGAAAATAAAAGCAGGTCACATTCAATGTATTACAAACCAAAAAGACTTCAGCCTTCTTACAAAGAACACTTTAAGATTAAAGACAACAGAGAGGGCCTTCAAAATTCTGAAAGAACATTACTTATCATTTTAAACCTAGACTTCTATAACCAGCCAAACAAGCATTTCCAGACATGTACAATCTCAAAACAAAATAAAGCCAACCAACCAACCAACCAGCCAACCAACCAACCAATTAAACCCCCACAAACACTTCCTAATCTTTTCTCTAAACATTCTTAGATGTGCTGGAGCAAGTGGAAGTGTAGACCTACATTAGATACAAGACAAAAGGAGATATGGCATAGGATAAAGGCAGGAGAAACCTTCAAGTTGATGGTAAAAGGAGATCTTAGAAAGACTGCTATGTATCAAATGAAGAATGCCAGAACAGACTGGAGATAGTCAGAAAAATCCTGCAGAAACCTTTCAGAAAGTTAAATTGATAACATTTCTGATGTACCTGTAAAACTTTTAAAAGGAAATTAAGACAATTAAGAGTTTGGGGTTAAATTTTTAAAAGAACATAGGAAACTAAAAAATATACACAAACAGAAATATTAACTTTAAGTAAATCACAAAAATCCTTGTAGGAAAGAAACAATCCTAATTTTTATATGGGTCAGTGGTGAACAGTATTTAGATACTCCTAACAATGTGAAGGTTGAATATTGATTGAACCACTGTATCTGTTCAGTATATATGCTTTTCTAGTGGGGTGGGGAATGGGTAGGGTACAAATTTGTGGTTGGGTTGGAGAGGAAAGAGAGCCAAATAGTGAAATTTAAATAGTTGCTCCCTAAAACTGAGAAACCAAAACATTGCAACACAAGCATAAAATTCAGAAACATGGAAGTAATGCCAAAATAAGCAGCAAAAAGAGGTGGAAGTGATTGTTGCGGAGAAGGGGAGAAGTGGGGTGCTTTGAGTACTCCATTTGTTTCTTTTTACAATTTTCTGAGAAATAAGGGTGGAGGCAGGGAGAGCAATTAGAAAGCATTTACAGTGTTTCGGGAGAGAGATCAGGAAAACCTAAATAAGAACAGAGGGCTTAGTGACGGAGAGGAAGAGGTTGACTGGAGGGCCATCTGGATGGGACACTCTGATTGCTCATCAGTGACTGAGGACAAGAGGAAACAAGAATCATCCCTGTGTGTCAAACAAGGGAGAACAAATGCTGCTACCAGCAGAGATGGAGATCTGGACAGACTAAAGGAAACAGTAAGGGAATGATGAATGGAATTTTGGGCTGATGTGTTACTTCTGGGAAAAAGGGTTGACCTCCAGTGTGAGACACAGTAGCACTCTCTTTATCCTGCAACATTGATCAGGAAAGACAGAGGTGGCTTGGACAACACCTCTCTGAGTTCCTGAACGAGGAGAACATGGAGCAAAAAACCCTTGACAATCTGAGTTGAATATATTGTGAGTGAGATTTTAGTTGTGTCACATCACAAGTGTGGGATTGTGGGATTGTGTAGCTGTTATCTCAGTCTGATAGCTACATGAGGAGGATGAAATACAGGTACTTCTCTCCACACTTGTGAGATCATTGGTTCTATGATGTAGACCAGGTGTTTTAACTTCTCTATGACTCAGTTTTTTTCATTGGAAAATGAATGCACTACTTACGTATTTCTTTGTTTTGAAGTTAGTTACTGCATGTGAAATCTTTAGAACAGTTACTGGAGCATTATGATTGTTATTATTATTGATATTATGCTATTTGAACAAATATAAGTCCATGTTACAGTGGAGTGGAGTGGAAACCATGATGTGTGGAGTGGAGGCAGCTGAGCTTTCAGGCAGGTGACCCAGTCTCCAGCCCAACTCCATCATTGGCTTTTGGGGGAATGTAGTGCTGGGCTAGGCAAGAAACTTAACCTTTCCCTCTACCTGAAAGTGAAGGGATTCAGCCAATCCCTTTTGCACGGTCAGACTGAATGCTGCTCTCTGACCATCATGGGATGATATGAGAGGAACAAAGTGAGAGGTACAGCTGGAGAGTACATTATCATGTATATTAGTCTGTTCTCATACTGCTAGAAAGAAATATCTGAGACTGGGTAATTTATAAGGAAAAGATGTTTACTTGTTTCATGGTTCTGCAGGCTGTACAGTAAGCATGATGCTGGCATCTGCTTGGCTTCTGGGGAGGCTTCAGAAAACTGACAATCATGGCAGAAAGTGAAGGGGGAACATGTGTCTTATGTGGTGGGAACAGGAACAAGAGGGAGGGGAGGTGCCACACAGTTTTAAACTACCAGATCTCACTTACCATCATGAGAACCACACTAAGGGGATGGTGCTAAACCATTCATGAGAAATCTACCTCCGTGATCCAATTACTTCCCACCAGGCCCCACCTCCAACATGGAAGGTTAGCATTCCACATGAGATTTGGGCAGGGGACACAGATCCAAACCTTGTCACCGCGTCTTCATTCTAGGCTGGGGTGGTGAGTGGGAAGACAGACCTTGTTTGGAGATGGAGTGTCGTATAGGTGTCCTACCAGTGTTTGGGGACAAGAGACTAAAAGCTCTGTGGTCATGCTACAGGGTCACTTGTTTTGCCATGCTGTGAGCAGCTTGGGTACTGGACACCCTCTCTCCCGGCTCTTTTCCATGACATACAAAGGCCAGAGCATAGAAAGGGAGCAAAATGAAATAGGAATTTGTAACTTCTTAAGACTTGAATATCAGTGTTCCATTGTTTTCTTTGATTTAAAAAAGGCACTGAGGCTAATAATATTTTGCATCAGATGCTCCTTATGTGATGTGGGGACCTATCCAAGCCATAATGAGCAGTTGTGAACATCAAAGGAAGCAATTATGGTTCTTGCCCTATCAGATACATTTAGGCAGGGATTTATTGCCGTCAACCTGGCTCGGAAGTCCGCTTCTCTTCATCTTCCATCCACCAGAAAAGGTGCCATAAGCAATTCTTAGTCACTCCTTCTCCTGCCAGCCTTTGTGTTGAAGCATCACTCATTCTTCATTTATACCTGGCACCTATCCTAAAAAGATTTAAGTTTGCCGGCCACAACACAAACTACAATCCTAAAAATAGCATTCCAAAGAGCTCCCACACCATTAAAACTCAATAGCACTGACTATTGAATACTTCCTTTGTGCTAGGCTATATGCTCAGTGCATTAGATAAATCATCTAATTTATTTCTCAGGACATCCATAAAACAAAGGTATCACCAAACTCATTTTGTGTATAAAGAAACTGAGGATCAAAGAGACATGTTAACTGACTCAAGTCTGCATAGTTCAGGTTTGACCTTGACTATTTTCTCAACCTCTCCTCTGTTTACACTGGATCATGTACTATGGATATGTGCTGGACTTTGGGCAAGTTACATAATGATCCTACGTTTCAGTTTCTTTGTCTTTCAGTAGCCACCTCAAAGTGTTTTGTGAGGATTAAATAAGTTTTAATAAAATATAATGCTCAACACATATAAATACTCAATAAATATTAGCTATTATTTCTGTTATTCCTCTCCTTACCCTTCTGCTGCTTCTTTTCTTTCATCATTATATATATTGAGTTCTTGATTCACACCAGACCCTGGTATATATGAGACAGGTTCCCCGTTCTACAAAGGCACCATTTTTTCAGCTTTTGCCCTAGGACAGAGAAGCTCTTGTTTTCCAGAGATTTGAGCAATTCAGCTTCTACCTCTGTTGAGAAAAATAAAGAAGAATTGACTGTACTAAACCCAGCATACAGAACTAGTTTTTAAAAATAGTAATAGAATATCATGACATTTGTCTAATCAGTCCCAATATAAAACACACTGTAAAATCAGATGATCTCCTGTCTGTATTTCCTGTAAAAAATCTGTTGCATACCTTGGATAATTTTAGAAACAGAATTAACTTTCAATTTGTTGGCACATTACTGAGGAGAAAAAGTAAAGAAAAATGAGACATTCAAATTTAATTAGCCCCCATAATAATATTCAGCCTCACTGTCGAGCACATAGTGTCCATACAGCCACAGAGCCAAGAGTTAATCAAATTCCCAATAATAAAACATGTTTCTTCAGGTTGAACTGATTATTCATTAGAAAATAAAAGTGTATGGGAGAACCACCCAGTATCCTAAATGCACTTATCCAAATAGACATATACCAGCTGCCACACTTCACTGGCTTTAGGAAATATTCCTGACTGGGGAGCCTGTTCTCTCCAAATTGGAGGCCCTAGTTATGAAGTTATGACTTCTTCCCTGCCCTCAAGGCCTACACAGTGTGGTCCAGGGACACACGGAAAATTCTGTCACTGAGTGAACATGCTGCAATGAAAGGGTATGCAAGCTGGAATACAAGGTCAAGAGAATAAAGACATGTGCATGCTCCAGGCATGCAGGAGTCTCCTTAGTGAAGGGGATGATGCTGGAAGGAGGAAAAGAAGAGACCAATTCAGGCAAAAAGGTGTGTTAGCTCAGCTTGCTTTCCTAAGAGCAAAGAAGAAAACTCAAAGGGTTTCTACTTGGTATGACAAATCTTCTAGGCTGCCCCCACCCTTATCCCCAATAACAGGGAAAGAGACATTTTATTCTTTCCATTGCTTGGGGGACTTTGAATAACAAAATGATTTTGTATCTCGAATACAAACTTCTACTTGCCTTTCTGTGGCATGATTTTCTTTGGGACTTACCCTTTGATTCAGCAGCATTGCTGTCTCCTTACACCTCAGCTTCCAGAGTGAGGCCATCCTTCACTTGGATATTTATATATCAAGTTTTCTCTCCCTAAACTCACGTCTCTGTATTCCTGGATCAAGTGGCTGATCTCTTCCTTCCTGAGGAATTATGGTCATAAAAAATTGCTGAGCTTTCAAGTTTTAAGCTCAACTGATGTCACGGGATTTACCCACACTCATCTGAATACCTTATTTTCTCTCCCCAAAAAGTATCACCTCCTGAACTTCTAGGTCATCTAAACTCCAACTGTGTTTATTCAAGTAAAGACTTACTGCTTTCTGAGCTGATTTATGCATGATCTTGTCTTTCACGGACATGTCTTTCCTGTGTGCTCCAGTCTTGCTGTCATATCCTTCTCTGTTGCAAATTAGGTTACCAGTGCATCTAGGAAACACTACATCTTACCTTCTACTGAGATTTTAGACAGCAATGAGGTTTGGCATTAGTTTGGTTTCATGTTCCTGTCTGAGTCCCATATTCTTGACCTTTTAAGGTCAAATCCACTACTACATTTGGATGTATGAGACAATCACTTATGAGCAAAATGATTGGCGGTGTGTAAGGACTAATCACATAAAAATACTTTAGTAACACTACTAACTTTCATCTAAAGATTACCCTTGAAGTCCAATAATTCATCCTCTAGTTTGTGTCTCAATTCACCAATCTATTTAGGTTAAAATCCCCCTCTACTTAGAGCCTCACCCCAACCCCACCTGATCAAATTTAGACATTCTCAGCTTGGTCTCTGGGAGCAGGACTATAGTCAACATGTCATATTCACAGACCATCCACTGCCTATTAAAACATTTTTATAACTAAGAAATTTGTTCCACTATAATACATGGTCACAATGATGCCAAACTCTGAGCTTCATCACCTCCTTTTTATTTACAATGTTAACTGTATCTACGTACAAAAACACAGGTTTGAAAACCACATATCTGAGTTTCTTGGGGCTTCTTATGTTTTGAAATTGTTATTTTTTATGTTGAAATTAAAGAATGAGTTTAACATATGTGGCATTTACTCCCAGGGATCTGGGCTAGCAAGCGCAGCAATATTCTTGACATGAACTTGGAATATTTGCAAGAAGCAGAATGAAAAAAATGTATTAGGAGCTTCTCACCAGGTTAGATTAGATATTGCCACTAAATGAGAAGAGGCCAATTTAAATGGTCCCATTAACTAGTTTCTCCAAAAGCTTTTAGATTTCAAAACTGTGGCTAAGGGACTTTGGACTGTACTAGTATCATTGTTACCGTGGAAACCATCAGTATTTTGTTAAGCTCTTTCTAGTGGACGTCCGTCGCTCCATGGACCCCTCATGAAGTGGTAGTGTTGCCGTCGTGCTGATGAGGATATTGAAGTTCAAAGAATAATGACAATTTCCTCACACACAAATTAATAGGCAGAGCCGAGTGTTGAACTCTGGCTTCCTTGATTCCAAAGCCACTACTCTGTGTACTTTAAAACTGCATAATTTACACTTCTGGGAATCTTAATTTTGGGTGGTTCTCACTTTCAGAAGGTCTTTTGCCCCAAGCTACAGCTATTTCCTTAAGGCAGGAGGGTCACAGTTTTCTCTTCTGACAAAGCAATGGAGGTAAAAGTCTTCTAAAAGCTCACTACAGAACAACCTGTACAAATAAATCAAGTTAAAAACTCAGATCGTCTGACTCGAGCGCCTGCCCTCTGAACACATACAAAAAATAGCCTCTTACGTGATTGACATGAGGACTAATAAAATGTTTTAGCTAGTGGCATAAGTAATAAAAATATCTAAAAATAATCTATTAACTGCAAAAGTAAATGACTCCCCATCTGAAAGTTTTCACTGCTTTCATCCCTCCCACCCTGCACTATATTTATTAATGCACTGTGCTTGCTTGATATAAAGAGAATCCATGATTTGCTGTGGCATTGTTCTATTTATATATAACTAGCTCACCATGATATAGTCCTAATTTATCAACCATCCTATGCTTAAATATTTTTTATGATGAATGTATTTGACTTTGCTTTTATTTTTTTATTTTTTTAAAATTTATTTATTATTATCCCATTTGCAAATGTGCGATCCCTCCTGTTCAGTTTCCTTATCTTAAAATGGGGATAATACTTGTACCTACCTCAGAGAGTTGTTGTGAACATTAATGAGATAAATAATGAATGTAAAGCCATTAGTCCAGTGCCTAACACTAGATAAGTCCTTAATAAATGAGTGTTGTTTTTGTTGATGCTCTGGTTTCTACAATGCATGCAATAAAAAAAGGATGACTTTACATGTAAAAAAAAAAAACAAAAAAACAAATAAATCAAGTTTACGACTCAAGATCTGACCACCAAAACTTCATTTAATTGATTCCTTATCTGTTTCAAAATTATAAAATTTGCCAGAATATTATGATGTCCTTAGATTTTCTGTCCTGACTGCTGTTTTGTTCATTCATTTATTTAGCACCTATTTATTGAGTACCTAATATATGCCAGAAACTGTGTGAGGCCCTGAGCAGTGGACAAAACAGACAAAATTCCTGCTTTCATGAAATTTACAGTCTAATGTGGGGAGAGGAGCAATAATTAAAATAAATACGTGCGTGTATAATTAGGTGTTGAAAGGTTATGAAAAAGTTAAAGCGGGGAGGGGCATAGAGATGCTGAGGGGGTTGCAATTTTAAATAATTTATTCTTGGGAAGCCTCACTGAGAAGGAAACATTTGAAACAGCAAGCACCAAGACACCAATGGAGAAGTGTGCATGCAGTCTGAGAAATAGTAAGGAGGGAAGCGGGGCTGAAAAGAGTGAGAGGGAAAGTAACATGGGGACAGAGAGCTGAGGAAGGACCCAGGCAGAAGCTGTCCTCTATTCTGAATGAAATAGGGGCCATTGCAAGGTTTTGAGTAGAAGGGTATCTGCAGAGACTAGAGGCGAGTGAGGGTAGAATCAGGAGGGTAGTGGGGTGAACTTGTCCTGGAACCACCCGCTTGACTCTTTTCACCCTGCAGGCAGGTCTTCGAGGAAGCTGGCCTCAAGTCTGGATCTAGAGTGAACTTTTGCAATGAGTAAGTCAGAGCAATAGAGGGGAGTTAAGACTTAGATCACAGGAAATTCATTCATCATAGGAAAATTGCTCAAAGACCCCATGCCTAAGCACTGGTCCACAGAAAGGACTCACCACGAATATCTAAGCCAGTGTCCAGAATCAGGTTTCAGTGAGATGAGAAGCAATCAGGATCTGGAAGGCGACACAGATCATGGGGGAAACAACAGTGATTATTTGCTGCATGCCTTCCGTGCCAGCTGGTGTGAAGGATATCGTTCAACAACCACAGCAGAACTGGTAGCCACATAGTTGAAGGCAGCAGGAGGCTGTGGGAAAATCACAGATTTGAAGACAGAATCGTGGTAAGTTCTGGATCCACCATTACTGGGCAGGAGACCTAGGACAAGTGTAATAGTTAGGATGCTCCTGACAAACAGAACCAATCAGATATATATGGGTGTAGGGGAAAAAAAAAAAAAAAAAGACTTGTTACAAGGGATTGGTTCATGTGAATATGCAGGCTTGGAAGTCCCACAATCCGCAGCCTATAAGCTGGAGGCCCAGAAAAGCCACTGGTGTAGTTCTAATACAAACATGAAAGCTTGAGGGCTAGGAGAGTCAATCATGTAAGTGCCAGTCTGAGTCAAGACCTGAGAAACGAGGGATGGGGGTACAAAGTCCAAGGGCAGGAGAAGATGGATGTTCTGCTGAAAAAGGGAGAGTGAATTTACCCTTTCTCCACTCTTTTGTGCTACCTGGGTCCTCAATGGATTAGATAATGCTTATTTGCCCTGGTGATAGGCATCTTCTTTACTCATCTACTGATTCAAACGCTTATCTCTTCCAGGAACACCCTTGCACACATACTCAGAAATAATGTTTTCTCAGTTATCTGGACATCTCTTAGCCCAGTCGATATGACACATAAAATTAGCCGCAGAGGCTAGTTCTTTATCCTATTTGAGTCTTGATTTTCATATATGTCTAGGGATATCACCATCATTAATATTTTTGAATGAACTATAATATTGAATTTCACATAAATTATAAACCCCATGAGCTACCTTGCTGTTACTCAATGAATGTAATCATTATTATTAATATGAGCCATTTAGCCCAGAAATCTGTTCATTATAGGAAAAGTCTTATGAGGCCATCTCTTTTTTCTTGGGAAAAACCTTAAAGCCTGAAAAATTCTTCCAATAAAATAATTTTTCCTAACAAATTATTATAAACCCTTTGACCATGCATATTTGAATGTATTGAGTTTTATTTTTGAGAGCTTGGTTTTTCATTTTTACCTAGAAAATACTCGGTTCTGAGGTGGACATCTCTGAGCACCCCAAAGAGCAGGGCATGAGTTTCTTAGGTGTGTTAAGGAAGCCACAATTATGCTTTCTGAGCCTCTTTGGCATCCGTGTTAGTCACACTCCATTACTTCATACAAATGTAAATTTGTAATCCAAAGTAGTCGACAGTTTGCTTTTATAAAGAGTAACACTGAGGCTCAGGTGTTATCTGTACAGTTCTATGGAGGTTGCCTTGTGTGTTGCAAAATGGATGCAGCATTGAAGGCTGGACAGACTGAATTGAAAGTCTGGCATGTAAATTTAGCTGTGATCCTATTGCTTTCTAGCATCTGAGTCAATTGCTCTAAAGAAATTTCAATCTCTCCATTTATAAAATCAGAATAACAACACATAGTGAGATGAATGTTGTGAGGACTAAATAAAAGTAAACTAAATATACATAAAGAGAAATATACAAATATACAAGTATATTCAAAGGAGTCCTTTTAAATTAGCTCAGAAAATATAGATTATTCAAAAAATAGTGTTGAGACAATTAGTTAACTATCTAGAGTTACAAAGTTGGATCTGTAACTCACACTGTAGATGAGAATAAAATTAAGAGAAATTAAACATTTAAATATAAAAACTAATGAAAATATAAATATGCTAGAAAAAAGTTTTATTGATTCAATAAATATTTCTTGAACACCTACCATGTGTTAGGAACTTCTAAGTGCTAGGAGTGTAGTCGTGATCGAAAAAGACAAAATCACTACTTCCTATAGTCTTATGTAGTGGGGAAAACAGAAAGTAAACAATAAATAAACAATGTGAATAAGTAATATGAGTAATTGCTATGGATAGAAATAAAGCAGAGCAAGAAAATAGGAACTACTTAGGGGGACAGGTCACACTTTCAAACAAGATTATTATGGAGGTCTTTGAAGAGAAGGTGGTATTTGTGTCAATACCTGAAAGAGGTGTGAAATTGAGCCTCTACATGGTTTGGAAGAAGAATGCTCCAGGCAGAAGAAAAGGAAAATACAAAAGTGCTAAGGTGGGAGAAGTACTTTATGATCTTGAAGTGTGAAAGAATTTTTAAACTACGACTCAAAATCCAGAAGAATAATCACTAATACATGAAAATCAATTTTTTTTGCATTGTGAAAAAAATACAAATTAGAAACTAAGGGGAAAACTTTTAATTCATTTTATAGACTAAGGGAAAGAATCCTTAATACCCAAATAATATGAATAAAGAGTTCAGAGAAAGGTTCTTAAACATATGGGAAGGTGCTTAGAATCCCTCACCATACACACATAGAGGTTAAAACTATCTGAAGTTACCATTTTTGCCTATTATATTGTCAAAGACTGTAAAGGTAGCTAATATATTCTCTGTTAAAAAAAAAAGGTTTTGTGGGGGAAACAGACACTTTTACATATTGCTTGTAGAAATATAGAACCCTGGATGAAAGGCAATATCTATCAAAATTGTAAATTCATATGTTTTTTTATCCATAAGTTCTACATCTGGGAATTTATTTTAGAGTATAAATTACTCATGTGTAAGATGACTTATATATATGAATAGTCACTACAGCATTGTGGTTACACACAATGGGAAACAGTCTAAATGTTTATTAATAGGACACTAATTAAATAAACTATGGTACTTTCATAGAATCAAATTCTAAGTTATAAAAGAGAATATGAAAATTTTTCCTTTGGAAATATCTCTAAAATATAGTCAATTTTTTAAAAAAATGTGTTGTTTAGCATTATATCTCTTGTATAAAAATGAAGAAAAATAAGAAATATACTTGCACTTGCTTTATTTTGCATAGAGAAACTCTGGAAAGATGGAGAACTACATTAACAGGGGTTACGTGTTGAGAGGGGATGGACGGGAAAGGGAGATTTTTCACTGTACCCCTTTTTATACACTATGATTCTGAACCATGTTAATATATTACTTATTCAAAATTAATTAAACTATATGATTAAGGTTAAAATGCAGCACTCAATTTATATCTGCTATTATAATTATTAATATTAAAATTGGTATTAATATTAGATAATCCTGAGCTCTAGCCAGACTCTGACACAAGCTAGCAGTTTTGATTCTGGCAAATTCTAATTACTCTCTACTTTCCTAACTCATAAAATGTTCATTTCTGAGGAGGCTTCCTCCTTTAACATCATAGTGACAAGGAACAAATGCTCATTTGAAGAACAGTGTGGCATATGCTGGGACTTTGAAAATTATCTCCATTTCTCTCATATAATGTTGTATATTCTCTCATATCACAATAGTAATAGGAAGTATTTCTTTTCCTCCATTTCAGAGATGGGAAATTTGCAATGTAGAGCACTTCAGTAATTTGCTCATAGTCACAAGTCACAGTAGTGTTACTACCAGGACATGCACCTGTGTCCCCTGTGATTCCAAAGTTTATGGTATTTCCACTATCTGAGAAATGCTTTCTATCTTAAAAGTATCTGATGAATAAGAGGCCAGCACTGAGTTGAAGACAAGGGCCACAGTTGCAGGCTTTGTCATTTCCTTAGTCCTGCTCAAATTAGGAGACTGAAAATGGTCACGATAAGTAAGACCTGCTAGGTCTCTGTGCCACTTTATTGGTTATGCCAATTTGTTGACCAGGGCAGTAGAGCTCACTTTGCCATTAAATGCCATGTGGATTTAGTTTTTCTTTCTTGAATCAAATAGCTCCTACTGCTGTATTACTTGAGTCTGGAAGTCATTTCATATTGGTCCAATGTTTGCCATTACATTCTTGGAATCTTGTTTATAGGGCTATAGTGGATTAGCTAGAAATAGAGTCTCCAAGATGGGAATGAACTAGATAAGCAATTTACCTGCAGAGAAAATGGTTGAAATGCAATGGATGAACATGAAATGTCATTAACAGGGAAAAATGAGATCAGAGCTAGAAAGTTAGTTCCATGGATTAGATTTGAAGAAGCACATAGATTATGGTGGAGAATGAAAACAGAAGGTCAGGGTCAGAAAATCATTAAGAGACCAGGAATAAGGGAACCTGATCACATCTGTTTTTTGTTGTTGTTTTGTTTCGTTTCGTTTTATTTTCTTTGGTACTGATCATATGTTGTGTCCTGAGCTTGCTAGTCCTAAGGTAAAGATTTAGACTACTAGAGTACTTCCAAATATATCTCTCTCTGGGATTTGTCCATTTATGGTTCACTTCTGTCTAGTGTAACAGTCAGTTACCTTCATGTCTCACAACCAACCCACACAGCCAATAAAAAGAAAGACAAGAACGAAAAAATTCAAAAAAGTGAGACCAAGTGTAGACCGGAGGGTTGAAATCAATGGAAAAGAACTAGAATTGTGCATAGAATAGACCCACACTGGATATCAAGCTTCCTGTTCCTTTGCCAACATTATAAGCCAAGGTCCATAACACAATGAACTATAAAGCTGTAATACCAAGGCCAATTCCAGGCCCCAAAGAGCAGCAAATTCCGTAAGAGCAGAAGTCATTGGAAGGTTTATGATGTGACTAACCTAATGACTTATGCATAGATTTACAAGAGTTTATGTCAAATTCAGCATCAGCCCCAGAGCCTGCATGGGTGAGAAACTGATCCAAAATTGAGCTGACCTGCTATCTTCCTCCTTCTCCTGCCTCCTCAGGTATCCTTAGTCCAGTTGGTGGCTCTCCTATCCATTCAGTCATCCCATCAGCTAGTTGGGATTCCTTCTCTGTTTCCGGTTGCTCCTTTGTGTTGCACATCCCATATATCCCCACGCCCACCTGACTTACCTCACATACGCTTTTTATAACACCTTTACCATCCTTATCCACATCCCCATTATTCAGGCTCTTACAATAGCCTCCAGGGTGACCGCAATTGTCTCTCGATAGATCTCCCTATGTCCAGGGTCTCCCTTTTTCTAACGTTTGCTTGCTCATTGATTTTAGAGGAATCCAGCAAAGATGTAGGTATAGACTCTGGTTAAAATCTTTAAGGCTATCAATGCCCTAAAATGTTGTTTTTTACTCTTTTTTAACCTGCCCCTTTCTACAAAGCTTTATCATACATACAAATATCTTGAAAAATGCATGTCACATGGTAAGCGCACAATAAATGTTAGTTTCCCTCTTCAAGTTACTCACTAGTCAAAAAGATTTTGTGTTTCACTTTCTGTAAAAATTTGTGTTATGAAAACAATAGATATGTAGAATATGCTTTTTAAAATTACACTCAATTTCCCCACTCCAGATTCTTCCTGTATTTTCCTATCACCATCAGCTCCTAACATGCTTGTATTATAGATTCAAGGAGTATACAGCCCTCCATGATTCTGTCCCATGTAGCTTTCCAGCTTTATCTCCGGCTACTCCATTTCTCGCATATAATTTTGCAGAACCACAGATCGTGTATCAGTCCCTGAAAACACTGTGCTGTTGTTTGACCTCTTCGCTTTGCTTTGCCATAATCCATAGTTATGCATTAAGACTCACTTCAGGTGCTTTTCTTTTCCTGTTAGGAAACCTTCCCTGATGAAAGTCCCCAAGGATAGACTGCGTGTGCCTCTTCTGTATCCCCATGAAGCCCTTTGTCAACCTATAGCATTGTCCTGATGTTATTATAGCTACTCGTCTTTGTGTCTAGTCCCTAACTAAGACTCTCACCTCTTTGAGAACCAGAGTGAATGTTGACTGTTAGTGCATCCACAGTGCAGAGCTCAGTGCTTGGTGCATAGAACAGTCTCTGGACTTATTTGTTGAATGGATGGCCAGAGACCAAGGGGGTTGCCCAGGGAATAGAGTCTTTCCAAGGGCTTATTGAATGAGAGGAGGGGTAGGTATGAGGAATTAAAATGCACAGAGCTCCCTCTGTGCTCCAGGTGCTGATTTTTTACACATTGTCTCAGTTAAGTCCCACAACAGATATGTGTGCTAACCTTTCCCACCACAAGTGTTCACCACAAGTCAAGAAATTGGAGATTCAGTGAAGGTACTTTTCTTAGATTATATAGCTAGAAAATGGCTGAGCTGGGATTCAAGTCCAATTTATCCAATCCCTTTGTTATAGCAAACCTGCCATGCTCCTACAAGTCAGAAACATTGATTTTTTCTTCCTTTCCTTTCATTTTCTGACCTCATATCCTTTACAGAGCCAGTTTGCTTTTGACACTTTTAGGTAGCAATGATTTAATTCACTTTTTTTTTTTTTTTCAGGCACAAAGCCACTGCAATAGTTGGGGAAGTTCCAAATCCCAGGAAATCTGAATGGTGGCTCAGTCCCAGTACTTCTGTGCCTACGGCCCACACTTAGGATGTTTCTCATGGCTGAGATGACTTAGGAGATACATGGGGATAGATAGAGAGCTAGATATAGGAATTTGAGGGTGGGCCAGAATTTGAGAGGGATCTGGAAAGAAAAGTTCTCACACTTTTATTACGTGTCTGGACAAGACCTGTGTTTTAAAGTAGCTCCCCATTTCAGAATCAGGCAAAACATTCCTAGAGCTTAAGTGATGCTTTGACCATGCTGGGCAATTTAGATGCACTTAGAGGTGACAATACCTGCGTGTTCAACCATTGCTGAGAGGAAAGTATCATTTATCGAAATGACTTCCAGACTGCTCTGTTTTGTGTAAGCACCATCTACAGGTACTCATCAGTGTCGGGGCTGAGTGGTGCGGTGAATGTTTCCCGGAGCAGCCAGAAGGAAAAGTGTGTGCTTGGCTTTCTTTAAAGCCCCAGAATAACTTTTTGGCGATGAACACACTGAGCATAGAGCCTAGCACAAATAAGTGTTCAATATACAGTATTATTGAGTTTTAATGGTGTTAGAGCTGTTTGAACACTACTTGTTGGTAAACGGAGCACCTTCTGTGTTGTGATCCTTTAGGGATGCGGGGCTGAGTCTTTTTAATCTCAGCCTCCAGCATGCTTTAGAAGAAAATAATTAATTTCCCGATCGCTGCAGGGTTGTTGTAGGATTTTTTTTTTCCATTTTAATTTTATTTTAAAGCTGGCTCACTGCAAGCCTCTGTAAACAAAGTAATCGATCAATGGCTATCAGCAATTCTTGTGAGAGGGCAGAATAATTTGATGGATTCTGGACAATAGGGAAAAAATAGGCCAGCAAGTTGAATAAATTAATGGATGCTATTATCAGCGGAAATGGAAGTCCCCCCAGGAGCTTCCTCATCCTCACTCTCAGGCTATTAAATCTCTCACAGGCCAACGGTGGTGAAAATGTGTAGAAGTTTCTCATGGACAGCCTCCAGTCCCTTTTTGAATCTTTTTGCATTTGTAGTTTGACTCTTCCCCTGGACTCCAGGTGGTAGAGATTGAAGACGGATTCTTTGTTTAGTTTTAGTCTTTGTAGAACACCTGAACGCTGGTACTCCAGGCAGATGCTTCTGTTTTTCTGCACTCTGACCCTCTTCTGTGAGAAACAAAAATCTGGGGTCCCAGAAAGGAGAACTGATTGACTCAAAGCGACAATTACTTATGGTGGGAGATAAGTCTCAAGTTCAGGTTTTCTGCCTTTAAGTCTAATGCTCTTTGCCCTACATCACATTTTTGTACCAATGTTTTATTTAGGTACCTGTAATGGGAGCCCCATTATAATTGTCACCTCCAAATTGTTTCTCCTACTTCCCCCTTCTCCTCTTCCTGGTCCTCCTTACATACAGTTTCCTGTTTACATTCTCCCCAAACAATTTTTGCCCTTAATAGGATCAGAGAGTCTTGAAACAAAGTTTTAAAGTATTTGATATCTATCCATTGTTGACTACCTAAAATACTCTCTATAGCCTGGCTTTTAAATATGATTTATTTCCTTTCATGGGGTGAACCAATCTCTTACTACTCATTATGTATTCTCTATTCTGCAGCCCGGATATCTCACTCCTGCACAGATATGTAATTGGCTCACGCTCTTCTTTTAGCCATGAATACTCTCTACCCTCGTCATTTATTAAAATTCCATCTGGTTTTCAAAATGCATGTTAGATGACATTTCCTTTAGGAAGTCGTGACTATTCCTCACACCTCTAGCCTTCCTGTCTGTAATCTTCCAATGTGTTCTATTTCTAGAATGACCTTAGAATCCACATGTTGAAGGTGGCAGACCCACAGATGGGAAGAACAGGGGTCCTCAGATCACCACACGTAGAAGAATTGCCTTTAGCCAGTACAATAATTTTGGACTTTATGTGAGTAAGAAATAGAGTTCTATTTTGATTGTCACAGAATATTAGGGTTTATTTTAACTAATACAAAACAAAAATCAACAATAGAACAATATAATAAAAGTTAAACAAGAACCTCAGAAGATAGGATAGAGAATTATCCGACCAAGTGCTATATAGTTTGCTTGAGAAATGAATAAGTCTCTTTATCTAGAGAAGGGGTCTGTGAACTACAGTTCATGGTCCACAGTTGGCATACCATCTACATTCAAAATAAGTTTTTTTTGGAAAACAGTCACATTTATTTGTTTCTATAATATCTGCGGCTGTTTCCTAATGCAAGAGCAGAGTTGAGTAGTTATAACAAAAACTGTATGGCCCATGAAGCTGAAACTATTTAGTACCCGGCCCTTTACAGAAAAAGTTTCATAACCCCTGCTCTAGAGTGTAGTATTTGTGTAGACAAAGAAATGAGACAGGACATAGGACTCTTGATGCACTAAGGAATTTTGGCTTTGCCTTTCTGAGCCTTACCCATCCCACCTGACAAATGAAGCTAGTAACAACACCCACCTCATGGAGTTTTCTGAGGACAGCATAAGTGAGTGCCTAGAAGGTAGTTAGAATAGTACCTGGTATATCATGAGCACTCAAGAAATGTTAGCTATTAATATTACCTTGAAGCAAAAGAGGAAAATTAAATAATTTCCAGCAGATGTGTTCCAAGTCATATATTCATTTAGTTTGATTACTTTGGCTGTGGCCCATACAGGGCTTTATAGGTGGGGTGGTGGGGGGAAGAAATATCGGTGTAAAGAGAGGATGCATACAGAGCCTTTCAAGGTTCTCTTTCTTTTTCAGGCAGTCTCTTAAATGAGCTTCACTTCATCATTTGCTGCTTCAACAGTCCCAGCCATTCTTGATAAAATATTTCGATGGTGTATAGAGTATGTCTGACAGCTCTGAACTGGTAAGTCACTCTCAGTACATCTCCATACTTCTTCTCCCAAGGGGAGACTTGATGCTTCTTAAAAAGTGCTTGTGTTTGCGTCAGTTGTACTGTTTATATGTATTCATTTAGCTAATTACTATGCAAATGGCAAAATGTGAATGCAAGGACAAAGAGAGTTGTTTCTATGAAAACAAATGTAAATGCTTTGGAAAGATTGGATTTGATAGAATATTTGATCAAGGTAGTTTTTATAATTTCAGTTACATCAGTAAAAGATGGGATTAGGAAGTAAAAGAAAAATTCAAAAGTCTGTATTCTCATTGCTTTTCCGAGTGTCTTTACGTTTTTAGTTTACTTTGAAGAAACTCACGTTGGAAGTCAAAGACCATACATTATGAGTGTGATCTGTGCAAATAAGACTGGAGCAAACTGCAACCAATCTAGAACCCATCCTCAAATCAAGGCCTTGGTTGTACATCCGAACCTTGGCAAAAAACAACAGATTTATTTTTTCTTTTCTTTTCTTTCTTTTCTTTTTTTTTTTTTTTTTTTTTTTGAGACAGAGTCTCGCTCTGCTGCCCAGGCTGGAGTGCAGTGGCACCATCTTAGCTTACTGCAAGCTCTACCTCCTGGGTTCATGCCATTCTCCTGCCTCAGCCTCCCGGGTAGCTGTGATTGCAGGCGCCTGCCACCACGCCCGGCTAATTTTTTTTTTTTTTTTTTTGTATTTTTAGTAGAGATGGGGTTTCACCATGTTAGCCAGGATGGTCTTGATCTCCTGACCTCGTGATCCACCCGCCTTGGCCTCCCAAAGTGCTGGGATTACAGGTATGAGCCACTGCACCCAGCCCAGATTTTTATGTTTTAAGTTAATCTAAAATATTTATAAGCTGCTTAGAGTGTGTATGTGTTATTTGTATGATCCTCTCTTAAAATGATTTTTTTGATTAATTAGCCAACAGTGGCAGCCCCATTTTATTGACAATAAGGGCTTCCAATGAATTTAGAGACTGTTTCAAGTCACTGCTCCTCTAAGAATTCTGCTCTCAGCAGGTGTTCCTTTTCTGTGTCCCTGGGCTCCCAATCTGGACATGCCTCTATTATAGCAGCTTCAACACCTCTTGTCAACTGTGAAATGGTTAAAGGCAAAACTCTACCTTTTAGCTTATCTCCCCAGTACCCAGTCCAATGTCTGGTACATTTATTTCCATCACTGTGCAAGTAATTCAACTGATGGTCTCCATGTGGATGTCTAAGAGACATTTCAAGCAAAAGCTTGTCCAACCTGCCTTTCACAGGTCTTCCCATCTCAGTTAGTGGTGACTCCAGCTTTCTGCCTGCACGGGCCAAAAGCCTTAAATTATCTTTGGCTCTTCTCTTTCTCTCATCCTCAACATCCAATCTTTCAACTTACCTTGAAAACTCCTCTGTCTTCATACTAGATCCAGATTTGACCACTTCTCACCACCTCCACTCATTTCACAATGGTCCAAAGTCCCTTCTTCTCTTACCTGGATAGTTTGTAACAACTTCTTAACTGCTGTCTGTGCTTTGAAGCTTGTCTTCTCATCACCGTGTTTCCAATACAACAATCTGAATAATATTTTTGAATAATAAGCTTGATCATATCATTCCTTTGCTCAAAGCACTTCATGGCTTCTCAGCTTACTAATTGCAAAAGGTACTCAACAAATATATATATAAATTTTTTTTTAATTATACTTTAAGTTCTAGGGTACATATGTACAACGTGCAGGTTTGTTACATACGTATACATGTGCCATGTTGCTGTGCTGCACCCATTAACTTGTCATTTACATTAGGTATATCTTCTAATGCTATCCCTCCTCCCTCCCTGCTCCCCACATTAGGACCCGGTGTGTGATGTTCCCCTTCCTGTGTCCAAGTGATCTCATTGTTCAATTCCCACCTATGAGTGAGAACATGCGGTATTTGGTTTTCTGTTCTTGCGATAGTTTATTTCTAAATGAATAAATTAGAGCTACTATTACAAATTAGAGCTACTATTACTACTGTAGTAGTAATTCCCATATAATGAAAATAATAGTACTTCTTATAGAGATATAGCAGCAAATATAATAGGAAAAATGAGATAATCAGCTTAGCACTGAGATGTCTGTGTAACACTCACAACAAGTCCATTTGGTTGCCTGGAATGTGGCCACGTGTGGTCTATACAGGTGTCATGTACTGCACAGAGCATGAGGAGGGGGAGGTAGCAGTGGGAGCTCAAGTGAGAAAGGCCTTGGAGGCTGTATTGAGAAGTCTGGATTTTATTTCATGACCAATGCAGAATATCACTCATGCCCAGTCCATGACTGATGGAGGATAAGAGGCCGATCATCTCACTCTGCAAAGGCTACTACTAATGGTAGTAACAAAATTGGGATCCAATAATTATTGGTTAAATATATAAATGAATGAATGAATGAATGAGTGGAACAACTCATCTGATTATGTGACAGGAAGGGTACTAGAATGTACTTACCAACTATGAAGATTCAGCCACCTTGCCAGCTGATTTTATGCCACTTAATTTTTACCGGATCTTAGTATGCCTAATTTTTATAAGTAGGGGAGTTTAATAAAAAGTGTCTCAAAAAAGTCACAGCACAGTCTTGTTGAAGAGCATAGGTTTTGGAATCAGTCTGTGTTCAAATCCCAATTCTGCTTCATCTGTCCTTGGACAGGTTAAACACAATTTACTCCTCTGTAAAATGATATTCTCAATACTTCAGTTAATGTGTTGCTGCAAGGATTGAATGAGTTAAAATAAAATAATTCCTATAGTCTCAATCACACGATAAATAGTCAGTATTGTAATTGTTTTCCAGGTTCACTCAACTAGCATGGTAAGATTGGGTTTTGGATACTGATTGTTTCTTTTCAAATCCTGCACTGGGCTCAGTGATGGTTAATTTTATGTGTCAATTTAAGGAGGATGTTTTTGGATGAGATTAACATTGAAAGCAGTAAATTTTGATTAAAGCAGATTGTCTTCCATAATGTGAGTGGGCCTCATCCAATCAGCTGGAGGCCTGCATAGAACAAAAACACAGGTCTCCCCTGAGCAAGAGGGGCTTCTCCAGCAGATGGCCTTTGGACTTCATCTACACCATCCACTCTTCTGGGTCTCCAGCCTACTGGCCCACACTGCAGATTTTGGACTTGCCAGCTTCCATAATCATGTAAGTAAATGCTTTATAATAACTACTTGCACATACATATTTATATTTCATTCTGGTTTCTCTAGAGAATCCTCACTAATACAGGCTCCTTCTGCAGACTTCATGTATTTGGGCCTCTGCAGCTTTCAAATCTTGTCTTAAACCAATATCTTGGTGTTCTTCACCACACATACAGGACAACGTGGAGTATCCAGCACCAGCCTTTCCACACCTACATGATTTCTGGACATTCTCTTCCATCTTCCTCTTTTTCCCCAACCTGTGAACTCCAATTCATTTTGTAATATGCAACTCAGCTCCTTCTATCCTCTTTCAGAGTCTTGCAAAATGGTCCCTCTGTCACTTACCTTCTGTTCTGTCTTGGCACATGTACTTTCAAACTTCTTTTTAAAAACTCATTCAATCATGTTCATCACTAATTGATTTTTGTGTCTTTTCTCCATTGTAAGCACCTTGAGGGCAGGGGCTGTGTTTTCTTCAGTTTTTTCTTCCCCAAGTTCCTGTTAGCACTGTGCTAGGTGCATGCCAGGTGGTTAATGTTAACAAATCCTCACTTAGTAAATGATCTAGCAGAGGTTGGAGCTTTAACATCTCTGCCGAACCATCCACACATGAACCCACCTAGTGAGTGGTTCTGTAGGATCTTTTTAGGATGTCTAGTAGGCTGCTCTCTCACTCAACCAGTTTACAACAAACAGCTTGAGATGCAAGTTGCACCTCTGCACCCTGAAACCTGTTTCTCCTGCAACCTCCCTCATTTCAGAAAACGACACCACCCTCCCCACAATTCCTCAAGCAAAAACATTTGGTGATCATCTTTACTACTCCATTTATTTCACAAGATACCCACAGTCTGTTCACAAATCCTGGGACTCTGCCACCCAGTATTCCCACATGTAGGCACCTCTTGCCATCTTTTCTACAACTGCCCCAGTCTGGACATCATCATCTCTGGCTCAGATCAGCATCTACTACAATGGCCTCCAGCCTGTCCTCTCTGCCTTGCTTCTCTTCTCTACACAACAGCCAGTCTGATCATATCAGATATAAACCTGATCAGTCTATACCCTCAACACCTTCTCTGGCTCTTCTTTAAGTCCCCATTAACCTCTTTTAGAATAAGAATCCAAAGTTCCTACCAGAGCTTAGGAGATTTCATATGACCTGCCCTCTGCCCTCTCTCCACGGTCACCCTTACCTGGTTTCTCTTTCCCATTTTGCTCCAGCTATACTCCAGCCAGAGACCTTCTACAGTTTCTCAGTACATGAGCTTCACTTACTGTCTCTACACCAGACATGACCTTCCTAGAACTTCCCATGTCTTGCTTTTCGATACTGTCAAAAAAAGTTTAGTTCAAATACCACCTCTGTAGAGAGCCTTTTCCTGGCCTTCTCTGTCTTAGAAAGTGCCTGTGTCTCCTAATTTCCTATCCTTTGTATTCTATTAATAACCTTAATTATGATCTAAATGGTATCACTTACATTCATTCCCCTTACTGATCCCCACTACCACTGGAGTGAAAGCTCTTGATAGCAGAGACCTTTCTTTCCTTTTTTCTTTTTTAATATAAATCTGTTTTCTTAGTGGCTAGAACAAAACCAGGCACATAGTAGGTACACAATAATTATTTGCTGAGTGAATGAGTTGAAGGAACAAACAGTATTTATTAGGTTTGGATGCTTTGGTTTGAATGGCTATTTTTTCCTCTTTAAATGTATTCAACTATTCTTGGCAAGAGAACATAGGAGAGTGAATATAAGTCAGATGATATATGGGAAAATGAAAAAATAAAATGGAGAAACTGCTGAGCTACTGAATAGTGAATCTTAAGGGGGAACGTTCTTATTTCCAATATCTTTATTTCCTGGAACAGAAATAGAATGTCTTCATTTGGAAAGGAAATCCCAATGGAACTTGCAAAACACGAAACAGAATTACATTGCCTTTTTGGGTTTTGTTTTGCTTTGCATTGATTCAGTCTATAAAAAGAGGTTTCTGTGCATCTTTATTAGGTCAGTGTTCACAATAACATTGTCCTCAGGAAGGTGAGGCAGAGACTGGAAGCGCTGGAAAGAGTGCTGGACAAGAAAAAGCTACTAGTTTTTCAGGCCCAGTCTGTGCTAAATGCTTTACAGTAATTATAACGGTACCTAAGATTAATTGGGGAATTCACAAATGTCTTGCATTACATGCATTCTCTGGTTTGCTCCTATTTAATCTTTACGGCATCTGGATATGTCAGCACTATTATCACTGTTTTGTAATGAGGAAACTGAAACTCGGAAGTATTGTTTAACTTTTCAAAATTACGTAGCTTGCAAGATCTTCTGCTTTGTGGAATCAGACTGTGTTCAAATCTCTGTTCTGCTTCATCTGTCCTTGGAAACATGCAAATGGCTTTGTATTCCTACTGTGAGAGCCTCAACTGAGGCTTCCCTTCCTTGCTGGGATACTGATAAGGTTTGGCTGTGTTCTCACCAAAAATCTCATCTTGAATTGTTATCCCCATAACCCCCATGAACCCCGTATGTCAAGCGAGAGACCAGATGGAGATGATTGAATCATGGGGGTGGTTTACTCCATTGCTGTTCTCGTAATAGTGAGTGCATTCTCATGAGATCTAACGGTTTTATAAGTGTTTGGCAGCTCTTCCTGTGTTCATTCTCCTTCGTGCAACCTTGTGAAGAAAGTGCTTCCTTCCCCTTCGTCTTCCACCATGATTGTGAGCTTCCTGAGACCTCCCCAGCCCTGCAGAACTGTGAGTCAATTAAACCTTTTTCCTTCATAAATTACCCAATCTCGGCCAGTGCTTTATAGCAGTGTGAAAACAGACTAATACAGATACTATAGCAGCTTCTTTAACTGATCTTCTTGTCTCCAGGTTCCCTTTCTCCCAGCCCTTTCTGAGAAGTTGTGGCCAGTCCTCATGCCACTCAGTGGCCAGTCCTCATGCCACTCAGTGGCCATGTGCATCCACTCACTCCCTCTGAACAACCAGCTTCAGGACACATATTTACCTTTGGCCTTCACAGTCCTCCAGTGCCCCTGCAATGTAACAGGAAGAGGTTGATCCTTCTAAATTACAATGGGAAATTTGGTGGGAAATTTGAGAAACTTGAGAACACGTCTTGGACCTTGTTCATGTCTGTATTTTCAATGCTTAACATGATGCCAAGAATAGAGAACATATTATTTATTATTTTATTGTTAGTTTTTTTTACTAAAGCCATATGTCACTTTATCTTCTAAAATTCCTTTTGTAGCTCTTGTGGATTCATTGGTGAGGCAACCAGTGGCCATTGGGAATAAGCTGGTAATATTGCACCTTGTTGCTAGAAAGAATAGATCCCCTTTCCAAAGCATATTACAGACCACAGAAAAATGGGGTACAGCGTTTGAGTTCCAGAGTCAGACTTCATGAGTTCACTTTCCATCTGTTGCACAGAGCACCTCTGTGGCTTTAGGTATATTGCTTGTTTCCTCAGCTTCTTTACATATAACATGGAAATAAATAATCGTACCTCAAGAGAACTTTGTGGGTATTCAAGGAGTTAATACATGGAGATACTTAAAATAGTGTCTAGAATATAACAAGCATGATATAATTTGACTTGGTCCCCACCCAAATCTCATCTTGAATTGCACTCCTCATAAACCCCATGTGTCATGGGAGGGATGCTGTGGGAGGTAATTGAATCATAGGTACGGTCTCCCCCATGCTGCTCTTGTGATAGAGAGTGAGCTCTCATGAGATCTGATGGTTTTGTAAGCGTCTAGCATTTCCGCTGTTTGCATTCATTCTCTCTCTTGCTGCTCTGTGAAGAGGTGCCTTCTGCCATGATTGTAAGTTTCCTGAGGCCTCCCTAGTTATGCGAAACTGTGAGTCAATTAAATCTCTTTTCTTTGTAAATTATCCTGTCTTGGGTATTTCTTCATAGCAGCAGGATAATGGGCCAATACAAAGCTCTTAAAAATGTTAGCTAACATTACTACAGTTCTTACAAAAACCTTGTAAGCAACTCACTATGCATATCCTTGTTTTATAGATGATATCATTACCATTAAGCTTTGGGAGGTTAAACGACTTGCCTAAGGGCTCACAGCTAACAAATAGAAGCTTATGAATTTTCACCTATTTGCTCTAACTCACTGGTCCTCACTGGGAGCAGATTTGTCCACAAGAGGACATTTTAAAATGCTTGAGAATATTTTGGTCTGTTAGAGGAGTGTGTGGTTCTGGCATCTGGTGTGTAGAGGTCTAGGACATGGTGAAATATCCTACTATGCACAGGACTGTCTCTGTGGCAAATGATTATTTTGCCCAAATGTCCCTAGTGCCAATGTTGAGAAGCCATGTTTGAATAATCAATCAATTAGATATGTTAAACATGACATTATAATCATAACATAATAATGAAATAACCATAGAGTAGGCACCCAGAGGCAAACCTTGATGCTCAAGGGGCCTGGTCAACCTCGGCTGACTGGAGTCTGGGTAACATAGCACAGGTGATTCTGTCAGCTAGTCTGACACATCAGCTAGCCTTTGTAATAACGAAACTCGCACAACAGTGCCATTAATATCAGAGAAAAATTCTATTTGGATCACAACCCTAAGATGACCCTTTGTGGTATTTATCACAACTATAAATCATTAATTCAGAAGATCATATCTTTTTAAATGCTGTCCTCCTCTCTTCAATAGAAACTCCATAATGATAAGGACCACTTGTCCTTGTCCTTAGCACCTGGCAAAGTGTCTGGACCATTGTAAATCTAAGACAAATCTATGCTGGAGATATACTTGTATGAAGAAATGAATAAATAAAAGACCTGGGTCAGCAGTTGGAAATACAAAAACATGGTCTGGAGCACAAGAGAGGAGTTTGTAATATTTTAACTTTTTTGAAGTAATATTGAATGCTTAAGAGCACAGAATTTGAAACCCAATATTTATGCTTTCACTCGTTCATTGGCCAGATACATAGAGAGTGAGTCCACAATATGCTAGGCATGGTGAGGCTGCAGGGAAGCAGCTGATCGCATAGTCATGAGCCTGGCTTTAACCTAGACGTGCACGTCTTAGCTCTGTGAAGCTATGTAAGCACTCTGCTTTTTAAGTCCTTTTCTCTCTCCAAAATGGGTAAATAGCCTTTCCAATGGGATTGCTAAAACGATCAAATAAAATTATGACAGGGTTTAACGTAGCATCTAGATATAGAAGGTATTTAGTGAATGGGTAACCATATGTGGTGGCTTTAAACTGTGTCTACACATTCATTGACACACATTCTATCAAGAGGTGATATCTATGTCCTCTCCTCATGAAACTGGGCAGGCTTTGGGACTTCCTTGACTCAAAGAATGTGGCAGAAATGATACCATGTGACTTTCCAGGCCGGGTTAGGAGAGGTCATGTGGCCCCTGCAGGTTTCTCTCTGGGAGCCACCCTAAGACGCCTATGTACACAGAGAGAGAGATCTGAGGAGCCCCAGGTGTTACTGTCCATGCATGTGAATAAAGACAGCTGCGAGCCCAGACACCACTTGCTTTCAGCTTCACGACTGACTCCATGTGAGAACCTTCTAGCTTGGCTCAGTAAACTCTAGATTCATAAACAAAACACATGACTGCTATTATGCTAAGTCATTGCTACCTGGTGATTGTTTTTTGGCAGCAAAAGATGAAGAAAACGCCATTGTTTCTGGACCCTAGGCAGATCTGATGTTCAGGTGGTGCTCCACTATCAGAGATACCTGCAAACAGGAAAGGAAGAGAGGTCAATATGTGTGCGGTGAAGTTTACAGTGAAATGGACATGAAGACTGCCATCTGGTGGCCCAAGGCCTACTAGCCACTACTTTGGGCAGCAAAACCAACCAAATACATTTCCTGCTTTGAGGATGTCACATAGGGAAGAAGATAGAGCTGGGGAGAAGTATTCCAGAAAATGAATCAAGAATGTTAAATTGAAGTCAGTTTTTGTTTTTTGTTTTTGTTTTTATAGGGGCTTGCTCTTTTCCCCTGGCTAGAGTGCAGTGGTGCCATCATGGCTCACTGCAGCCTCAACCTCCTGGGGTCAAGTGATCCTTCTGCTTTGGCCTCCCGAGTAGCTGGGACTACCAGCACTCACCACAGGACACAGCTAATTTTAGTATTTTTTGTGAGACAAGTTTTTGCTGTGTTGCCCAGGCTGGTCTCAAACACCGGGGCTCAAGTGATCCATCTGTCTCAGTCTCCCAAGGTGCTGGGATTATACGTATGAGCCACTGTTTGTGACCTGAAGTCACATTGAAAAAAAAAATCTAATATGTCATATTCTGAAGATTATTAAAGGATAGACTACTAGGATTTTTATCCAAGGTGGTGGCAACAAAATACAAATTTGAGAAGGTTTAAGACATTGTGAACAATGACTTCAGTACATCTTATAAAATCCATAGTTATCACAGATTATAAGGCAGAAAATAGCATCACTTGATCTATGCTGAAGAAAGACAAGTGAATACCAGCCAAATAACATGTTCCTAATTATAACATTTTCATAATTATTCTATAAGTAGACTGTAATCACAATCCTAATCTTTTATCTCACTGTATTCTTCCAATAACAACTTAAAAGATGTAATCAGATAACAGTTCAGACTTCTGCTTCTTATTAATGGTAAAAGCAGATATTTTAACCAGTACCCAAATATTAGTTTCATAAGAAAATGAAAACTTTTTTCCACTTCTTGTGTTACAAAAGAGAAGAAAGAAAATACAATGTCAAGAGACGAAGCCAAAGAAAGATTTTCCTAAGGCTATGATCTTTCCTGTGGGCAATCAAGTGGTTGGTAGTATATTAGGCATTAGGGGAGACCACAGGTACCCACATCAGAAAAGCAATCTTTTCTCTCAGCGTTTGGCATTTGGCTCCACCTTCTGACCTTTGCATAATGTTACTCTGTGATCTGATGTCATCTACCATTGAGAGTGTTTATTTTTACTTATTTCTTGCCGGAGAGAAAATGTCATTCCTTGTTTTTACTGTCTGCTCCCACCTGACAAGGAAGCAGTTGCTTCAACATGACTGTGGTGCTGTGAGTGCAGAATGAGCAGTGTTTTTGCAGAAAAGCAGACAGCTTCTCAGCTGCCTGAATTATTGATGGCAGATTCGGCACATGGCTAGTGATGCCTGAAGTCAGTATGGCTCTTGGCTAGACAAGCTGGAAGAAATGTTCCTGGAGCCAGGCACCTGCCTTATTGGAGTCATGAGTAAGAGGCACCATTGCCTTGCTGAAAACCCTCGGAGCATGGAGGGGAGAGCGTTCTCTGAGAAACCCTTTGAGACATGTGCTGTGGTGGGCACTGATGGGTCTCTGATAAGACAAGAGCTCTACACGTGTCTGCTCATTCACTGATTCATTAAGTTCCTGGGCCACAGAGGACAGGTATGTGCTGCAATCTCAACTCATTGATGGGATATGTGACTTGATGTAGGTCTTTGGACCTCTGAAAAATAGGAGAATTGACCCAAAAGTTATTAAGTCACTATTATACGTCTAGTGTTTGGGTTAGGAGGGCAGCAGATGTAATGCCTCTTTTCCCTGTCTAAGTTCTAAACCAGTTGAGGAATAAGAAAAAAAATATATAGATTAGAATGAGAGTGTGAAAATATCCCCTTTACCACTCATGGTGGAGGAAGGCTGGAGATAAGCTTCAAACTCAGACCCATTGCCCCAGTTAGCAGACTCCTGGACTGGGCAGCCTTCTTCTGGCCTCTATTGCCAAGTTTTCTGCATGGCTGAAAGCAACTGAAGTCTCCAGCTATCTGTTGGCAGCCAGTTGCCAAGAAGAAGAGGAGAGAAAAATGCACTTTGGGAGGCCAAAGTGGGATAATCGCTTGTGCCCAGGAGTTCGAGACCAGCCTCAGCAACATGGCTAAATTATGTTTCTACAAAATATGCAAAAAAAAATTAGGTAGGCATGGTGGCGTGTGCCTGTAGTCCAAGCTACTTAGGGGGCTGAGGTCAGAGGATCTCTTGAGCCCAGGAGGTCGAGCCTGCAGTGAGCCATGATCACACCACTGCACTCCAGCCTGAGCAACAGAGTAAGACTCTATCTCAAAAAATAATAATAAATAAATAAAATGCATGAGTTAAGTAAGCTTGAGTTTCTCCTTGTACACATGCCAATAAAATGTCTCCTGACCTCCACAAAAAATGCAAAGAGTGAGAGATGGGGAAGAAAACCAGTGGTGTAACCTTAGCAGATGTGCTGCCATGTGGAGGGAAGACTCTGGTCTGAGGAAGAGGCATTCTCTCCTGTGGTCCAACAGTTAGAACTGTAAAAGTCACTTTATATCTGTTATTTCATAGGGCTGTTGAGAAGATTAAACACAATAATGAACTTTGCAAATTAGAAAGTATCTTTATGGCGGGGTGCGGTGGCTCATCCCTGGAATCCCAGCACTTTGGAAGGCCGAGGCAGGGAGATCATTTGAGATCAGGAGTTCAAGACCAGCCTGATCAACATGGTGAAACCCCATCTCTACTAAATAAAAATTAACCATGTATGGTGGCAGGCACCTGTAATGTCAGCTACTTGGGAGGCTGAGGCAGGAGAAAGGCTTGAACCCAGGAAGCAGAGGTTACAGTGAGCTGGATTCGTGCCACTGCACTCCAGCCTGGGCGAGAGAGCAAGACTCCCTCTAGAAAGAAAGAGAGAAAGAGAGAAAGAGAGAAAGAAGGAAAGAAGGAAAGAGAGAGAGAAAGAAAGGAAGGAAGGAAGGAAGGAAAGAAGGAAGGAAGGAAGGAAGGAAGGAAGGAAGGAAGGAAGGAAGGAAGGAAGGAAGGAAGGAAGGAAGAAAGGAAAGAATTTTACAGCTATGTGATGGCATTCAATCTTTATTGTCTAGAAGGTCCTGTGCCGTAGGCCTGTGGAGAATAAACAAAAGAAAATCTGAACCTAAACAGATTTTGCATCAAAACACTTCACTGACTAATGACTTTGTGTCTTCTCAGAGTGGGTAGGGTAGTTATTCAAATCAAATTTCAAAGGTTCAGGCCTTACCTTTATTTCTTTTTAGCTGTGTGACTTTGGAAAAATTGTTTAACCTCTCTGTGTCTCAGAAAATAATAGATTCTTAGAGGTGTTGTATGAATTAGTAAGTTAATATAAGCTTAAACCCATGCCTGATATAGACTAAGCACACAATAAATATTAGTGACGATTATTAATAATAGTGTAATAGAGTCAGATTGGTAAATGTGAGTCAGATTACTGTCCTCTTCTCCTTAAAATCCTTCAAATGCTTCCTGCTGCTCTTAGAATAAAATCCACAATACAGTCCCTGTATGACTTAACACCTATCTGCCTATTTATCTTCAGTTTGTAATCGTATTCTGGTTCAGTATACTCCAGGTAGACAAGTGTCATGTGCATTCCTCGGTTAAGCCAAACCTGTTCCCATCCCAGGGTTGTGCTTTGCTGCTCCTTCTGCCTGAAAGGCTCTTCCAACTTCTTTTATGCCTGGCTCCTTCTTTTCCTTCAGTTCTCCTCTGTTCAAGGGTTGTGTCCTTGGTGTGACTTACGAAGAAGACCCCTGCTCCTCAGTTACCCTCCCCTGTCGCCATGTCATCTTTTCTTCATAGAACTTACCACAATCTGTGATTTTGTTTGCCGCTCTATTGTATGTCTCCCTCAGTAGAATGTAAGTATCAAGAGGCCAAGGATTGAAGGATTGTGTCTGTTTTATTCACTTCCTTACCCCCAGCCTCTCCCATAGGGTCTAGCTGTATAGATGTTCAAAAAAGTCATATTGATTCAATGAATTAAAAGAGAATGACCTTTGGACTAAGGCAACTGGATGGAAGCCTGATATGGTTTGGCTGTGCCCTCACCCAAATCTCATCTTGAATTGTTGTTCCCATAATCCCCACATGTTGTGGGAGGGATCTGGTGGGAGGTAATTGAATCATGGTGGCAGTTACCCCATACTGCTGTTCTCGTGATAGTGAGTGAGATCTCATGAGATCTGATGTTTTCATAAAGGGCTTTTTCTTCATTTGCTTGGCACTTCTCCTTGCCTGCTGCCATGTAAAATGTGACTTGCTTCTTCTCTGCCTTCTGCTATGATGGTGAGACCTCCCCAGACATGTGGAATTGTGAATCCATTAAACCTCTTTCCTTTATACATTACCCAGTTTCAGGTATGTCTTTTTTAGCAGCATGAGAACAGACTAATGCAAAGCCCACATCCTGCCACTTGTAGCTATTGGAACCAGGCAAGCTGTTTAATCCACATTACTGAGCTGGTGTTTCCATCTGAAAAAAATGAGTGATTACACATCATATTTATAGCAGCAATCATTACAGCCAAAAGGTGGAAGCAACTCAACTGTCCATCAATAGATAAGGGGATGAAGAAAATGTGGTGCATTCATGCAATGGTGTATTATTCAGCTTTACAAAGTCAGGAAGTCCTGGCACATGCTACAACACAGATGAACCTCAAGGGTGATGTGCTTAGTGGAATAAACTGGTCACTAAAAGACAAATGACATAAGAGTCCTCTTAAATGAGGTTCCTAGAGTGGTAAAATTCATAGAAACAAAGTAGAATGGTGGTTTCCAGGGGCAGAGAAGAGGAAGGGAAAGGGAATATGTTGTCTAATAGGTACAGAGTACCTAACGACAATCACAGAATATACATTCTTCTCGTCTGCACATGGAACATATTCTAACCAAATACTTGCTCATCAAACAAGTCTCAATTAGTTCAAAAATACTGAAATTATACCAAGTACACTCGTTAACCACAGTGCAACAAAAAGAGAAATTAATATCAAGAAAATTTCCCAAAACTATACACACTCATGAACATTAAACAACTTTCTTCTAAATAACTGCAAAGTGAATATTGAAATTAAGGCAAACATTTTAAAAGTAATTTGAAATTAATGAAAATAGGAACAGAACTTACCAAAATCTCTGAGATGTAGCTAAAGCAATGATAAGAAGAATGTTTATAGTGTTAAATGTCTTCATCAGGAAGATAGAAAGATCTCAATTAATAAACTAACTTTGTACTTGAAGGAACTAGAGAAAAAAAACAAATGAACCCTAATGCTAGCAGAAGAAAATAAATATCTAAAATTAGGGATGAACTTAATGAAACTGAGATGCAAAAATCCATGTGAAAGATAAATAAAATCAAAAGTTGGTTCTTCGAAAAAGTAAACAGGATTGATAGACTGCTAGCAAGATGAACAAAGAACAAAAAGATCCAAATAAGTACAATTAAAAATGAAAAAAGATGACTTTACAACCAGTCTCACAGAAATACAAAAGACCTTCAGAGAATCCATGAACAATTCTCACACACGAATTAGAAAATCTAGAGAAAATGACTAATTTCCTGGAAACACACAAAATCCCAAGATCAAATAAGAAAGAGATTGAAAGCATAAATAGACAAATGTCAAGATTTAAAGACAATTGGTAATTAAAAAAAACTTACCAACCAAAAAAACTCTGAACCAGATAGACTCACAGCTGAATTTTACCAGACATATGAAGAACTGGTATCAATCCTCCTGAAAATATTCCCAAAATTTGAGCAGTAGAGTTTCTCTCTTACTCATTCTGTGCAATCAGTATCAGACTAATAACAAAGTCTAGCAGAGACACAATGAAAAAAGAAAACTTCAGGCCAATATCCCTGATGAACATAGATGCAAAAATTCTCAACCAAATACTACCAAACCAAATTAAAAAGTTAATACAGCACCATCAAGTAGGCTTTATTTTTGGGATGCAGGGCTGTTTTAATATATACAAATCTATAAATGTGATTCACCACATAAACAGAATTAAAAGCAAAAATCATATGATCATCTCAATAATTACAGAATAAACTTTCAATAAAATCCAACATCCCTTCATGATAAAAAAAATCCTAAATGGACTAGGCATCAAAGGAATACACTTTAGAAAAATAATAACCATCTATGACAAACCCATCCACAACATCATACTGAATAAGCAAAGGCTGGAACAATTCCTTTTGAGAAGTGGAACAAGGCAAGGGTGCCCACACTCATCACTCCTATTCAACATAGTACTGGATGTCCTAGCCTAAGCAATCAAGCCAGAGAAAGAAATAAAAGGCATCCAAATATAAAATAAGAGATCAAGGTATCTTTTTTTCACTGACTATATGATTCTACACCTAGAAAAAACTAAAGGTTCTGTCAAAAGGCTATGAGAACTGATAAACAGTTTTAGTAAGGTTTCAGAATACAAAATCAATGTACAAACATCAGCAGCATTTGCACACATCTATAATGTCCAGGATGAGAGTCAAATCAGTGACATAATTCCATTTACTATAGCCACAAAAGAAAATGAAATACCTAGGAATAAAGCTAACTAAGTACAAGAAAGATCTCTACAAGGAAAATTATGAAACACTACTGAAAGAAATCAGAGATGACACAAGTAAACGGAAAAGCATTTCATGCTCATGGATTGGAAAAATTAATACTGTTAAAATGTCCATATTTCTCAAAGCAATGTACAGATTAAATTATATTCTTATCAAACTACTAATGCCATTCTTCATAGAAATAGATAAAACTGAATTTTTTTCTGCTTTTTTTTTAAATTATACTTTAAGTTCTAGGGTACATTTGCACAACGTGCAGGTTTTTTACATATGTATACATGTGCTGTGTTTGTTTGCTGCACCCATTAACTCATCATTTACATTAGGTAATTCTCCTAATGCTATCCCTCCCCTATCCCACTACCCCATGACAGGCCCTGGTGTGTGATATTCCCCGCCCTGTCGAAGTGTTCTCATTGTTCAGTTCCCACCTACGAGTGAGAACATATGGTGTTTGCTTTTCTGTGCTTGCAATAGTTTGCTGAGAATGATGGTTTCCAGCTTCATCCATGTCCCTGCAAAGGACATGAACTCATCCTTTTTTATGGCTGCATAGTATTCCATGGTGTGTATGTGCCACATTTTCTTAATCCAGTCTATAATTGATGGACATTTGGGTTGGTTCCAAGTCTTTGCTATTGTGAATAGTGCCTCAATAAACATACATGTTAATGTGTCTTTATAGTACCATGATTTATAATCCTTTGGGTATATACCCAGTAATGGGATGGGTGGGTCAAATGGTATTTCTAGTTCTAGATCCTTGAGGAATTGCCACACTGTCTTCCATGATGGTTGAACTAGTTTATGCTCCCACCAACAGTGTAAAAGCATTTCTATTTCTCCACATCTTCTCCAGCACCTGTTGTTTCCTGACTTTTTAATGATCGGCATTCTAACTGGTGTGAGATGGTATCTCATTGTGATTTTGATTTGCATTTTTCTGATGACCAGTGATGATGAGCATTTTTTCATGTGTCTGTTGGCTGCATAAATGTTTTCTTTTGAAAAGTGTCTGTTCATATCTTTTGCCCACTTTTTGATGGGGTTGTTTGATTTTTTTCTTGTAAATTTGTTTAAGTTCTTTGTAGATTCTGGATATTAGCCCTTTGTCAGATGGGTAGATTGCAAACATTTTCTCCCATTCTGTAGGATACCTCTTCACTCTGATGGTGGTTTCTTTTGCTGTGCAGAAGCTCTTTAGTTTAATTAGATCCCATTTGTCTGTTTTGGCTTCTGTTGCCATTGCTTTTGATGTTTCAGTCATGAAATCCTTGCCCATGCCTATGTTCTGAATGGTATTGCCTAGGTTTTCTTCTAGGGTAAAACTGAAATTTTTAAGTTGATATGGAAGTAATAAAGAGTCCATATAGACAAAGGAGTCCTAAGCAAAAATAATAAAGCTGGAGGCATCACACTACCTGACTTCAAACTATACTATAAGGCTATGGTAACCAAAGCAGCATGATATAGTTTCCAAAACAGTGTAATGCTGCACATTTATAACCATCTTATCTTTTACAAGGCTGACAAAAACAAGTAACGGGGAAAGGACCACCTATTCAATAAATGGCACTGGGATAGCTGACTAGCCATATGCAGAAGATTGAATCTAGACCCATACCTTTCACCATATACAAAAATTAACTCAAGATGGATTAATAATTTAAATGTAAGACCTCAAACTATAAAAAATCCTAGAAGAAAACCAGGGAAATACCCTTCTTGACATTGGCCTTGACAAAGAATTTTTGGCTAAGTCCTCACAAGCAACTGCAATTCTCTCCAGACTGGGAGAAAATATTTGCTAACGGTGCAGCTGACAAAGGTCTAATATCCGGAATCTATAAGGAACTTAAACAAATCAAAAAGCAAAAAACAAATAACTCCATTAAAAAATGGGCAAAAGATATGAACAGACATTTCTCAATAGAAGATATATAAGCAGGCAACAAACATATGCAACATGTTCATTATCTGTAACCATCAAACAAATGCACATCAAAACCACAGTGAGATACCATCTTACACCAGTTAGAAAGGCTGTTATTAAAAGTGAAAAAACAACAGATACTAGCAGGGGTGTGAAGAAAAGGGAATATTTATACATGGGTGGTGGGAATGTAAATTGGTCCAACCAGTGTGGAAAGTGCTTTGGAGATGTCTCAAAGAATTTAAAATAGAGCTATCATTTGACCTAGTAATCCTATTACTGGTATATGCCCAAAGGAAAATAGATTACTACACCAAAAACACATATGCATTTATGTTTATTGCTGCACTATTCACAATAGCAAAGGCATGGACTCAGCCAAGGTGCCCATCAATGGTGGATTGGATAAAGAAAATCTGGTACACATACACCATGGAATACTATGCAGTCATTGAAAACAATGAAGTAATATCCTTCACAGCAATGTGGATGGGCTGGAGACCATTATCCTAAGGGAATTAATGCAAGAACAGAAAACCAAATACCACAAATTCTCACTTACATGTGGGAGCTAAACATTGCTACACATGAACATTAACATGGAAATAATAGATACTATGGATTACTAGAGAGGAGAGGGAGGTAGGAGGGATGTGGGTCAAAAAACTACCTATTGGGTACTATTCACTACCTGGGTGCAATATATATGCAGGGTGTAACAAACCTGCATATGTACCTCCTGTATCTAAAATAAAAGTTGAAAAAAGAAGAGCAAGACATTGAGGACTGGTCTATTAAAACCATTGTTAAAAACTACATAGTATAAATTTGCAATTAAATACATTATATTGAAAACAGATATAATAAATAAAAATGGGGGAGTTTTATATATTGATACTTTGTTTAGCTTATTAAACATTTTAAAATCTCTTAATATAAGACACATACGAAATTTCTTCACATAGGAGAGATCATTTGGCCTAGTTCCTTGTTTGCTAAAATCACTATGCTGCATATAGTTTTAAAAAAAGTTTCAAGGAAAAGAGACCAAAACCTGTTCCCATGATGTTACATCCTCTGGCTTAATAGCTGTTCATTCTCCTCCTACATATTAGAGGAACATTTTGTTTGTTTGTGTTGGTAATTATATTTATAATGCAACTGAAGTAAAGCTATATTCTTGGCCACATTTTATATCCTGCTATCCCAAGTCGAGAAACCTCTCCTACATTTGTTGCAGGGCTGTTTGTGCCTTTCTCCTAATCCCTTCATTACTCGCCTTTTCTTCACCCAGAGCCTTTCTTCTGCTAATACATATGACTCTTTTTTTTTTTTCTTTTTTTTTAAGATAGAGTCTTGCTCTGTCGCCCAGGCTGGAGTGCAGTGGTCCAATCTCAGCTCACTGCAAGCTCTGCCCCCTGGGTTCATGCCATTCTCCTGCCTCAGCCTCCCGAGTAGCTGGGACTACAGGTGTCTGCCACCATGCCCAGCTAATTTTTTGTATTTTTAGTAGAGATGGGGTTTCATCGTGTTAGCCAGGATGATCTCGATCTCCTGACCTCGTGATCCGCCCGCCTCAGCCTCCCAAAGATATGAGTCTTTTTCTGAGGCCTTTGCTAATCAGAGCATGGGGTCTGCCCACAAGCAGGGCAGAGGCAAGCCAGAATGCCAGAGAGCAACTCCCCTGAGAACAGTCCTCAACTAATGATGGACAGAAGTGGGCAGTATATACCCCAGCTTACTACCTGGGAGTGGGATAACTCAATTCAGCAATGGTCTCCGTGCAGCCTTCCTGGGTCTTCAATGGTATAGATCTTCACCTGCCCATAGCAGTGACTTGCTCATCAATGCATTATTTGTTGTCTTCCGTCCCTGCTCCTCTCCATTCCCCACTCATTTATGCAGCTTTCTTCTCACACCGAAATGAAAGGTGCTCAAGTCTTTGCCCAGGGTGTGCTTCTGGGACAACTTATATGCTGGTGTCTGTTTCAGGCAAAGCCCTTCTGGTCTTTGCATTAGCTTTGGGAGATTGTCTTCCCATGGCAAGTACATTTGGGGCCAAAGTTGGTAAATGTATATGGTCTGATTCAGATTCATACCCTCTAAGAGCATCAGTTCTATAAGAACCCCTGTTTGACCATAAAATGGAAAGGTTGTGAGAGCAATGATAATGTCACCTTGATTTCTGCGTGATTTCCCTTCTCTTCCCATGGCTATTTTTCATAAAGTTAGGTGGCTGTACAGATAATTGAGGTATTTGTTGAGAAGAACCGATTCCTTGTCAGAAGGACGAGAGGGGATGATTATTTCCTGAGTACATACCCTGGGCCAGGTACAGTGCTCAGTGGTTTAGACGTGAATATTGTGTATTATTTTCTCCATCTGGAAGTTATTGCTGCCCCCCCCTTTTTATTTAAGTTAATCTACTGAGAGTAGATGTGTTCATGTTAAACAGAGATGATATTACCTACCTCATTGTGTTGTGTGAGAATTACAGGAGATAACATGGAGAACGTGCTTAGAACAATTCCCAGGAATTAGCGTGCCATCAATAAAACTCCACCATTGACTTCTGTATACTATCACCTAGCTGATAAGGGACAGGAGTAGGAATTCATCAGAGGCCTGCCCAGGATCCATGCATCTCTTATAATTACCTTGAGGTAATCTGAAACATAAACCTTATGGGAGATAGTAATACTATCTAATAAAAATCAAGCTAGGTGTCACTAATTTGCAAACAATAAGGATGTAGTTATAGAAATGCTAGTTTCAAATGTTTCTTCTTTGTAAAGCATAGCAACATCTATATCGTATGCAATGTATACTGAGAGTGTTTGTGTGTGTGTGTGTGCTTGACACGATAATCAAACATTGACATTGCTGTGTGGTGGAACTCAGAATGAATTTATTGTATTTTTGTCACTTCTTTCTGCTTTTTAAATTTTTTAGAATGAACTTATTTTTACAATAATGTGACTGTCAAAAGTGCTTGCAACACTATTTGCATTAGAGGCAAAATCAAATATTCATTGGCATCTATGTATGTGACACGCTGGCATTCAGACCCTCTCCTTAAGCCCATTTGCAAATACATGCTATGTAAGGAAGAGCCAAGTCACCATAGAGTTTCATGTTTTCATTAATGCCCAAAAACTTGCATTGTAAAAGAAGTTATTTCCCAAAACTACAAATATAAACAAAACATGGCGATGCATAATAGGATCTTTAGGTCTGCAAATAAATTATGCATTTGAATTGTTGTTGTTCTAGATTTAATCAAATACTAGGCCTCAGACCACAAGATACTCCCCACCTTGAACAGGCTTGGCCTAGGGCCAGGAACAGACTTGGGCATACACATCAGGTTCAACCACATGTCTGTCTCTTATATAGGTCTGACTAGCAATGAACATAGGCTGAGGCCTGTGCATGGGGCTTGTCTGTACTTCCATTATTGCATATTGTTTATTAGTAGTGAACACAACAGCAGATATAATATGTAAGAAAAAATGGTGAGCCAAGAAAATATAATATTAAAATGACAAAAAATATCATTTGATAGCCCCCAAAATAGGAAAAAAAAAAAAAAAAAAAAAGACTATGAGTACTAATTGTTGCCAAGGATATGGGGAAGTTTTCCTACTCTGCTATTGGAAGCATAAAATGGTGTAAACAGTAAAGACAACAAACACTATCGTTATCTAGTAATGTTAAAGAAAAGCATAATACTCCAAGACACATACACACAAACTCATGCACATTTGCACCAACTGACATATGCGAGAGTGTTAATTCTCCATGCCCTGAATTATCTTTCTTACCTAAATTTGATGACATAGTCGTTATAATCATTCCCTTCCAGACACCTTCAACTCCCTAGACCTGATGTTGGTCACCTGTTTTGTAAGTAATGTTTTGTTGCACCACAGAGTCATGTTCTTTTGTTTACCCATTTTCTATGGCAGGTTTTATGCTACAACAGCTGAGTTCAGTAGTCACAACAGAGACTATCTGGCCCATAAAGCCTAAAATATTTATGACTTTACTCTTTACAGAAAATGTTTGCTGAGTCCTGACACTATCTCCCGCTTTTTCAAAAACAAAAACAAAGAGCCAGCTTGGATAAAAATCGAAGTCTCTACCTTCTCCTCACCTATCTAATGCAGTGGAATATGTCCAAAGAAAAACACAATAGGATCTTAGTATCAATCTATGATAGTACCGAATTCTCCTAGGGTTTTTTCCCTGTTCCATTCTACTACAGGGATAGTTTATAACTTCTCTTCACTCTTCAAAATCTTTGATCCTCATTTTTAGCGATTGACTTTATTTTCTATGTCTGGAAATAAATAGAAGTAAATGGAAAATAATTTTCAAATCTCCATTAGCACTTGACTTTTCTCCTCTGACTTCATAATATGTGTATCAGTTAGCTAATGCTGCATAACAAATTACTTCAAAACTTAAAGCAATAATCATTTAATACTTTATTCAAGTCTACAGGCCAATGGAGCAGACTTGATTATTAGGACCTAGCTGTGCTTATCTGGGCTCCCTCATGGGTATGTGGTCAACTTGTGGCTAGATGTGGTGACTTTGGCATGAATGACTCAGCTCTCTGCATCTCTCACATCCCTCAAGTATGCTAGTCTAGGTATGTTGCTATTGTGGTGATGAGAAAGTAGAAAAACACAAGTACATTTTCAATCTCCTGTTTACCTCAATTTACTATTGCCTTGTTAGCCAAAATAGTCAGATGTCGAGCACAAAGTCAGTGTCAGTATGAACTCAGGGAGGTGTGAAAAATCAAACCCACTAATATGTCCATATGCTATTATATTAAATAACTGCTTTATTTCTTACTACCTTGGTCTAAACTACCGTCAACTCTGAAGTTGATTCTCATAATACTGTCCAGTTGGACTCCTTGACTTAGCCCCCAGCTTCTTTAATGTCCATATTCAACACAGCAACCAGAGTGATTCTATTAATAGTGATTCATATCATGTTACTTTTCTAATCAAATCTTCCCAAAGACTTAGAACAAAAGCAAAGATCTTATCTTGGTTAACGAGGTCCTATAACATTTCTGACCTCATCTTGTACAATTTTTCTCTCAGCTACCCTAGTCTAGGTGCAATGGTACACTTACCACTCCTTGAATGTTCTAGAACAATACTTATTGAAGGCCTTTGCATAATGTTTGGAATAGTTTTTCTTCGGAGAGCAGTGGATTAAGGTCTCTACTTAAAAGGTCACTTTATCAATGAGGATTTCCCTAACTGTGCCATATACGGTAACTATACTCTCCTGTCCAACCATTCTCACCCCCTATTCTGCTTTATTTTTTCCCACATCTGACATACTGTGTATTCACACTTGTTTGTGTGTTTTCACTTTAGAATGTAAGCTTCATGAGAGCATAGCTTCAGTTATTGCTATTTCTTCATTGCTTAAAACAGTACATGCCACAGAGTATGTCCTCAAAAAATGTTTGTGGAATAACTGAGCAGATAAATGTGCAAATAAACAAAATTAAATTCAGAACTACACAATGTACACTTACTGTATAATGGATTATTAATCATAGTATACTTTTACCTTGGAATACCATGCAGCAGTGCATCAGAATAAAGCACTACAACATAGATCAACGTGGATGAGTCATATTATACATTGTTGAGTTAAAAAAAAGAAGTAAATTACAAGAGATCTATAACAATGACCACAGAAAAAATCAGATTACATTACTTGAGGTCAGAAACTATAGATGAGTATGTCATTCCTAGGCATGCACCCTAGTCTCAGATTTCCCTTTCTTGACTGCATCCTGGAGGGTGAACAGCAGATAATTGTGCTGCAGTGTCAGAGATGAGAGTATTGGGGGAAATGCAGAAAACGAACTGAGCGGGGTCTGTCTAGTGCCTTACTTTCAGCAAACCATCATAATAGCCAATTGGAAAGTGACCCTTCAAAGTAAAAGTAATACTTTCTTGTGTTTTAGTGTCATGAGTTTTTAATAGTATCTTTTCTTCTGTAACACAAAGTAAACAAATAAGGTCTTCAGAGGAAATAATGGGTGAAAATCTAAGGCCTGGACAGAATTCTTAGTTCTATTAGGCGTAGTTAGATAGGCAATGTCTCTGTTCCTCTGAGTCACCAAAAAAAAAAAAAAAACCACTACCTATTTAAAAACTACTTTGATAATGACCTAAAGCATGACCATGACAAAATAAATAGGACAATATGCAATATGTCCCCCCACGCTGTGGAATATCAATAGAACATGAACTTTCGGGTCAGAAAGACCTAAATCCTAACTCTACAATTTACAACCCACACGTCCTTAGAAAAGTTGTCTGATTTTTTGAACCCTGAGTTTCAGTGTTCTGTAAAAAAAAAAAAAGGGGACATTAGTAAGTATGTTAAAGATTTTTGCAGTGATAAATAGAGAAAACAATTTTAAAAGTACCTAACATAAAGACCTAATATGAAAGTCTAAAAATTGTACAAATGATTCCACGAATAAATAAATTAGTAAATACATAAATTCTATAGTCAGGTAGGGAGATTTATGCAATTAACTTTGAGTCCTTGTTTCAATGTATGATAAATGTGCTTGAATTTTTTTTCCAGGAGAACGGTGCATATTGCTGTGTTAGAGAAATAAACAAGGCATCCTGGAGGAATTCAGGCCTTGGAATATAGTGAGGTTTTTCTGTTATGGAGAATAGAGGAGGTCTTTTATATTGGGGATAAAGGAGGGGAGTTGCATAGGGAGCCAAGGCAAGAATGATCTTTGTTATCAATTTAGCGTATCTACTAATTGAATTCAAGCATTTCTACTGATGAAAACTACATGAATAGCCACACAATGTCATTAACATAGAAACACAGTTTCATAATAATGTAAAAAGCTTTGGGGCTTGATGTGCTTTAGAATAATTTTTTCTTTTTTCTTTTTCCTTTCTCCCTTTTTTTAAATTTTAGAAGGCAGTGTCCTCAGTGGATCAGAGACAACAAACCATTAGTAAATCTGTTAATCTTTCTCTAGTAAACCACAGAAACTTTTACACTAATGGGATAAATGAAGACTATAAAGCATCTCATGGTGATTCAGGTGATGTTTTGCTGCAAATTGTTATAAAAAACATTCAGCTTTCAAATAGTTTTGAACTTCAACAGTGCAGATAAGAAACAGCTTTCATAAGTCTTGAGAAGAAGAAAAAAGCTTGACCACATGAAAACGCTCTTGGCCACATCTGAGATAAACATCTTACAAAACCACTTAGGGCAAGAGGTTCGGCAGAAGAGATGTTAGGCCCACATCTCAATTACTTCACAATAGATTGGTTTCCCTTTCCTTTAAATAAGCCACAGAATTAGGAGGCCCTCGAGAGAAATCTGAGCTGTCACATACTAATTAACACAAATAGCAATTCTCACATGGATGAATTATGTCTGAAAAATCATCTTTGACAGAGCACATCTAAGTATCACAGGGAAGTGATGACAAATAAGTGTTTTCTCTCTATATAATGGCTTGAATTGCAAGACATTTCCAATATAAGATCAACAGAACACCAATTTATCTGACAAGGGAGAGAAAATGTGAGGCATGTTTTTCTAACTTTTTTTTTTTCTTGAGATGTCAAAGATTTAACTCAAATCTGCGGCTCTTTGCTTATTATTAGTGTTATTTCAAAAGCATGCTTAATGTGCTGGGTTCCAAAATGGTTAACATAACACAAGCAAAAAGCACTTTCCCATCACACTCGTTTAAAGACAATATCTTTAAATTATCTATTACATAATTTTTTGCAAGGGAATTGGTAAGCAGAGTCCTGACAGTCTCTCACTCTTAAGAGTCGTGCACATCAAGACACTGGATTGTCTGAGACTCAGGTCTTTGCATTAAAATTAAGACAAAGTACTTAATGTAGACAAAAAAAAAAAAATCACATATAGATATTGAGAGCCCTCCAGTGAGTTTGTTTTAATAACCCGATCTTACCAATTTGATTATACAAATACATTCTTATCCTCTCCTATTTGGAAGGAAAATTGAAGTGGACTTGGTTTTAGGGCCTCCTGATAAGTGATTGTGCTGAGAATTCTGCATATGGTGGCCAAGAGTAAAGGATTCAAAAATCAATTCCAAACCATGGTCCTTGTAGAAGGAAAGAGTGGAATGAAATGAGTTGAAAAAATTCAAAGGATGACGATGAGCTGGCATCCTGGAGACCCAGCCAATATTCATGAGCCAAGAAAACTTGGAATAAAATGGGAGAACCAGGGTTGCTTTGTGGAAAACCCAGCATTTGGAGTCAAACAGATCTGAGCTCGAAACCCACACTCTCACATATTAGCTGTGCGATTTTGAATGTCATTTAAACTTTCTGAGCTCTGAGCAAGGATATATCCATGTGAAAAATAAAGAAAATGGTGTCAGCCTGCACTTATTCTGAAGATTCAAGGAGAAAGTGCCAGAGTACCTGGCATATAGAATGTCTTTGGTAGAGGAGGCTATTATTGTAGGAAGGTGTTGTTGACTCTGAAGATAAAGATTGATGATGATAATGATGATGATGATGATGATGGTAGTGATTGGTAATAGCCAGATGAAATTCAGACCCAAGGGGATTTGGGGTTTGGAATAATCACAGTTTTATTATTTGGTAATATTATAGTGCATGGATGCCTGAAACTAGTGTAACCAAACCAAATCAAACTTTCCTCTTTAGTTTGTGCCATAAATTCTTCCATGTGTTGAGAACACAATGGTGGATTAGACAGAGAAAATTTTTACCCAATGGAATCTATCTCCTAGGGAGGGGAAAAAATGACAAATGCAGGGACAAATGAATATGGGAGACATGTTCAGGTACTGGTAAAGTCACTTAAAATTATACCAGGAATCATATAGAGAGAGCTATAATTTTTATTTCATGGGGGAGGGAGGTAGAGTGTTGCTTTACCTGGAGTTGTTAGAAGAAGTTTCCCTTAGATGCATATTTTTGAATTACAACTAAAATGATCAAAAAAGAGAAAGTCTAGTTTATGTAGAACTGTGTACATCATGATAAGGATTTTGGTTTTTTTTCCTAAGTGAAAAGGAAAATGATTAGATGGTTTTAAGCAGAGGATGACATAATCTGATTATGCTTTAGGGAGATTACTCTGGTTGCTGAATACAGGATATTAGGCTGTTGGGTGGAGTGGGGGTGGCATGAGAGAAAACAGGAATAGCAGCTGAGGAGGCTGGTGCGGAAATTCAGAAAAGACCGTGGCTTGTACTAGGTTCTTGGTTTTGGAGTAACATGATATGGTAGAATTTGGGGATCTATTTTGGAGATATACTGACACAACTTATTAAGGGACTATCTGGGAGCCAAAACCTGTCAAGTCAGGAATGGGTAGACTTCCTACCTTGGAAAAATCCAAAATCAGATGTAAAGCAATCTATAGACTTTTAGGGACTTTCCTTGTGCATAGAATGCACTTTGAAGTCCACACCCAAGCTTCAAGTCCCTTTCGTAACCTTGCCCGTACCCACCTCTCTGCACACTCTCTCTGTAGTCTTTGCACCTCTGCCGTATGGGCATACTTCCATTTGCATCAATCTCTTTGGTGCCCAAACCTGTTGCTCATGCTGATCCTTCTGCTTGGAGTACTCTAGAATACATTCCAAGACTCTTCACTTACTAACTCCAACCCTTCCTCTAGATCTGACATTAAACAGCATTTCCTCAAAAGACTTTCCTGGCTCCACTAAGTTTACCCTTCTGGTTGACACTGGTCCAGCACTCTGAACTTCTCAGTAGTAATAATAATGTAATTAATAGGTAATATTTCCTGAGGACATACTGTGTTGTTGCCACTCTTAGGCAGTGTACCTGAATTATCTAACTGAATCCTCACAACGGCATATAAATTTAGGTGGTTGTATTATCACCCTTTTAAATATAAAGTACCCAAGGCTCAGAGTGTTTGAGTGAGACAGCTAATCAGCGGTGGGACTGGGGTTTGACTAAAGCCGGCTGATTCAAAAACTATAATTGTGAACTACTCAATCTGTGACCTTTGTATTATTTGCAATTATTTGTTTGTGTCTGTTTTCTCTTAGATTTAACACTGCATTAGGCTCGGAAGCTTGTCTCTTTGGTTTTGAAGTAATGCACACCCTGGTAACTAAAGGTTTAGCATACAGCCTGGAAAAGGGTGATCATATGAAACATGTTTGTTAACTGAGCATTTATCCTTTCAAACCAATGCCATGTGAGAATCAAGCAGAAATCTCATGAGCACTCAGGAGCTGCCCCAGTAATACTGAATCTGGCTCATTCTGCCTACGAAGATTTTGGTTCATAAAACACCTGCAGATCAGAGTGGGTGATTCCTTATTTGGCTGTGTCCACTGAGATCCAAATGGGATGGCTTTGCTGAGTTGCATGTTCATGGGGTTCTCATGAAAGCCCCAGACACAAGTTGCATAACACCCTCTGTACTACTTAAGGAACTGCTGTTGATGACTTGGGACTGTCGGGATTTTTCCTTGACCTCTTCACGGAAATCACAACACGGTTGCCCTGTTTACTCAGCCTGCCACACTCCACCTCTTGCAAGAGGGAGCACATGAATGAACGAGTGTGGGAACTGGGCTGACCACTTTAGTGCCAGTAGGAGCAAAGTCCATGCAGGCCCCATAGTGCCATCCAGGTGAAGGTATGTGTGTCCCCTGGGCTCCAGAGGGCATGTTACAATCCTTTCTTAGCTTTGCTATCTGCAGAAAGCAGGGTGTTATTAGCTTAGTGGGCCCTTTGCCTCATTGCATGGGGCAACTGCCTTCCACCAGCAAGAGTAAAGGGCCAGCGTGACAGTCTTTTTGGGTACCCACACTTGGTGGGTCACAAACTCTTGTCCAGTGCCCAAGAAGAATGAGGTCATGTGGACAGATTGAAGGATGATGAATGCGAAGAATTTTATTGAGTGATGAAAATGGATCTCAGTGGAAACGGGAGCTGGAAAGGGGATGGGGAGGGCAGATTGCTCTCCCCTGAAGTTGAGTTGCTTCTCCGCCTCTCTCCTTCAAATTCAAGTCACCTCTCTCCGATGCCCAGCCATTGTCTCTGAAGTCAAGTTGCCCTTCCCTGATGTCCAGTTGCTTTTCCTCTCTACTGGCTGAGTCTGGGGTCTTTATAGGCACAGAATAGCAGGGGTGAGGTGGGCCATAGGAGTTTTGGAATTGGTAAAAAGACATTATTCAGAAAGAACCAATCAAGAGAGAGTGGGCAAACAGGGATAGAAGTTCTCACTTTGTGCTGTGGGTTTCAGGCTTTCAGCTTGAACGTAGAGTTTTGCCAGGGACCTGCCTCTGTCTGCCTAGAGTTTCTCTACCTCCTGCCTCTGTCACCTGAGAGCCATGCAACTTTCACAGGAAAAGCTCAGCCATTCCTTCATTGCTCAGTAGTCCAGACTTTTTGACCTGGAAACTCTCCTTTTTCATGAGATGCCCCTTCCTGAGCTGTATACAAAGCTCCCAGTGCTCCTAGAGACCCAGGGCAATTCCAATCCTGAAGAAGCCTTCTCTTTGTGGCAGATTGGTCAGGAATGAGTCTAGACTTCACATTGAAGAGCATGTTCAGAATTTAGACTCTACCACTTAACTAGCTGCATATGCACAGATTTGGGCAAGATTCTTAAACTAGCTGAAACTCAGACTTCTCACCTGCACATGGAAATGACATCATCCAGAGTTGTGAGGATTAAAATAGATGGTGTCTAAAGCATCAGTACTTGCATTCCTAAAAGAAACTCTTTACTTTTGCAGAGCACTTTTTAGTTTCTAAAACTAAATCATATCCATTTGTTCATTTGTCTTGAACATGGCAATTGACATTCTAATTTTAGAATTTAAGCAATCATTTATATAACGAATATTTTGACCTATTCTGTTAATAAAGATAAGATAGACTATGATGTAGTAACAAAGACAACAACAGAAAAAAAAATATGGGATCTTAATAGCTTAATCATAATGTTAGTGGTTTCTTTTTGCTTCCTTCACAGTTCTATATAGGTTGGGCATGGTTAAGCAGAGCCTCAGACCACTACTCACTTGTTACTCTACCGTCTTAGGACCCTTCATTTCTAATCACAGTGACAACAGAGAGTAAAAGAGGCTCATTTGCTCTTAATTGCCTCTTATCAGAAGTGACACATCACTTTGGCTTACATTCTTGGGAGGACAGTCACAGAGTATCATCTGGTTTCTTGGGGGCTTGAATATTAAGAGGAGTTCCTGGATATTTATGTGTAAATGGGTTCTGCTGTCCCTACTCTGTGACAGGAGCTAAGAATAAAGGATTTAGTAAACAAATTTTATTTTCTCAGTAGAAAGATCCACATGATTTTATCTCTTAATGTGAAACTGAAATGTGTTTTGTAACCAATGCTTATATTTTATACAGTAGGGTTTATCAAATCAATAAAAAGTTGTTATTGAAATGAGGATGTGTGTCACCACCAGTGAGAGTAAAATCAAGGAATTTCTCTCTCAAGAAACTCTATGCAGAGTTGCATAGAGTTTTCAGTAGAGGAAGGCAAGGTGCTATCAAGGTTCAGTGCAAAGGCAGCTAAATCCAGTCAGAGGGGACTTCCTAGAGAAAGTGGTGTCTGAAATTTTAAAAATAAATAGAAGTTATCTATGAAAAAGAAGGCAGCACTTATAACCATAGAGGCAGGAAAGACAATGGCTCATTTAGAGAAATGCAAACAATTTCCATTACTAGAGAACACACATAGAAGTGAGAGGAAGTGAGGGGTGGAGAGAGACCAGAATCACGATGAATCTGGATTCAAAATGAAGAAATGAAGGACCATGGTGATCATGCTTCTTACTATGAATATTATCTCATTAAAAGATTCCAACTTATGGACTAAGAGATGGTTAGGGTCTTCAGAAAGTCACAGAACACCTGAAAAATCCTGGTCTCCTTATAAAAAAGATACATTGTTCCATCTTAGGACTTATATCCAGGACTCTCAGGCAATGTGAATTCCTTTCATCCTGTGATGTGAGCAGGAGTGAAGAAGGGCAGGTTGACTATGTGTTTTGTGGGACGGGGTTATGGGAAGGACTAAAAGAAGAATGGGTTTCCTTTATCATGAATTATCTCACAATAGCCAGACATTAAAACAATGCAGCATTTAGAGAATCTGGGCTTCTGGATCAGAGCCCTGAGCTCCCTCTCAGGGGAAATTCGTAGACAGTTGCAATGAATGACCACCTGTGTCTTGATTTATGGTGATATGCATGCCAATGACCTTGTTGTATAATACGGCTTGCATGGCAAGACAGGAATCAGCCCCACCACAAGGAGAGAGCCTGTCATCATCCTTCGCCTCGACGATGACCTTGTTCTCCCACTGTCTTTCTCCTGTACCCTCTTGAGCCGCCTTCATCAAACACTCCCTCCACTACCTTACATTTTTTGGGAAACTCTATGAAGCAGAAGGAATCATAGTAAGACAGAGGAGTGAGCTAGTGCTCAGAGTAGAGTGACAAGGGCTAGCAATGCAAGGTGAACTGAGCCGTGAACTGCGTCACACCAGCTCATGCATATGTTGCACACTTGTAGGCAGATGTCACATGTGCTTCTTCCAGTGTGAGCCAAGCTGGGATTCCAGACTCATAAAGCCATGCCACGTCGTGCCTCCACCACCTTCCAAATGCATTCAGATGTCACGATGCATATCATGTGCTTGGGTGGCCAAATCTTCAATGCTGCAGAAGGACTGTGACATTAGAAGTTTGTTCTCTGTGGAGTCTCCTGCATGGACCTCCTCTCCCAACACACTAACTAAGCATATGCTCAGGGAACTTATAAACAGGGACTCAAAAAATGAGAAAATTTTGGCTTCGATATCGTTTTTCTTGAGTAGCCTATTTCATTAAAAAAAAAAAAAATTAAGAGGGACATTTCAATTTCACCATATGCATAAGCTTTCTGTTTATGGTTTAATATTATATTCATTTTGAATTGTATTGAAGGATGCAAGGTAGTGGGATAACGTAGCCTTTCAAGGGTCCAGGGAGTGCCAAAAATATAGGCCTACCCTGGGCGCCGTGGCTCACGCCTGTAATCCGAGCACTTTGGGAGGCTGAGGTGGATGGATCACGAGGTCAGGAGATGGGGACCATGCTGGCTAATATAGTGAAACCCCGTCTCTACTAAAAATACAAAAAATTAGCCGGGAGTGGTGGTGGGCGCCTGTAGTCCCAGTTACTGGGGAGGCTGAGGCAGGAGAATGGCGTGAACCCGGGAGGCGGAGCTTTCAGTGAGCCGAGATGGCACCACAGCACTCCAGCCCGGAGGACAGAGCCACACTCTGTCTCAAAAAATAAATAAATAAATAAATAAATAAATAAATAAATAAATAAAATAGGCCTTCCCTGGTCCATTTATCATCATCAATCCACAACTGTTCTTCTATCTACTGGCCCCCCGTCCCATCCCCACTCTGACCCACTCTGCACAGTAACACCATTGCTTTCCAATAGTACTTGTGGGGCTGCTCGTCCCCATAAAACCCACCAGGTCGAAGCTAATGCCCAGGCTCTTTGAGCTGATGCACAGGACCACTTGTGTGTATTTCGCCTTTCTTTGCTCCTCCCCTCACACAACTGCACCTGCACCCTCCCAACACTGGATGCCTTTCTGTCCCCCTGCTCTCTTGGCTCTGCCTAGTGAGGATTGAAACGTTCCTCTTCTGAGCTTCCACAGACATCCTGTTACCGCTTACACTGTGTCACAATTTGTTTTGAGGTACCTGTACCTATCCTCCCCAACAGACTGTCAGAAACTCAAGGCAAGTGTATATATTCTCTTTAGTTTTCAGAATCTGGCAGGGTGCATAAAGTAGAGCTAACATTTACTAAATAAAATCAAGTAAAAATATGAAAACAGTGAAAGAAGGGAGGGAGGGAGGGGGAAACTATGACATCATGACCCAGTAGTGTTTAGAAAAACCACCCCACTGTCATCCCCTCTTCCATTAGGAAATCCAGGCGACTACGTTTTGGCCAAGGGATCCTGGGGAAAAAAAGTTCACTACTAGACATATCAGTTTTTGGCTGGCGCTGACACAAACGCCTCTGACCCTGGGGTGAGATTCCATTCTGACACCAAATGGAAACAAGATAGGATGCAAAAATAGAAGTGCAGTTAATGAAGCGTGAGGAAGCTGGGCCACGCTCTCGGGCTTCTGTGTGATGAGAACTCTACTGTTCGCACGGCACAGGCAGAGTCCAGCCCAGCTTGCCAGAAGGGGCGTCACTGGGGCTCTGGAAAGGTCTCCGATGGCTCATATTGGGAGTTAATGTTGTCAGCCACTTCATCTCCCGTTGCCTACCAAGACCTTGAGGCCACAGAGCAAGCAGATGCTCCTACAAAGTCAGCTAAGGGAGAGGCAGGGTGTTCTACAAACCTGACTGTCTCTGAGCCTTAGAGATCCTTCTTCACACCGTCCCCCAAATACTTAGCACTAGCTTTTTGTTTTCAACATGGTCCAGGATAACTAGACATGGGACAGAAGAACTGATATAACTGGAAGTTCCAGTTGACTTGAATGGATTGACTTTTGGCTAAAAACCATGAAATTAGAAGTGTCTTTTAGACCCTGACTGCCACTTTAAAACTACGTGATCTTGGGAATGCCCTTCAGCTCCCTGAAAACAACAGTTTTTAAAATATGCTATGTCCTGCCTATCTTATAAGATTGTAGTGAGGATCCAGTTAATGGATCAAGGCTTGTTTCGTGAACTTCGAGGACTATTCAAAACAGAGTTGTTATTACTTGATCTCTGTTCTTTCATGTACTTTGCATATCTGTATCCAGACTCTGAACCCATCCATTCTGATTTCTCCCAGGCATCCTGAGAGACTGAGGAATCACAGTGGGGTTTACCACTTCTGCTCCTGGAGCTTTTTTTCATCACCACCGTTCATTGACCACCAGCTCTGCTCTGGTCTGGTGCTAACTCTCGGGTGCTTGTTATTTTAGATGATAACAGAAAACCTGCAGTACAAGTTTTTGTTGTCATTGCTTTATTTAACAGACGAAAATGAGATTGAGAAACATAAATTCACTTTTTCAAGGTGACGTGGCTATAGAATGCAAGGTTGAAAATTAAACTGAAACTCTCTGCCTCTAAAGCATTTGTTGTTTCCAAAGACCATGCAAGGATTCTTTTTATTACTGTCTGTATTTCCCACATAAAGAGCTTTGTCTAAAATTATGTAGGTGCTCAGAAAATGTGTAAGAATTTTACAGAATTGACCTTCACCTAGAAAATTTTGTCATGGTTCTGCAGAGAAGCAAAGTGAGTTTTGCAGTAATAACATATTATCTCATAGAGGGATTTTACAAGGATATGCATTGAAAGTTTCTCCTTTCTTCATCACTTCTTGCATGTCCCTTTCCTTGCTAGTGTCTCTCCTCATCCGTTCATAAATCTTACTTCATTAATCACTGTCATTGCACCTTTGTTCTCTGAGAATTAAACTTATGAACCCAGGGAAATATATTGGTCAGGTGAGCCTTCTTATTAGTCACCTCAAAGGGCTGTTGCGAGCATCATGAGTGTAAAACTGTTGGCCCAGTTCCTGGTGCTTTGTAAACACTCAATAAATAGAAGGTGGTAGTGGCTATGGACCCGCCCTCTTCTCTGTAGGGTTGCTTTCCATGTGGAAATGGCATCAGGATACAGACCAAAGATTTTGGAGCCACAGAATGATTTGTTTGGTTGTACTGGCTAAGACAAAAGTCACAGTCAGAAGCAGAGCTGCAAAGAGAGCAGGAAGAAAAGGTTGGAGGCAGACCCTGAGTGCTGCCCCATGTGGGTTCACACCGCACATCAGAGAGAGCATACTGTTTCTCACTGACCCACAAGGAAAAAGGAGAGGGAGACATAAAAGGTGGACTTTGTCTTATTTTTTCAGGTAACCAGTGCAAACTTGGTCCAATGGGCTAGATCCTCCCAGTCCTATGGGGGACTAAGAATAAAGGAGATAGAGAGAAAGCGGAAATACCACCCATACCTCAGTGTTCTCCCCAGAACCTCAGCATTTTCCCTAGGGCTTCAGCACCCCCCAGTAGTTCAGCATGCTCTCCAGTACTTCAGATCCTCCCCAGAATTTCAGCTCTAGCCTAGCACTTCAGCACCTCTCCAGCACTTCAACACCCTCCAGTAATTCAGCACCATGGGGTTACTTAAGCCTATTTCCAGGGGCACATCTCCAGTACTTCAGCACAACCCTGCCTCCCCAGCCCTGCTGCCCTGCCACAGTACGTTCCTGTACTCCCCAGTACTTCAGCATCTTTCCAGAATTTCAGCATCATCCCCCAGTACTTCTCCGAGTATGTAAGATTTGGGGAAGAGCCCTCTTTTGTTGTCCAAGGTAGAAATGTGGAGAGGAGAAGAAAAGTAGTTCCCCTTAAAACAAAGAAAGTTTAATTTCAGAAAAAGAAATACCAAGTGAGGAAACACCAGGTGCACTGTAGATGTTCAATAAATTCTAGCTATTATGATCCATTTCAACCTTACATTCTAGTGATTTATGTCTCTTATCTCGCCTGCTTGACTTTAAGCATCTGACAACAGATGCATATATGATTTTTTATTGTCTATAGGGCTTAGCACAGGGAAGAAGCTAAGGAAATATTTGTGTAATATGTGATGTTTCTCTGTGTGTGTGCATAATTATAAAGAACCAGTCATTGGTTTGTGACTCCTCATTAAATATGAGCTAACAATTTTTAACAGACTCCTGGCATTCTGCATACTGGTGGCAGGCATGAATAAATTCAGAATGATGGGCTTACAGACAAAATTTAAAATGACCAGAAATCCTGAGCCTTGATATTTATTTGCCACCAAATTTTGTGTCAGGTTCAGGTAAGGTTTATTGAAAACTCTGTGTGTTAAATGTTATGTCGTTGAGGCCATATGATCCTTTCAGTTAGAAAATCTCTGCAAAGGAGATGTCATCACCTCCATCTTAGAGATAAAAAAGAAACCTGAAGTTTAAAAAGGTGAAATAATTTGTCTAAGGTCATGTACCTGGTACCACACTGAGCTGACCTGACCAAGGCAGGCACGCATGTTTCCAGAGAAAGACTATGAGTTCGGTAAGTGTAGGGAATTATCTTTTTCATTTTAATAGTAAAATAAATGAATACTCAGATATGATATATTAAATAACTATTTTCTATGAAAAGTAGAGTTTGTTAATTTTCCTGTAATAGTTTTTATGGCTTCACTGCTTCATTGGTTAGTGTCATGGATTTGGGTGAGTATAAAACATTCATTTAACTATATTGACTGAAATGGTGGGGGGCATCGACTGAGGTCTAGAAAACCTTTGGTAATACTTAAAAACTATATTACAGTGAGATGCAATATGTTTTCAACATGCCAGAAGAAAGATTTGAAGGAAAAGTGCCCCAGTAGGTCCTACTGACCTTCTTTAGGCTCTGGGTTTTGCCATACACATGTATCCTTGTCCAACACAGCAGACCATCTTCTTTAACCAGTTCCTGATTCAGTTTGTCCTCTGCACACTCCACCACTTTTTGTACCTCCATCATAACCATTCACTGCATCCTGACTTACTATATTCAAGCAAAATAGGATTCTTCCTAGACAATTACAGTTTTCTTAGGGAACATAAAGGCAATAAACATGAAATAGGGGCAAAACATGTAGCCAAGATGAAATGCAAAATTGTGGAAAGCAAATGTAAGTGATCCTGCAGTGCTGTGTGCTGAGAATCAGGGGTACAGACTTGGATGCTAGACAGGCCCAGGCATAACCTTCCCTTGCTCTACTTAGATGACCTGGAGAATTTGCTGAGGTGCTGGTTTTTTTGTTTTTTGTTTTTTGTTTTTTTTTTCCATCTGCATGATGGGTAAAATTATATATAATGAGCAAAGTGCTTGTTATGATAATATGAGCTCTTTACTTAAAAGTATCAAGCTCAGAGTTTGGTGCAAGGTAGGCACTAAAAAAAGAAACAGTTCTTCACTGTTCTCTTTTCTTCTGCCCCCACTTTGAGGGAAAAAAGTCAATAGTCAAAAAGATTTCTTGAGTGGGAAATTGAAAGGAGGGTGTTATAGGTAGGGGACATTTAAGCTTAAGTTGTAAGAAGTTGGATATTTTGAGAACCTAATGAGCTTATGAACACTAGAAATGTACTCATAGCTTCCTGTAATCTATTTTAGCAGCAATCAAAAATATTTTGAACCATGTCCTCTTCCACTTAGGCTAAGTATGCAATGGAGTATAGTATCTGCCTTTATCAATTCTAATAACTAGTCTCACTGTCCCAGGCCTACTAAATATTTGATTATATGATCCATCTGTTCCTAGAACCGTGAGAAGCAGAGTGAGAGCAGAGCATTTTGTTTATCATTTAACTCTCAGAGACAGCAATGGGTGTACCCTTGTAAGTGAAAATGAAATCCTGAAGGCAGGGAGTGGGAAGGATGGTGTGATTCATTTCCTCATCTTGAAGAATAGCTCCTGAGCTGGCTCTGAAAAGCTGTAGTGTAATTGTAGCCCCTTGATAATCGGTATTGCCCTATCAGCAGAGGCTGGACATTTTACAAACCAAAAACTGGAGAAAATTAAATTGGATATGGAGTGCCTCTTTTTCTTAAAACATCAACTTTATTGGGGTGTTACTGATATACAAAGAACTGCACATATTTCATGTATACCATTTGATGAGTTTTAACCTATGCAAAGACTCATGATAGCATTGCCACAACCTAGATCATCGATATGTCCATCACATCCCTAAGTTTCCTTGTGTTTCTTTGATTTTGTTTTCTGTTTCTGTTTTTATTTTTGTGGTTCCAACATTTAGCATGAAGTCTACCCTCTTACCAAATTTTGAAGTGCATGATACTGTGTTAAGTATGGGCACTATGCTGTGTAGCAGATTTCTAGACCTTATTCATCCAGCATAAGTGAAACTATACCTATGGAACAACTCCTCTTTCACCCACCCCCACAGCCCCTGGCAACCACTATTGTATTCCCTCCTTCCGTGAATTTGACTAGTATAGATAACTCATATAAATTACATTGCACAGTATCTGCCTCTCTGTGACTAGCTTCATTTCACTCAGCATAATGTCCTCCAGTTTCATTCATGATGTTGCAAATAGCAGCACTTTTTTTTTTTTAAATTTTAAAGGCCAAATAGCATTGTTTATATATACATGTATATAAAATACTGTGTACACACATATATGCATACTATACATACACACACTCTCACACACCACACACCACATTTTCTTTATTCATTCATCCATTAATGAACACTTAGGTTGATTCCATATTTTCACTATTGTGAATAATGCTGAAAAAAAAAGTGGGAGTACAGATGGTATCTTCAAAATCCTGATTTCAATTATTTTGTATATATATCCAGATGTAGGATTGCTGAATCACCTGATGGTCGTCTTTTTAATTTTCAAGGATCTTCCATAAGGTTTTCCATAGCTCCTGTGCCATTTTACGTTCGCGTCAACTGTGTACAAGGATTCTGACTTGACAACATTCTCAGTGATTCTTTTTATTTAATTTTGGTAATAACCAGCCTGACAGGTGTGAGATGGTATGTCATTATAGCTTTGATTTACATTTCCTTGTTAATTAATGATGTTGAACATCTTTTCAAATACCTGTTGACCATTTGTATGTCTTCTTTGGAGAAATGAATTGTTTATTCAGTTCCCTTACCCATTTTTAAATAAGATTATTATTAATATTATTTTTGCTATGGAGTTATAGGAGTTTTTTATATATTATAGAAATTAGCTTCTTCTAAAATATCTGATTTCCAAATATTTTTTCCCATAGTATACGATGACATTTTTTCTGTTTGTTGTTTCCTTTCCTGTGCAGATGCTTTTTAGTTTGATGTAATCCCCATTCTCTATTTTTATTTCTGTTTCCTATGCCTTTCATGTGATATTCACTGTCATATTCACTAAACCATTGTCAAGACCACTGTTATGAAGCTTTCCTCCTATGTTTTCTACTAGAAGTTTTACAATTTGAGGTGTTATATTTAAGTCTTTAATCCATTTTGAGTAGACATTTGTGTGCAGTGTAAGTGTAAAAATTTATTTTTCTTGAATGTGAATGTCCTTTTTTTCCTGCACCATTTGTCAAAGAGGCTATTGTTTCCAACTGACAAAGGTGTATTCCTGGCACCTTTGTTAAAGATCAGTTGACCACATATGGGTGAATTTATTTCTGGGTTTTCTATCTTGTTTCATTGGTCTATCTGTCTATGAAAATACCATATTAATTTAATTAGTGTAGCTTTGTAATTTATTTTGAAATCAGAAAGTGCAATGCTTCCAACTTTGTTCTTCTTTTTCAAGATCACTTTAGATATTTTACATCCTTTGTGGTTCCATTTGAATTTTAGAGTAGTTTTTACTATTTCTTTATAAAACATCATTGATATTTTGGTGGTGATATTATTGAATCTGTAGATCGGTTTGATTAGTATGAAGATTTTAACCATATATTTTCCAATCCATGAACATAAGCATTCTTTTTATTTATTTCAGTCTCTTTTCTTTCATCATTCATTGTCTTGTAATATTCAGGTTACAAATATTTCACTTCCTGGGTTAAGTTTATTCCTATTTGATTCTTTTTGATGCCATGATAAATGGGATTGTTTTCTTAATTCATAGGGGATGATTTGTTGTTAGCGTGTAAAAATACAACAAATTTTTGTATATTGATTTTGTGTCCTGAAACTCTACTGAATTTTTTTATTAGTTCTTACAGTTTTTTAGTAGAGTCTTCACGTTTTTTTGTACATATGTTCACGTCATCTGAAAACAGGGACATGTTAAGGTATACTCCTTTTCTACCTGATTTATTGCGCATTTTCTGTCATAAAAGGGTGTCAAATTCTCTTAAATACTGCATCTACTGAGAGATCATGTGATTTGTTATCATTCATTCTGTTAATCTAGTATATCACATTTATTGATCTGCATTTGTTGAAACATGCTTGCATCTCAGGGATATTTATTAAGCTGCTGAATTGAATTTTTGAGTATTTTGTTGAGTACTTTTGCATCTATGTTCCTCATATCTTGAGACTAGTGAAAACAAAGCTGGAGGAACTTATGGGATATATAAGTTGCAGCTTTAATTTACATTTCTCTGTTAATTAAGGATGTCAAACATCTTTTAGTATGACTGGGATGCAGTTTCAAGGACATAAAAAAAGAAGAAACTAAGCTCAATGTTAACAGAAGGAAGTAAATAATAAAGATTAGAATGGAAATAAATGAGATAGAGACAAGAAAAACAATAGAAAAAAATCAGTAAAACCAAGAGTTGTTTTCTGAAAAATAAAATGGACAAACCTTTATCTAGACTAACTGAAAAAATGAAACGGAGTCTGTCTCTTGAAAGAAGCTTCAAGCTTTAGAAGAAAGAAGCAAGCCAAAGATATTGAAAACTGCTCTTTATTCCCTTAAGTGACCATAATGGATTATGAAATGTTTGTCATTTGTCTTCCCTCAAACTTTGCTTCCCCTCCAAAAAAGGGATGCTATTTTCAAGAAGTAAAGAACAACAGGAAGAAATAAAACAGAACAGTATGACTATTATTGTGACTATTATTAAATGAATGTTAGCCAGGGGCATGGCTGTCCTTTCAAGAGATAAGCTCCTCCTCAATCCATAAAAAACACTCTTTTCTTTCTCAGCATGTTTCTTACTCTTACAAGTAAGTATTTAGTATGGTGTGTTATCTCCTCATGCTAACATTTGGACATGACAAATTATACATTCAAATGTATGTGTGCATGCGTGTATACATCTATGTTTCTAAACAAATACACATTTATGTATTTAGCTTTGTGTATTTAAATACACAGATACACATGTGCATATATGAGTAAATACACACATATATGTATAAATGTGAACACATACACACATTAATGTATGTATGTATAAAATTTATGTTCAAATATCTGTATGTATTCCTTTGTATACTTGACACATACCAGTATAGAATTGTCATTGTATTATTTTGCCAAAGAAAGATGTTCAAAATAAAACAAAATGAAATAAACTGTAATCTAATTTCACTGTTGATGCATAGATATAAAGATTATATTTAATCTCAGAAGAGAAACATATACTTTCAGAATCAAGCATACATGCAAACATTCTTGTACTATATTTAGATTTCTGAGATGATCTTCACTATCCTCATCTTTGTGTTGCTCATTTGCATAAAGTCTGATACAATGTCACCACAAATTGGCCATGTTCAAAGAGTCTCAGCTCTGTGGAAGGAAACTTGAGCAGCATCCACCTCTGCAAGTTGAATAGATTCTTGCTTTTTCAGGTGCTCCCCATTTCTACAGCCGGATTACTGTGGTCTCCTCATGAACACGTTGTCATCATGCCCAGTGTAACTGCTCCCTCCCTGCAGGAGTTTACTCTGCTACATGGATAAGCCAACAAAGGCTCATCTGGAACTACAGGGTTACATCTCTCGTGTCACTGTATGACACAGGAATCCTTTTCTCACTCTACGGGAATTCTTTGAGTACAAGGACTTTGAGTTTCTATCTTTGTATTCTGCACTGTGCTTAACATAGAATTTAGAACAAAGTGGGTATTTCATTGGCATGTTAATAAATGAGTGAGTAGAGTAGGTAAACCTAAAAACCACATGCTAAGCTAGTTTTACTTAGTTAGGCCTTTAATTATTTATCCATATCTAATTTATAGTTTTCTCGTCAAACGTCGTCATGTTTTGTTTTAATTAACCATTTTAGTTTAATTATGAACAAACTTGAAAGTAATTTAATGAACTTCGTTAGTATCTACCACTCAGTTTGCTAATGCTGATGTCTCTGGTTTCTCTAATATGTGATATTGACAGTCAGAAGCAATATTTAGTCCATAAGAATTAGTTTCTCATGAAAACACCTGTGATAGGAATGAAGGTTGATCAAAATAAACACAAACTTAGAATTTGTGTTGAGGCTTAAACTAAATGTGAACTTCTTAATATCCTTTCCCTACAGTTTATAGTTGCTCAGATTTTGACTTTGGCAAATACGTTTGTTTCACATGATCAAATTTCAGTTAAATTGACTTAGTCAAATTTCCAGGCAGTTTTGGTTAGAGAGGAGGTAGTGCAACTTTACTTGGGATTTATTTTTCAGAATATAAGAGCATATTGGTTGGTATTCATTAGCATTAATGAGTCAACAGAGATGAGTGAAAGAAATTGGCTGATTCTGAAGCCTTTAGGAGAGGAACTCCTTGGGAACAAGGCACCTGTCTCAGAAGTAATGAATGATGAATGGATTCACAGATACTGGTTTTCTGTCTACCTCCTGCTCTCCCTTTAAAATAAATTTAAAAATATATAGACAGACAGACGTGCAGACATAAAGAAGAACTACTCAAACAAGGTAGGAACTTTACGGTATTTGTTATTAAAGCCCCTGTGGTCTTGTATGTGTGGAACTGAGCAATAATGGAATCCCAGCTAGCCATGGGATTAGGGCGTTTGGATGGGCATCTATTTCTAAGGAACATTCAGGGCTAAAAATCTGTAAAAGGTCAGTGAAAGCATGTACTTTTGATACCACTTTCTTTTCTTTAAATTGAAAAACTCGTGTATTAAGTCCTCAGAGCTTAACTCTGTGCTCCTTGGATGGTTTGCTTTTATGCAAATAGGGTGAATCTCCTTCCAATGAGCTAGCACCAAGGCACAATGTCCTGGAATGGGGTGGAGAAAGGCACAGCTGTTTTCCTTTGTAGCTGGAAACTAGCATGGAAGCAAGGAAATAGTTCAAGGCAGGGCAAAGGGGAAAGGAACGTCTTAGGTTTCTGCAAGTCTATGGAAGGTGGGAAACAGGAGACAAAGACAAATCGTAAAGATTAGAGTGTAAGAAGGATTGACTTATGGAGTCAGCAAGGGAGGTCCTTTTTACTGGAGATAGTGGCTTGAATAGGGAGCTACTTAGCCTTATAAAAAAGCCAAGTGCTATCCCTGGTCATCGTTTGCCATAATGTGTCCTTAGTAAATATTTGCTGAATTGAATTGAACCTCAAGAGGTGCTGAGAAAAATGATAGCTCAATTTGCAAACTAGACATATTACACTTATAGCATTTTGGTTTGATAATTATTTTTCCTATTGAAAGAATGAGGAAAATGAGACCAAGTTCCCTTTGCTTAAAGTCTCACAGTGAACCAGTCTCTTAGCCATGGTCAGAACCCGCTTCTTTCTTACTCTAAAACCTGTGCCTGCTTCCCTGTGCTCTGTCTCCTTCATAGATTAGGAAGGAAAGAAGCATGAATCTAAGACTACATAAAACGAATGGAAATGAAGGGGAAAGGAAGTCAGGAAAAGATTAAGAAAATTATGTTGTCCGATAGCAGAGTAGCATGACTTTAGTAAAAACAAGGTAGAAGACTTAAACTGTTCTCAACACATAAAAATGATAAACTCTGAAACCCTGACTTGATCATTGCACGTTCTGTGCATGTAAAAGAACTCATGATCCCTATAAATACATAAAATATTATGTATCAACTAAAAATAAGATTCAAGTTAAGGAAAATTAAATGTGTGTGTTGCAGGTGAGTAGGGGCTCAGCAGAGCTTTCCATTCCAGTTTCTGGGAGATGGTAGTTTGGTCACAAGTCTGCAAATTCTGTAATTAGAATGTAGAAGGGAAAATGGAAAGTAGTGTCATTGTCTGGAACAGATACTCTACTATTCCTGGACTGAACTTAAGTTAGATAACTCAAAGTACTCAAAAGGGTTGTGGGAGTCCACCCCATAGTTAGCAAACAGTAGATACAAAAGTGAGGATCTGTAATTTGGGGTCAAACAGATTTGAGCTCAAGTCTTGGCTCTAATCCTTATTACTGAAAGGAAACAAAACACATTTACACATCCGCTGAGAGTCAGTTGGAAAATAAATAAAATAAGAATAATTTCTTTGTCAAAGACTTACTGTAATGATTCAACTAGATAATGCATGTTAGTTGACCTAGTATAATGTCTGGTGCATTGTAAGCTCTCAATATATTAATTTCCCTACTCTTTTTTTTTTGTTTGTTTTAAACAAAATGATGTGATTCCACCTTCAGTGCACTTCATGCTACACTCTCAGCCCTTTCAAAGTTTCTAAGGTAGAACTCATAAGTCAAATATTTGATTGATAGGAAAATAAGAGAGATTATCTAGATCCAGATCTTGACAAAGTTGGAAAGTGAGCCAAGATTGATTTCAGTATAACAGAATGCCTTCCGTGATTTTTTTTTTTTTTTTTTGAGACAGGATCTCACTCTGTCACCCAGGCTGGCATGCCATGGCATGGTTATGGCTCACTGTAGCTTTGATCTCCTTGGCTCAAGGGATACTCCCACCTCAGATCCTCAAGTAGCTAAAACTACAGACATGTGTCACTGCACCTGGCTATTTTATATTTTTTGTAGAAACGGGGGCTCACTATGTTCTCCAGACTGGAATGAAGTGGGCTGACCATGGCTCACTAAAGCCTCCACCTCCTGGACTCAAGGGATCCTCCCACCTCAATCTCCCAAAGTGCTGGGATCACATGCATGAGGCATTGTGCCCAGTCCATGAATTGATTTTTCTTTAAAAACCATCTTCTCTGATCAACTCATTAACAAAATCATTGAGGAACTTACTTCTATCAGGCTCTATCTAAACTTACACCCAATGGAAACTACTGGAAAGACAGAATTTACATTTACAGATTTAAGTTCTACATGCCTTAATTTTTATTGTTAGCATACACAATTATTTCTGTAATTACCATCCTTTTTATCCCATTTATCTCTGTGGAATTAAAGACTGTCCACTGTTAAATATTTTTAAATATCATCAAATAAACTAGGGGAACTTGTAGAATATGGGCACAATACTTTCAAGAGTCCTTATAATTACGACATGCAGGGGTTGTTCGCGTGACAATACAAAATGCCAGCCCCACTCTGAGCAAATGGATTTCCTTTCTGTACAGCTCTCTGTACCAGTTCCTGGCCTGAGGCTGAGAAATACTTAGGATGATAATTGAGTATAGCAATAATAATGCTTGAGATATCCCATTCCAATGAAAAGAACATGGTTTCTATTTCAAATGAGGAAAATGACACCTCCCATACTTCTTTTATAAATTGATATTGAATAATGAATGTAATAGCACTCTATACAACTGGATGTATTACAATGTACCCATAAAGAATGTGCTGTTTCTCAGTGGTGCTATTAATCTTCCTTCTACACCACTTATAGTTCTTGGGCATCTGATTAACAATGACCTCCTTATATGTATATGGGGGGGGTAGATAGAGGTTAGGTATAATTGTATATCTAGTTAGTTTTATCATTGCTTGATTAACCAGCTATTTGACTTTGCATTAGGAACCTCAATAACACTGACTCAATATTGAGAAAGGTGGCAATCCTTCATGGGAGCTGATCAAAACTTGAGAGACAAGGTAACTCATTTGTAAAAGCATATTGAATATACGTATTATTTTTATAAAGCAACTGGAAAAATGTAAGACTTCACAAAATCTTCCTGAGAGATGGGTAAGTATAAAATATAAAGAGCTAAATCATATTGAGGATGGGGATTAAAAGAGTTGAAATATACTACATGTAATGATCTTTATAAAACACCACATTCAATAATCTTGAAACTCCATGATAGCTTTCATTTATTCACTCATTAAACAAATAATTATTGAACTTCTATTGTGTTCTCATTGCCGCATACCCCAATAATTAATGTTCTATATTACATTTATTGGCTTAGAGTAAACCTGATTTCCCACCCTTGTCATTCTGGGGCTCTTATGAACAAGTTACTGTGTCTCTCTGTGTGGAGATGACTTGTTCTCAGGAAGAATGGGCTCCGGGGTTGCTCCTGAACTGATTATGATGCACTGAATGGCTGGATGATTGATATGTTTTATAAATAGAATGTTGGAAACAAAATATGGGAATAGGAAGAGCCAAATATTTTTAAAAAGCTGTGAAAATAACCATTCAAATGTATGCAAATTGCTTAATTAATTGACCTCATTTGTGCTTGCAGATATCCTTTGCCTTCCCCTTTGTGAATTGGTTTCTTTTCATTGCTCTCCAAAACAATATTCCAAGGCTGATTAAACCTTTTCAAGCTATAGGTTAATATTCAATTCATATGTAAACACATTTATAAACATTAATCAAATCCAAATTGTTTATTTTATAAGTATTGTTTTATTCATTTTCAACTAATAGATGTGTTTTCTGCATTTATTCAGTGTTAGTCTTATGGAGTTTATGTTTGGGGTGATGATAGCTTTTTAAATAGCAACCTAGTGTTTACTTCCAAGACAATTATGATATTGTCTTGTTCCTAATTGTTTCTTTAAAGACTTAGTGCAAAGGCTTCGTTTGAAGTGTTGGTGGGGTGTGTAAAATATAATGATGATTATCAGAGAACTATTTCATCTCAGAGTATTTGCTTTTGTTTTTTGGGTTTTTTTTTGAGACGGAGTCTCGCTCTGTCACCCAGGCTGGAGTGCAGTGGCGCGGTCTCGGCTCACTGCAAGCTTCGCCTCTCGGGTTCGTGCCATTCTCCTGCCTCAGCCTCCTGAGTAGCTGGGACTACAGGCGCCCACCACCACGCCTGGCTAATTTTTTGTATTTTTTAGTAGAGATGAAGTTTCACTGTTTTAGCCAGGATGGTCTCTATTTGCATTTGCTTTTAAAAACATGTCAAAGGTGGCCGGGCGTGGTGGCTCAAGCCTGTAATCCTAGCACTTTGGGAGGCCGAGATGGGCGGATCACGAGGTCAGGAGATCGAGACCATCCTGGCTAAAACGATGAAACCCCGTCTCTACTAAAAAATACAAAAAACTAGCCGGGTGAGGCGGCGGGCGCCTGTAGTCCCAGCTACTCGGGAGGCTGAGGCAGGAGAATGGCCTGAACCCGGGAGGCGGAGCTTGCAGTGCACTGAGATCCGGCCACTGCGCTCCAGCCTGGGGGACAGAGCAAGACTCCCTCTCAAAAAAAAAAAAAAAAAAAAAAAAAACATGTCAAAGGCGACACTTGCCGCCTGTCCAGGCTAGACCTTGTGGAAGAAAGAATCACAGTGGAGTCACCATAATCTCAGATCTAGTCTTAGCTTGAAAATTCATTTGTCCATTCATTAATTAAATGGCTAATTGATGTGTTTGTTTATATATCCATCCAGCTATTCAAATATTAATTCACTAAATAAATATCTGCTAAATGCCCTTCTATATAAAAAAAGTTGAAAAATGTTTGAGCCACTGCAAATTCCTGGTTTGCACCATAAATTCACTGAATGTGATATCACACACACACACACACACACACACACACACATTTTTAATAAACTCCCAAAGTAATTATTATGTACATCCAAATTGAATTGCTTTTGTTTTACATATGTGTGTGTGTGTGTGTGTGTGTTTATTATATACACACTTGGTTCCAAGCACCAGAATAGGTATTAGGCAGGAGGAGTGTGATCGTGAACGAGGCAGACACTTCTTCCTTAAGACATTAATACTTAAAATTAAAAACAATGAGTACCATGATGGGGAACATATAAGGTGTTATGGGACCATAATCTGAGATCCTAAAGTAGGGGAAGAGTCAGGAAAGGCTTCTCCAAGAATTTCCATTTTAAGCTTACATATAATATTAACCACCATACTCACCCTCTACAGCCAATGCGGGCTTGCACTTATAGGAGATGGAACCTAGAACCGATGGGGATTGGTTTCACGGGACCTTGCCAGAGCCACCTGAAGCAGTAGCTCTTTGATGTTGGACTTGGAGACATCACAGTCTGGCAGCAGATCAAGGCAGGAAGCTACAGCAGGCAGGAGAGGAAAATGGGGGACATACAGTATGGGGGGCATCCTAAATGGGAAGCACATGGTATGTGGTCACTGAGGTTCATGCCTGAAAGTACACATAATACAATTTTGGAGGGACTCCAGCAATGGGAAACTGGTGAGAAACCTTGAAGTGTTGAAGTGAGGGCAGATCCAAATAATTCTATTTAGTGGTCTGTAACATAATAAGTGTGTGTGTGTTTGTGTGTGTGTGTGTGAGAGAGAGAGAGAGAGAAACATTCTGGTGTCATAATCATCCAAGCATTTCACACAATGTTATGCTGAATAGAAAAGGAGTTGAATAATTCAGATTTCTATAAAACAGAAAATTCTCATTGTAATTTCTGGTTTGTGATTGAAAGTGCCATATTAGAGGTGTGACTTGCATTAATAGATAGATGCTGGGGGCAGATTAGTGTCCCTGGATTCTTATGGACTTGGCCATGAGACACCTAAGACCCTATCCAGGCTTGTGAGGCAGTGAGGTATCAAGTGAAACAAGAGAGAAAAAAAATAAGATTCACTGTCAAGGAAGGCGGGTCCTCATAGGGACATCCTGTGATTCAGACACAATGATTCTGGCTGGATCTGCAACACTTACTGCTGATATTTTTGTAGAGGAAGTGTGGGCAGAAGGTCCATGGAAGGAAAATTATGTTGAGCTTGGCTGGGGCAAAGGTAGCATCAATTTCTTATATAGTCTTTAAAGGTACATAAATGTTCTACCCTTTCTCAATAACACACTGTGGTAGCTACTATAGGTTTGTATTAATAGTAGGTGTTGAAATTGGGTAATGTGAGTCCTTCAAATATGTTCTCTTTCAAAATTATTTAGGTTCTATTTGTTTCCGTGCTATTCATATAAATTTTAGAATCAGTTTAATTAGGAGATTATAATTGGGATCACATTAATTCTATAGATGAATTTGAAGAAAATTAACAGAATGACATTTAATCTTACAATCCACGAAACAGTATCTCTCCTCATTTTTTTGAGATCATCTTTAGTTTATTTCTTTAGTGATTTGTAGTTTTTAGGATAAGATTCTACATATTTTTTTGTCAGGTATACATCTAGATATTTTCTTTTTGGATGCTATCATAAATGGTGATTCAGACAATTTTTAATTTCCAGGTATTTATTGCTAGTATATGGAAATAAATTGATATTTTATATTAACCTTTTAAACTGTGACCTTGATGCACTTACTCATTAATTCAAGAAGCATTTGGTAGATTCCTTGGGATTTTTTCTACATAGACAATTACTACTTCCATAAACAAAGACAATTTGATTTCTGCACCCTTCCCCACAATTTGTATGCTTTTTTTTTTTTTTGTAATCTGACTGTACTAGGTAGATTACATAGTGTGATATTAAATAGCACATCCCTTATTCTCATGTATAGGAGAAGAAAATTATTCATTATTTCACCATTAGGTATGAAATTAGTTGTAAAGCTCATTTGGTTGTGCTGCATTATTCACTTTATATATTGTTGAATTCAACTTACTAATATTTTGTTGATAATTTTGCATCAATGCTCATGAGATTTTTTGGTCCATATTTTTCTTTTCTTGTAATATTTTCATGCAGGTTCAGAATCAGTGTATAGCTGTTCTCATAGAATAAGTTGGAATGTATTCCCTCCTATTGTGTATTCTGGAACAAATTATCTATAATAGATTCTGTTTCCTTTCTAATGTTTGGTTGAATTTACCAGTAAAATAATCTGGACCTGAAGTTTTTTTTGTTGTTGTTGTTATTAGAAAGTTTTACACTATTAATTTAAATTCTATAAGAATATATGACTATTGGGATTGTCTGTTTCTTCTTGAGTTTGGTAGTTAATATAGTTCATATTAATATTTGATGATGGGCATAGCATTGTTTACAGCATTCTCATATTAAAATTTATCAAGTTTATCAATCTTATCACAGAACAATCTCTTTATTTTTTCTCTTAATAGGCTGTTTTCCGTTTTTATTTTAAAGTCTTTATTATTTTCTGTTTTGCAAGTTTTTAATTTAGTTTCCTCTCTATATCAAGCTTCTTAAGGTAAAAGTGTGGATTTTTTTATTTAAGATGTTTGTTTCTTTCTATAAGTTTCTCTAAATGTTGATTTAGCTGCCTTCCACAAATTTAATTAATTAATTACTTAATGTTGTTATTTTTGGCATTGGTTTTTTGAAAGACTTTTAAAAGAAGTTTTATGCTTCATTTTTAAAGGCTATTTTGTAACAATGATCACACATTTTGATATGTTTCATTTCATTCAGTTCCAAATAATGTATACTTTATTTGAAACTTATTTATCGAATCATAATATATTTTAAGTATGATGTTTAATTTCCAAATATCTAGGGACTTTCCAGCTATCTTTATTTTATTGATCTCTAGTTTCTTCCATTATGGTCAGGGAATAAGCTTTATAAATTACATTATTTCATTTCATTTAACAAAATTAATGTACATTTTGTGGCTCATAATATATGGCCTATGTTTGTGATACTCCATGTGAACTTCAAAAAATGCATATTCTGCTGTTGTTGGATAGAGTGTTCTACAAATATTGATGAGGTCAACTGGTAATGTAACTTCAGGTTTCTATAGTTTTATCAATTTTCCATTTATTTTTTCTATCAAATATACATACATGTATATGTATGTATGACTAGATATTTATTTCAGCCCTGTATTCACCATTCAGCAAAATAAGCATTTGTTTAAGACATTAAGGGAGGCAAATCATAGACTTTTATTTCCCCTGGCTGTAATGCTCTTAACTCTTTCATTGCCACAGTCAACCATAGTCTTTTTGTTGTTGTTGTTAATGGTCTTTGTCTGCCTTAATCAACTTTAAACTGCATGGTTAAACACATTGTTTTTTTTTTTTTTTTTTTTTGGACATGGTGAGAGCTTAAAGTTTACAACTTTTGTTTGAAAGTGGCATATTACGTCACATTTGTTTCTGGTTTATCTCAGGAGAGTTTCACTTCCATTGAATGTAAACATAGTTACCTGGGCCAGCCTATAAGTAAATTATCAGCCGATTTGTGTAACAGACACTGAAGTCCTTTATGATATTCAATTGAAGGTCCAAGGTCCATCATCGTTGTTCTATGTTAGGGCATCAGTCGGTCCTAATTTGTCTCTGACAAGTCTCAAACTATAATTGTGTATTTGTCCATTTCTCCATTCAGTACTATTGGTCTTTGCTCCATGCAGTTTGAAACTCTGAGGTTAGGTTCATGCACATTTAGTATTGTTATGTCTTCTTGGTGTTATGGGTTGAACTGTGTCCCTCCAAGTTCATATTCACATTCATAAGGACTATTTGAAGATAGGATTATTGTAGGTATAGTCAGTTAAGATGAGGCCATACAACAGTAGGGTGAACTTCTATTCCAATATGATGAAAGTCCTTACAAAAAGGGGAAATTTGTACATAGGCATGCATGCAAGTAGAATACTATGTGAAGATGATGACAGAGGTTAGGGTGATGCTTCTTACAAGCCAGAGTCTTATGGACTTGGCCATGAGATACCTAGGATCCTATCCAGACTTGTGAGGAGGTGAGATATCAGGTAAAATGAGGCAGCCATTTAAGATTCACTTTCAAGGAAGGCCTGCCCTTATATAGGACATCCTGTGATTCAGGTCCTATGATTCCGACTGGATCTGCAACAGATCTGGATCTGGATCCAGATCCTTCTACAAGCTGAGGATTGTGCAAGACTGCCAGCAAAGCATCAGAAGTTAGGCAAAAGGAAGGACTAGATTCTCTCACGGTGCTCAGAGGGAAGCAACTCTACTGACAACTTCATTTTAAATTTCTAGCCTCCAGAACTGTGAGACAATAAATTTCTGTTGTTTAAACCACTCAGTGAGGTACTTTGTTATAGTACCTTTAGCAAACTAACACAGTTGGTGAATTGACCATTTTGTTATTAATATCTTTCTTGATCCATGGTAGGTTCCTTGCTCTGAAGTCTACTTTATCTGATATCGACATGTCTACTCCAGTTTTTTATTTTTACTTTAAAGTTGACATTTAGATGTCATCCTTTTACTTGTAATTTATCTGTACTATTATATTTAAAGGGGGCATTGTGTAGACAGAAAATAGTTGTCTTTTTTCTCACTAATGTAATTTGGCAATCTCTGTCTTTTAATTGATGTTTTGGCTACTTGATATACATTTAATGCAGTTATTGATATGGCTGAATTTAAGCATATAACTTAAGTTTTAAATTTTCTATCTGTCCACTTTGGTTTTGGTTCTTCAATTTTTTTCGTTTATTTCCTTCTTTTAGATTAGCTGAATGTGTTTTAGCATTTAATCTTAATTAATCCATTGCATCTTGCACCATATTTCTCACCCTTACTCCTCTTTTTAGTGGTTATTTTAGGGATTACAACATGCATACCTCTCATTGTGTAGTCTGTTTAGAATTACTATTTCAAGTTGATATTTTTATCTTCCCCTTTAGATTATATTATTATTGTTGTTATATCTATATAAACTAAAAGGAGACTAAAAATGATTAGGCATTTATTTCATATCAGAGGCAACCTCTCAACCAGACATGATCAGCTGCTATTGTGGTTCTTGCATCAGCCTCTGGCATTGCCTTTGTTCTGCCCATTGCCAAGCCATTACCAATACCACTACTCAGAATTATTTCATTACCAGGTGGCAACATTGTCTTCAGGAAAGTCATGTGCATTGTTAGAGAAGTCATGAACAAGTGAAGTTTCTAGGTCAAAACAGGGCCTCAGAAGTCTCATCACTTTTTGAGAGTGGCCTACAAGGAATTTGCCTTGGATTCAGGATGTCAACCATTTTGCCTAGTACCCCTATCAAAGTTGTATTCTCAATATGGTAATGCAACCTAAGCCAGGAGTATAGAAAGGAGCACCTTGTTCACAGGCCAGAACATCAGTTTTCAAGCAACTATCAAGGGGCTCAACTCTTGTTCATAGGGGACAGTTTGTACTGGGGATCAGTTAATGAGACTCTTGAGCATCTGCCATACTTACAGACACCTTCCTAGCCCAGATCTCCTTGGGAATTACTTGATGATAGCCTGGTGTTCTGTGACTCTTGTCCTGGCCACCTCTTACTAGACTATGAATCTGAATGCACATACAAGCTTTACATAAAAAGGATACTAACATTCCATGCAGTGGCCTCCTGTAAGAACTCTGTTTAGCAGAGATGCCCCAATCAGACTTTATCCTGGAAAGATTTGAATATGAGATACCAAACAGTTGGCAGAAAAAACAAACAAAGGAAAAACCAAAACAAGAGCAATAGAAAATCAGAGAAAAAGACACAATCAGAACGGGAAACCTGGCGCAGACCGCAGACTCAGAAATCAGTAATCAATTTGAATCCTGGCTCCTAGCAGGACAACCATGGGCAAAGTTACTTAATAACGCTGAACCTCTGTTTTCTTATGTATAAAACTTGGATGATGAGTAATACCGAATATAGGGCTGTTGTGAGGCTTGAATGAGGATGTATTTGTAATGTGTTCAAAATCACAGACCAATCTCTAAGGAGCCATTGCTTTCATCCTTTCCCAGTGCATTGTACACATCACTCAGAGTCATGGCACCTTCCCGGTCCTATTTCTCACCCATCTCCTCCACCTGTATGATTATCTCTCTGGCTTCAAGGCCACACTCGAATGTTGCCTCTCCCTGTGATTCTTGCATATTCCTCACCCTGACACAAAATTTATGTTCCCAGAATACTTTTCATGTGTTGCTCATCTATTAAATCTTTCTCCTGATTTTCATACTGTGAGTTCCTCAAGGGCAGAGATCGGGTTCTTTTCATCTTTGTATCTCTGCAACAGTGCCAGGCAGCAGAAAGAAAACTCAAAGCTTTCTGTATTATTGATAACATATATTAAATATTACAACAAATTATTATCTTACCAAGGGCACAATGAGTATTGCTGCTAATGCACATAAAGCAGGCATGGTTTTCAAATATGTAGAATCGTTTCTTTCATCTATTCTATTCTACTCCCTTAGCCCTACCTGGATCTTTTTTCTTTTTTAATGCCATATTTACCCTTGAAATTTGTACAATTTTATGTTTGTTTTATATATGTTGCAATAAATCACTGAACTATGTTTGCTTTTGGGTTCTTATTCCCTAATTAAGTGGTTCAATTATTGTCTATTTTGAGTTCTGATTTATAACTGTTTCCATAGATACCTGATCATAATAGCTAATTATCTGAACATGTTTTCTAAAGTCCTCTGAATAACATTTCAGTAATAGTAAACATCCATCTTTCATTCAATTAGTACATTTTCCACATTTCTCTCTGGAAGCATTCATAAATGCCATAGGATGCCTTGCTTCAATACATAAAATCCAATAGGACTTTTTGTCTCTATGTAGTGGCTGTTTATGTGCATTGCTCCATCTGGAAGTCATCTTTCTCTATTTAATGAACTCCCAGAGCAAAAGGCTCAACAACAATGCACACTTGAAAACCAGTTTTTGCTTTAAAAAGCACTTTTGCATATGCTAATTCACTAAAACTTCACCAAGAGCCCACGGCTATTAGTACAACCATTGTCTTCATTTCACAGACAGGGTCACTGATGCTCCTTCTTAGAAGCATGGTGCACTACCTTGAAATCCCCGGTGCCTGGTGCATTGTGGGTGTTCAACAAATGCTGATCTGAACTGAGTGACTACTCAAGGTTATGCAGGTAAAGAGATTTGTAAATGGCAGAGATGCTTTACTATCTCCATCTTGATCTATCACACTTTTGGTGTCATTTCATCTCTCTCCAGTTGTACTGAATTAAGAGCAGTTACCACCTTCTACACTGCATTATTATTTGCACACCTGTTTTATGTAAGTTACAAGAGTCAGATTGGGGCCTTTTCCAGTACATTCATTCATAGCGCATTCATTGATCATCTGCTCTCTAATAGGTATTGTAGATACAAAACTGGACAAACACAATCCCTGCCCTCAAGGAATCAATTCACTCTTGTGTTCCCCACAGTGTTGCAGGTAGTAATTTGCTAATGATAGCAGCTCAGTAACTGTTTTTTAAAGCAAAAGCATTTGCAGAATGTGTCCCCCAAAGTGGCATTAAGTAAAAATCCATGATCTCCTGCATTTTGTCAAATATATTCTGATGACAATTAATAGCCTCACTTTTTCCTGGTTTTTTTTGAGGCTGCCTTCACTTCCTCCATTTCGATCATGGAAGTTCCCTCTAGTTTTCCAAACACTAAACACACACTCTAGAGACAAATTGTCAGAACTGAACTGAACATTTATATAAGAAGAAATGTTGACAAAGCTCTCCTTACGATGCATTCTCAGGTTGAATTCTGAAACTGTGACATAGATACCAAGACAGTATCCATTCTTTTATTTATTTATTTACTTACTTACTTATTTAAGATGAAGTCTCGCTCTGTCACCCAGGCTAGAGTGCAGTGGTACAATCTTGGCTCACTGCAACTTCCACCTCCCCGATTCAAACAATTCTCCTGCCTCAGCCTCCTGAGTAGCTGGGATTACATGCACACACCACCACACCCAGCTCATTTTTATATTTTTAGTAGAGATGAGGTTTCACCATGTTGGCCAGGCTGCTCTCAAACTCCTGACCTCGTGATCTACTCACCTTGGTCTCCCAAAGTGCTGGGATTACAGACATGAGCCACTGCACTTGGCCTTGAATTTTTGATGTTTATAAATTTATGGAATATAAGTGCAATTTTGTCACATACATGGTGGTTAAATTAGGGTTTTTAGGGTATCCATCGCCTGAAAAATGCACATTGCACTATTAAGTAATTTTTCATCATCCACCTTCCTCACACCCTCTCACCTTTCTGACTCCCCATTCTCCATCATGGCACTGTATATGTCAATATGTACACCTTATGGGTGAGGGCACGTGGTGTTTGTCTTTTTTGTCTGACTTGTTTCAGACAATATCCATTTTATAAGTGAGGAAACGAAAGACAAGAGAGGTTAAAATAACCCAGCCAAGTTTACACAGTAATTGACAGGGCCAGACAGTGAACTTCTCCTTTTCTGATCCCAAAGCCTTTGCTCTTAAACTGCAGCCTGGATGTACCAGAGCTCTGTGCTTTGTGTCTCTTATTCCTACAAAACCATTTCTTATTGTCTTGGAGAGGTAAGCAAAATACCCAAAGAGACATCCTTGCAAGGGGTAGGGGATTCCCTTCTCTGGGAACCACCTAGTCTGGAGATCACAGAGGAGATGAATGCCTTGAAACCTGGAAGATCCTAAAGGCGTGCTGCTTCACATCTCTTTTTCATTCCATTGAAATTTCTGTTGCCAATGTCGTAATGAGCTGCCTTCATGGGGAGGTGAACTGCACACCCAAGAGGAAAAGGTGTCTAGGCCTTCAGATGCCTTGAGCAATACTCAAAAAGGTAAGAGAAGCAAGCATCGGGTCAATTGAGATTGCTCAGAGATCATGGATGTCAAATCTTCGTTTTTATAAAATTTCTAAACTTCGTTGTTTTTTCTCAGTTGGCAGCTGGTATTCTTTTTAAAACATTCGCACCCAGCTCTAACCACTTTAATGTATGATAAAAGGAAGAACTGATAAAAAGAAGAACAGGAGTCTCCTTTTCTGGAGGAGCCACCTGACACTCCCTGTGGCTTTGGGCTGGGTAGAGAGCACCTCCCCTGGGCTCCTATGATTCCCTGATTCCCCGCACATCTCTCTCTCTCTCAGTGCATTTGCAATCGTACGTTATCATTATGCGGTTGTGATTCTCTCCCCATCTCCTCACCCCTACCCTATTGTGAGCGCATACTATTAGAGATATTTATTCAATTTACAAGCTGGTGTGTGACTTCGGATCTGGCTTACAGTCACTGCCAAACAAATGAGTGCCGAGTGAATAGATGCACTCACGTGACACCGAGGAGAGAAGAAAGTGATGAGTAACACCCTTTAGTGTGGCAAGTGTCCAAGTGCACAGAATACAAATGTGAGAAAAATAACAAGAAAAGCATGATGAGCACTAAACTTCAAAGAATAAGTCAGAAATCATAATTTCAAAGCTGTGGGGGGTTTCCTCAATGTAGATACATATGAGAGAGAGCATGTCATGCGAAGACCTCTCTCTGATCAAAAGCAGAAGGCACGAAATTTCTTAGAGAAAAATAATCAATTGGCTTAAAAAGTCATCAGTCCTCTGTTCTGGGTTGATTAGTGACAGTGGAGCTGGTGCTGCTGGTGGCTGAGCCCAAAGTCCATTCGTTGAGCCCAGGGACCTCAGGTAACAAGTTCATCATCTGTCTGTCTACTCATTCTGTGCTGTTTTCTGAAAATCTCAGGTTCCTTCTTCCAGAGTCCTGATCACTTGTGATCTTACACCCTCCAGGTGGGGAGGTAGAGGGACAAGTCTGGATGTGTGTGCTCAAGGCTCAACAAATATTCCTTTGATCAGTTCAAAGAAGAGTGGCTGAGAGATGTGGTTGAGGCGAGGGAAGGTTGGCTGCACAGAGGAGAGGATGCCTGAGAAAGGTCTCAGAACAGACACTTTATTCTTTTTTTTTTTTTTTTTTTTAAGGGATCTACAGTCAAACAAGTAAGCCTGTGAATTTCTTTTTAGGGATAGTGAGGATAGTAAACATTAAATGGAAGCAGCGTACAGTGTACATCTAACCTTCCAGTCTGGGCAGGAAAGAGTCTCCAGGAATGTGAAGATTGCTGTAATAGTAACTTATATTAACCAGTTGAATTTCTGGCACCTATTGGAAAAACATGAGGGCAACAGGAAAATAAAAGTCACAAAAGTTGTGGGGACCCATAATCCCCTGTTTAGCTGGAGGTGTCGAATACAGATCCTTGTCCTCCTTGTCCTTCTCTTGCTTGCTTTTGCCGGGAGAGAGGAGTGAGATGCTTACTGAATTCTGGCCAGCTGTCTGCATGAATATTAATAGTTGTTTTATATATATATATAGTATTTTATATATTTTATTTATTTAAATATATATATTATATATATACACACACACAAACATACATAAAATTACCATTATTATTAACAGAGGCAGTGTTGTCTATACATTAGGGAAAGGCTTTGCGTCCCAGATTCAAACATAACTTTTGTTCAAATATTTTCAGTCTTTACAGTTTAACTTGAACTTTACAGTCTTCAGTTTTCTCACTTCAAGATGAAGGATAATAATAATACCTACCCCTGAGATATTAGGAGAGATCTTTAGACAATAGATGTAAAGCGCTTAGATTTCACGTAGTATTATATTAAGAAATGCTTATTAGTATTATTAACAATAAAAGTATCAGTAGCTAACATTTTGCTTGTACTATAAGTACCAGAAGGAGGGCATATTTCTAATAATCACATAGCCACAACATAAACATTTTTCAATCATTTCATGAATGGAAAAATTGAGTTGAAGGATTGGGTAATGTGATGAAGAGGAGCTAGAAGCAGTATGTCCATCTCAGCTAGAAGACAGCTGGCCACACTGTAAACATCTTCCAGGGCAGAATCCATCAGATGCCCCATGAGTGGTATGTAAAGTTACTCTCCCAGCTCCTTTCAAAATACACCTCAAAACTCTCAAAATACATGTGCCCTAGCATTATTGAAAACTCTCATTAGTTGAGTACTGTCTCATATATCAGTCCCCAAGACCAGGGTCTCTCCCTGCTCAGACATCAGAGAGCCCTCTTGTTGGTGGGCTGCCTTTCCAGGACTCCCCTTGCTTTGCCTATACCTGTGTGAGTAGTAAATATCAGAAATACTTGTGCTCACTTGAGTGTAGTATTCTGAAATAAAGGGGAGGACTGAGTCTGGCTATATCAGGTAACTTGCCAAAACAGCAACCCTACCACGTGTGCTAAGGATGGCAACCAATAACCACATCCTGCTATTACACCCTTGAGTGAGGCTGCATTTTTTTTTTTAAATTAAAGTAATGTACATCTCACATAAAATGATGCAAATAAATCTGAGTGGAATTGAGGAGGGATTCCTGAGCCATGCTAGCCCTGCACCTCCTTTTGGCTGCTGCTTGGACCCCTGAGGAACCCTGGAGGCCCATGGGCCTGGAAGCACAGTTTGGAAACCATCACACCGGCTCCTTTTCCTCTGACATTCCATGTGGCCTTGTGGATTTAACTGGAAAATGAACACCGTTCAAAATCCAAAATTTATTTAAATTCAGTTGTGCCTGGCCTGGATTATTTCCAAAAAAATGCTTTTTTTCTGATAATTTTATTGTTTAGTTGATTGCATTTGAAAAAATATAAAATAGAACAAGTAAGCTACATGTTAAAAAAAACCTTGTGTACATACACCAAAAATTGGCCAGAGAAGAAACACAATGCATTAAAAATTCCTCACAATTGGAATTTGCAAATGTAACACAATCATCTAGATCTGCATGTTGAGGTATTCACTGAAGGTGCCATTGCATTCATTAATGGAGGGTTAGAAATGCAGGTGGCATCCTAGAAAGATCTCAGGCTTTAGAATAAGTTGTTACTTTGAATCTTTGCTCTGACACCAATTAGCTATGCGATTTGCACAAGGTTACATTTGTTTGTTGTTTTACATGACCAAGGCTCAGTTTTCTCATATGCGAATTAAGAATGCAATTTAGTATAGAGTATATAATATATCCATTTAACATCCTCCCTTTTACAATCCTCTTGCCATCTCCATTTGGTCCTTATTGGTCTGTCAAACATGGCACTGTTTCCCTACCATCTTTAAACACCATCCTTCCCACTACTACAGGTTGGGCATTTTACTTCATCACCTTGATCATGAGAAAGTGTTAAGGGAAAGTCACTTGCTTTTAAGCAGGGCTAATGAGTACCCTTCCTGGGATTGTTCTGTGGTCACTGGGAAAGAGAAATGTCTTTAATTTGGATCATGAATTACAAAAATCTTGGGACTCCAGGCATGATGTTTTGTTTTCTGGAAATAGCTTGCCTAATGAAAACATCAACCCAAAAGGCTGTAGAGCAGGCAGATTGAAAGGAAAAGCAAAAGCAAAAGCTAGAGTCAAAACCTCATTTGAACTTCTGAATGCAGCCATGCCTGGTTCTGGTCCCAACTTTGAACTTCTCAGATAGGGGAACAAAACTGTCTCTTTTATGAGTTAGAGTTGGGATTCTGTCATCTGCAGTGCCTGGAGTCTTTATAAAAACATCTGACATTCAGGGTTGTTTTAAGAATTAGAGGTATACCATAAGAACTCAAAGCAGATAGGAATCATTCAAAAAATAGTAACTCCTTTTATTATTTCTTTAAATAAATACAAAGGTACCTTGGCCAATTTACCTTAGACTACCCTTGATGTTTTTTCTTCTCTGTTTGTTAACAATATTAATTCTGATTACTCATATATTGAGATTATTTTTAATTTTTACATTTAAATAAATTTGATAGAACCTGTAAATAGTGTGCTATTCAAATTTCTACTTATATGTCATTACACTAATGAAAATCATTTTTATCGAATGAAAACAGGAAGGTTATGAAATTAGTAATAGCTTTAATTTGTAATGCTTCTATCTGTAATACTTTTAAATCTCTTGAATAAGGAAAGAAATTATATTTATTAAGTGCATGTTATGTCTCAGGAAATTTACTAAGTGTTTATAAATGTTTGATTTCATTTGAATCTAATGCCCAATATCTAAAGTAGAGCTTTTCATTATTATTACACAGGTGAGGGAACTGAGGTTGAAAAATTTTAAATACTTCACCTAAGTTAACAGAAATAAAGAGAGATGGAGTTGATACTTAAAGTTAATTCCGTCTACCATCAAACCCTTTTTTCTTTCTAGTGTGCCAGACTCTTCATCTAAATAATCAAAAAGAAAACATTTACTGGGAAATTAAGAAACGGTAATGTTTTGCTTCCTAAATTCAGCTTTGCTTCTTAATTTCAGTTTTTTGGAAACAGAATTTTGGAAACAAAAGCCAGCATCTATGTGAATGTCCAAGACAAATTTATTGTGGGATGCTTGCATTTAGCTGAGCTTCTTCCCTCCTTGGAGTATCTGAACCAGCTGTTTTCTCAGACTAAAATTCTTTTCCTACAGACCTTGTCAGAAAGCAGGACTGACTCCTGCTTACATTCTTAGCTCAAATGCTCCCTGCTCAGAGAGGCCTTCCCTAAGCACGTTCTTAAAATTATCCCCCATCACCCTCTGTTTCTGGTATGGTTCTGATCTGTGTCCCCACCCAAATGTCGTGGTCAGTTGTAATTCTCCATGTTGGAGGTGGAGCCTGGGGGAGGTGATTGAATCATGGGGGTGGTTTCTCATGAATGGTTTAACACCACCCCCCTTGATACTGTCACTGTGATGATGAGTGAGTTCTCATGAGATCTGGTTGCTTGAAAGTTTGTAGCACTAGCCGGGCGCGATGGCTCATGCCTGTAATCCCAGCACTTTGGGAGGCTGAGGTGGGCCGATCATGAGGTCAGGAGATCGAGACCCTCCTGGCCAAGATGGTGAAATCCCTTCTCTACTAAAAATACAAAAATTATCTAGGTGTAGTGGCACGTGCCTGTAATCCCAGCTACTCGGGAGGTTGAGGCAAGAGAATCCCTTGAACCAGGGAGTTGGAGGTTGCAGTGAGTTGAGGCCACTGCACTGCAGCCTGATAACAGAGTGAGACTCCTTCTTAAAAAAAAAGTGTGTAGCACCTCCCTGCTCTCTCTCTTACTCCTTTTCCCACCATGTAAGGTGCCTGTTCCCCCTTCACCTTTCACCGTGATTTTAAATTCCCTGAGGCCTCCCCTTAAGCAGAAGACACTATACTTCCTCTATGGCCTGTAGAACTATGAGTCAATTAAACCTCTTTTGTTTATCAATTACCTGGTCTCAGGTATTTCTTTAGAGCAGTGTGAGAACTGACTAATAAAATCTCTTCATCATGTTTTGTTTTTCTCATATAACTTAACACTAACGAAACTTTTAAATTATTTCATATTCATCTACACTCTACTAAAATATTATCTTCATGACAAAAGAAAGTACCTTTGCTCCATTCCAAACCTCCAATTCCTTAAACAGTTTTTGGTACATAGGAGGAACAAAGTAAATATCTGTTGCATGTTGAATGAACTACATTGCACTTCAGGATTTAATGAGACAAACATCAATTCAGACATAGTTACCCCACCTTTCTGGTATCTCATCTACTAGGTACAGCTTCACATCTTGTGAACACTGGGGCCATGAACATGGCCAGTGCAGCAGTGGATTGCAGGGTATGCCAGGGGCAGCTGAGATCAGGTCCTAAAGTATTTCCTCTGATTTATGTGGCATCAAAGAGAAATGGCTACACCTTAGTGTGTAGGGATGACATGACAAACACAAGGCCATTTGGAACATTAAACCTGAGCAGAGCTCCAATCAGTCACTTAATCAAGACTTGGAAACTGGGTGGCAGGCTTGGACTAGGCACACTAGAATCTTGAGTGCCAGCCAGGCTGGGAATCTCATCTAAGGTGACTCACAGCAGGTTAGCAGGGATGAGTTATTCCACCCAAGGTCATTGGGAGAGGTGGAGTCAGAAGGGAGAGAGAACAGGAACAACCAACCAGGTCCGAAAGGGCAGGATGAGATGAGAAATATGAGATGGAGTGAAGGATCAGGATGCTGCCTGGGGCCCAGAGATATGTGTGGGAAGGTTGTTAGCAAGTGCGGAGTATCCAGTGCGAAAGGCTACATTTGTGGCCTAATGTGGTCACTATGAGAACTCAACAGTGCAGGGCAGAGGTCAAAGGACAGGGACAGGTGGGTCCTGACATTTCCGTGCAACCCTCTCTGTTTTGGAGGGGAATGAGTGCTGAGCTGGGAATCAGTACACTTGGGTTCTGTCCAAGGTGAAAATCTACCACTCTGTTGCCCTGGATGCCTCTGTCTCAAAACCCTTCACCTAATATTGTAATTAGGTATCAAATTCAACCTCGAAAAATTCTCTTTTTTTCCCCAAATCTTCACTTTCGCTGTCTTGGTCAGTTCTTTTCTCCTGGATTGCTTCAAAAATCTTCTAATTTCTTTGCCTTCAGTGACAGTCTCTTCCAACAAACTTTTATAATTGTCAGTGATTTTTTTTTTTTTTTTGAAATTTAGACTTTATCCTTTATGTGCCTGCCTGTATAAATGCCCTCAATGGGTTGCCAGTGACCACAGGATACAAACTAAGCCTCTCACTTCTGCATAAAAGGTCCTCTGTGTTGTGGTGTCTACCTTCCATGCCCGGCTCCTCTCACTTGTGCTGCATCCCTTCCCCAATTCCGTAATAAAATGCTTGCAGTTGGGTGAACGCATTCCTTCTATCGCGATTTTCCAAGCGCTATTTCGTCTGTGGGATATTCATTTTCCTCCTTGTCTATCTGGTGAATTTCAACCACTTGTTGATATCAGATGTACGGTTGCCACTTTCTCTCTGGCACCCTTCCTGAAGAGCTCCCTTAACCCACCCTGGTTTGGGGGTTCCTGCCTGGTTTTCTCAGAACCTCCTGTGCATACCTCTATCATAGTCCTTGTCACTGTCTTCCATAGATGATCTCTTCCTTGTCTGTAGACCCCTCAGTCCCCTAGTCCCTAGCTGGCAAGTAGCAGGGATTCAAATAATTGTATTTGAATAATGAGTGCTTATTCCAGTTGAGAGGGTTGCGGGGATAGGGACGGCATGGGCAAGACCCGAGTGAGGAACTCCTCCCTGGTATTGAAGTTTTCCATTGGAACTCAAGTAGTTACCGTGGAGAGAAGCCACTTTGAAATCTCACACTGAGGAATTACGTTTGTTTTGTTAATTACATTTTAATTTGTTTCATTAGTTGAGAGCCATGATACAAAGTGCTTGTCCTCAAATTCCTTGTTACAGGGTTGTGATGAGAAAACATGTTTTGGCTAGTGTGTAAGGCAATGCAAAGCCTTGCTATAAAAAAAACATGTCACCTGAAATGAACGGTGTGCGTTTTGACAGCTGATTGCATGGAGGCATAAGCCCCTTACCTTGCTGCAGAGAGGAAACACACAGTTTGAGAGTCCTCTGACTGAGCATAGGACAGCAGGCAGGGTCTTAGGAGGAGTCCATTTTTATCTGGAGTAACAGACTGGCACAAAACGTAAGACTATCATTTGTTCACTTCTTTCTTCCCATGGCCCAGATTAATATTATCTCCAGGCTTAAAAAAAGTAATAAGAGGGGCCATGACTAAAAAGAAAAAGAAAAACCAAAGGCCCCAGCCAGCTTTGCTCCTTCTGTCTTTGTGACCTTGTCTAAATCACGTCCTCTCCTTTGTATATTAAAAGGGGCAGATTAATCCCTGTCCTGTGTTCTTTCCTGGCATTTCTGAAGATTAAATGTGATAATGGTTGGAAAAGTGCTTCCAGAACTGTAAATTGATGTACAAATGGAAGAGATTAAGGGATTAGTTTCAATCCAGTAAAGAGTTTCTCTTATGGAACAACCCTCTAAATATCAGTCTGTGTAAGCTGCCGGCATGCACCCACGACACACACCCCAATGCATGCCTTAATGATCTTTCTTTTTTCCAAAGTGGCTGTTTCAAACTTTCCCCTACACTACCCTTTCTCAACACACCAAGACCTTTATTCAACATGACATTAAGGAAATTGTGTTATGTTAAAGGTTTCTCATGCCTAAGGACAACTTGTGTGATAAAAAGTGTGTGTGTGTGTGTCTCTGTGCATGTAGTTTTGTTTATTTATTGGTTACTTGGCTTGTTCAGTGAAGACAAAAATCCCAAAACAAAAATTCTAAGATAAACAATAAATGTCGCTGTTTTATTATTACTTGTTGAGGCTGTTATAAACAGAAGGCTGATAAAATATTGTTCCCATCCTATGCTAAGTTGTCATGTTCCTCATCTGTTTTAAGTAATTATCTGATTCTTCTTAAAATTTTATTTTAACAACTTCCCCTGAAGCATCTTGCAAATTATCTCTCTTGAAAGAGGATTGTTATTCTGACCCTTTCATTTTAGAATTGCAGAAAGTGAGATTTTCCACTGATGAGCTGTTTGAGTTCAGACTAGTCACGGAAACTGGTCTAACACAAACTGATGCTAGAAAACGGGAGACTTGGGCAAAGAAGAGGAATCTCATGCAGTGCCCAGATGTATTTTCAGGTACTCTGAAATGACTCTTAAAACATCATTCACATTGTAATCGTTCATTTGCAGGTTTATCTCTCTTTCTATGAGTGAGTTCCTTGAGGGCAGGCACTGGCTATTCATCCCAACACTCAGCTCCTGGCTACCATATAAGAACTCTCATATTTTGAATGACTGAAAAAGAGATATGTACCTGTATACATACACACATATATTTTGTCCCTTTTCTCATATTTTCAGTGCACATTTTCTTCCATATTATCCATGAAAATGCACCTCTACAATAAATAATTTGATCGATATCTTTCCATATAAACACATACTCAGTATATAATTTAGAAATTATCCTTATTTACTCATTTACATATCTTTGATTTTTTGTAAGAAAATGTGCATTAGCTGCAAAAAGAAATAAATAAAAGAAAAAACCAAGGACACGCAATTTCATTCTCATAAGTTTTCAATTTAATTCCCATGGAGTAGACATGGGCTGATTGAAAAGCAGATCCAAGAAAAAATTCAATTTGTGATTCTCTATTACTTTATATTCCATCTGCCACAGTTGGGCTGGACAAGATGGGAAGGCTGGAAGGTAGAAGATGAGGTGGGAGGAGGAAAAATATTTGAAGGCAGCAGATAGGAAATCAACAAAATGAAAAGGTGTATTAGTTATGGGCTGAGCATTCCAGGCAGTAGTCAGCCAGGAAAGTGATTTTTTCCATTGAAAACTCAGGGAGGGAAATTAAACTCCTCCCACTACAGCTACATAGCATTTCACAGAGGTCGTTGCAATGCTTTTGCATTCAAAGTGAGCCACACTTGTTGAATTTCTGTCATTTTTATAGATTTACAAAATAGCTATTAGGGACAAAATAATTAAAGACCTTGGTAGACTGTTTCTAAATTCTGGGTAGTTAAGGCACAATACCTTCATTTTTCAAAAGTTAAAGATTGGGAAAATGCATCTCAAAAACTAGCACTTTATTTAATGCTAAGTTTGACTACTGTGCAATGTAAATAAATATATTAGTATTGGAATTATACAGATTCTGCCTTCAGCACACTAAGGATACAGCCACTGTTACAGTGAGGAGAAATTGCTAAATAGTGTCAGGTCTACTTTTAGGTTATTCTTGTATATGCTTTTATGTTACGTGGAAGTTGCTTAATACACATTTGTTCGATGTATCAGTAAACCAAAAGTTTGCTGATATATGTTAAGCAGAATATAGTTCATCCTGTGGACTGGGTTCAATTTTTATTTTAAACATTTCTTTTAAATGTTTCACTTAAAAGCAACAGAATGGAAGTGAGCCAGTGCTGCTGACATTTATAATGCTGTTCTTTAGATTTTACAGAAGAGTTGAGGAAGCCATTCTCCTGGGTGTGCTGTTGGCTACTCCAGTCTGAGTATAGGGGCAATTTCTGAATGTGATTCAGAACACTAAGCCCTAGTTTTTACTCCCTTACCAATTATGCAATGTTGGCCAAGTCTCAAGATTTCTTTACTCTTCATTTTCTTATCTGTATAATTAGTACAATCATGTCCTTACAAAGTTGCTGTGAGGATTAAATTAGGAATTATTTTTGAAAGTACTTCCACTAGTTCCAGATACATGAAAGAACTTATAAATTTAAAACTTTATATAAATCTAAAATCAAAAATGTTATATACATTGGTAAGTACTTTATATAAATTATTATGTCATCTTTATAGATAGTCTGAGAGATAGGCATTCATTTTCCCATATATGTGAGGAAGCTAAAGATTTAAAAGATTAAGTAATTTATCCAAAGCTATATGGCTATTAATGAGCTCATATAAAATTTGCATTAATTTCATTTTGGACCACAGTATATTTAGCAGTGCTATGGTCTAAATGTTTGCATTTGCCTAAATTAATATATTAAAATCTTATCCCCTAAGGAGAAGCTATTAGAAGGTGGGGCATTTGGGGGTGATTAAATCATGACAGGGATCATACATGGTGTGATTGGTGCCTTAATAAAAGAGGGCTGAGAGATCTGCCTTGTCCCCACTACCATGTGAGGACACAGATGCCCTCTGTCAACTAAAAAGCAAGTCCTCATCAGACAAAGAATCTGCCACCACCTTGATCTTGGACTTCCCAGCCCCCAGAGCTAGGAGAAATAAATCTCTGTTATTCCTAAGCCACCCAGTCTATGGTATTTTGTTATAGTAGCCTAACCAGACTAAGATTAGCACTTTACTGTAAAATTTGTCCATAATATCACCTTCTCCATCTTCCTTGGTAGTACATGTAATCATCACATTGCCTTCAGAGGTTGTCCCTAAAGGACAAATATCTGGTGTCTAAATTTCTGATGAGCAAGTTGAGAGCGGATCAGTTTTTAACAGAAGCATGTTTTCCCCACTACTCTGTATTGACTTATCAGAGGAGGCTTGACCTAGTGAGAGAAGAATGTTTGTGTTCCTTGAGGCCTCTCAGAGAATCTTCTCTTCTGCTTTCAGCAATGTCACGATCAAGGCTTTTAAAATGACATGTTTTTGTGTTTCGGGTCAGAGAAACAATAGGGAACACAAATAGAAACCCCAATATGAAAAACCATAGATTATATGTGTTTTTTGTTTGTTTGTTTTTGTTTTGTTTTGAGACAGAATCTCACTCTGTTGCCCAGGCTGGAGTGCAGTGGCATGATCTAGGCTCACTGCAAGCTCCATCTCCTGAGTTCAAGCCATCCTTCTGCCTCAGCCTCCTGAGTAACTGGGACTACAGGTGCCCGCCACCATGCCTAGCTAATTTTTTTTGTATTTTTAGTAGAGACAGGGTTTCACCGTGTTAGCCAGGATGGTCTCGATCTCCTGACCTCGTGATCGGCCTCCCAAAGTCCTGGGATTACAGGCGTGAGCCACTGCGCCTGGCCAGATTCTGTGTTTTGACAAAGTCCTGCCAGCTAGTGCTTGATAATATGCAAACTGTCATTCTGCACTTTCTCATAGTTGATCTGCTTAGTACACTGACAATCTCAATAATGTCTTATTTTAGAAATACATTGTCATTCTCCTCCTATCATAACTTGGTGATTGGCATAAGCAATTAAGCCCAATCATAATTTATTGCAAGCATAAATTAGAAACAGAATTATGTAAGTTTTATTTTATTTTTTCATGCTGTGCAGTTGCTCCTATAACCAATAATTAAGATGGGGAAATGGGCCATCAGAGATTGGTTTTAGAAAGGCCCCATCTGCTCTGGCCCATCTTACCTGGGGCTAGACTCTCTCAGGGCTAAAGAAGACAGATTCAAGAATAGCAGGTGGTATTTAAATTCATAAGTCAAGAATGTTTTGAGTAAGATTAATAAACAGATATAATGAGTTTACTCTGTCTTCAATGTATTATCCCTACATTTTTAACAATACCCTACAACTTTAATTATGGTAAAGTTTTTAGTCAATATGAGTCCTCTCCAAGTGTATCCTGAGAATCCCTGCATGCCACTGTCTGTAGGGGAACTTCATAACCTGCTCTACATAGAGAGGAAAAGTACAATTAAAATAAACATTGGCTGGGCGCGGTGGGTCATGCCTGTAATCCCAGCACTTTGGAGGCCGAGGCAGGCGGATTACAAGGTCAGGAGATAGAGACCATCCTGGTAACATGGTGAAACCCCATCTCTACTAAAATACAAAAAATTAGCTGGGTGTGGTGGTGCGCGCCTGTAGTCCCAGCTACTCGGGAGGCTGAGGCAGGGGAATTGCTTGAACCTGGGAGGTGGAGGTTGCAGTGAGCCGAGATCCCACCACTGCACTCCAGCCTGGTGACAGAGTGAGACTTCCTCTCAAAATAAATAAATCAATAAATAAAAATAAAAAATAAACATCAAAATCAGATAAATATACTATGGTATTTGGATTTTAGAATTTAATATAGCTGCAAATATGATATTGTAGAATATTTAGTCATATTGATAAATGTATAACTGTATTTTGAAGTAAAAATATTATAAATCAATATTCAATCAAGTACAGATTGCATAGGTTACAGTGGAAAAATAAACACGTGTGTGTGTGTGACAAAAGGGCAGACGTTATGTTAAATGCTGGGAAGCTATTAGTGGCCGTCTCTGAGCAGCACTCCCTGCAGATGGGCAGCAGGCTCCTCTTTTGAAAGGATGAAGGCAGCACATCTCTGTATCTACCGTGGTCTATCTCTTGTCTGCTCAGATGTACTTCCACATATACATCTGGGAACCAGGGACTCTAACCCTGCAGAGCTTATAGTTGTAGGGATAGGAAGCACCAGTTTTCTCTGTGGGTTGCTGTAAGTGCTGTGTCTACCCCTAAATTACCAGGACATATATTCTTCCAATTGGCAGAACAATGCCATACAGATTGATTCAAAGCATATAGCGGGTCTTGGAGGATGGCATGCAGTGATCTCAAAGTATTGACTCTGAATTATTGTTTTCAGCTCTGCTTCACCAGGCCAGTTCAACATTCGATCAGGCTAAAAGCTTCTATGTGGTGAAGTTTGGTACAACCAGAGGATCCCATGGTCATAGACCGACTCCCTCAACTCTTTTTCTGTAAAGTGGATCCCTTGGATTTACATGGTCAAATGCTCCAAAATCCATTGAGTAATGATGCTGCCTAAGGTCCTGTGGTAGTAAAAGCAAACATGTCTATTTCTGTGACAAAAAACTACTGGCCCTTTTAGGAAACAGGGGCTCAATACAGTCTGATGATCACCAAGTAGCTTCAGGGTCCCTTACAGAAATTGTCTCCCATTGAAGCTTCGCATTTGTTTCTGTTGCTGCAAGATTTTATATCTGGTAACAGGAGTGGATCAAACCTGGTGAGTGTGTGCTATTGGGCCCATGCATAAGGTCCACCTGTGGCACTGTAGACATTTCATTCCTGAGTCAGCACTGGGCTAACCAAGGACAGAGGTCAACTAGCTGATATTAGCTGGCTTGCTGGGCCTTTTTGTTTATTTGGTTATCTAGTGTCTCTACTACGGTAAATACTCTCTAGTGAATGCTGAGAACTTTACAACTTATTACCATTTCTATATATCCATCCAAATTTCTTTGTTATTAATATTACGATCTTCTCTTGAAGCCCCTGGAAAGTTGGCCAGACTATCCACTACTGCTCATGACTCCTTATTTATTTTAATATTGGGGAACTTCTCTTTCAACACAAATTGGATGACCATGTGCACTGCCTGAAGCTCTGTTCACCGAGAGGACTTTTGTCATTATCCTTAAGACCATCTCTAAATGAGGCTGCTCTCCATTTTCACCTTGCACGTGTGCACACACATGCACACACACAACACACTGAACCAAGCCACCTGTAAGCTTAGCTTAGGCTTTTACTTCTAGGTAAGATATTTATCCAAGATCTCCCATACCTATGATCATAGAAGATATCTGACAAAACAAGAGTGTTTGTCCAATACAGGTAGGAGCCATGAACATATGAAATATCTGCTCGTGCATCTTGCTTGTGCATTCTGGTCTGGCTCAGGCTAAATTCTGTAGGTACTGCTTTGAAAGCATGATGCATTGTCACTGTACTCTTGGCCTTATGACTTGGTGGGTCTGAAAGGAAACAGTTCATGATGCAGTTTCAGACACATGGTCACTTGTCTCATGCTTAGACATTCTGTCTCTACCATAGCCCATTAGCTCACCAGGATTTGTTTCCTAAGTCATCACATTCTTTCCCACAGTTGACTTGATCTTGTTCCCAGTTCAGGGCACTGAATTGTAGTTCTCCTTTTTGAGCAAGCCATGTGCTTCACATAGCATCTTTTCCCATCTCCAATACAAGGGTCAGCTAAATTATACAGCCTAATTGTCATTGCTGCTTACATTAATGCCTGGACATTGCTGCAAACACTTTTCTGCTTTGGGCCCACTTAATGCTGTAAGTGTTTCACATAATTCTGCCCCACTGGGACCCTAACAGTTTAATGGATGTGGCAAACCCCTAAAACTGCCCGGGTTCATACCTCATCCTCTGGTTCACATGAGTTTCATCAAGACTGCCAGCATGTAAGCCACCTTTTGCTCACTTTGTCCAATGAGCATGATGCCTTCATATAATAGATTAAAATAATATTGTGTGCCCTACAGGTGGTCCATCTCTCTTTAAACTATTTTGTAACAGAAGACAAGATGGTGAACATAGATCTGGGGTAATATTGTTAAAGTGTATTTTTACCCATTCCGTATGTATACAAACTATGTCTTATCCTCTCTTTTGACTGAAATACAAAAGAACACATTTGCCAAAATAATGTCTCTATAGCATGTACCTGAGATTGTATTAATCTAGTCTAGCAACAACAAAAGCACATTTAGCATGCTGGTTACAACCAGGCTTGTTACTTGGTTGTTCATGCCCTCGTCTACAGACTTCATTCAGAATCCATCTGATTTCCTCAGGGACCAGACTGTTGTTAATGTGAGAACTGAAGGGGCCATGACTTCTACATTCTTTATATCCTTGAAGCTGACCCTACTTTCTGACCTTCCTGCTTCCCAGAATGCAATATTCCTTTTGGGTAATTATCTTTCAAGGTCATTGCTTCAGTTTGGCTGTTGGGTCTTGGTGTTTGTCCTCATTGTCCTCCATATTCTCTCAGAGAATGTGAGAGATTTCTTGTATGCAACCAATGGAGCCCTCTAACTTTGAATACCATGACACTTGCACTAAGCTCTTCATTATACTTTTGTAATCTCTCAGTGATGCTTAGCAATACTATTTGACAGCATTATCTTTAAAGCTACTCTTTTCTCTGTGTACTTCAAATGCTTGGTACATTTACTGCACCTTCTAATGAATTCCCTTTCAGCAGTATGCCTTATGAATGCACCACCTGTGCATGTTTTAGCAGTTGGACAGCTCTCTTGTGCCGGCGGCTTTCTGTGTTCCGTGTATCACCAGCATAAGGTCCTCATTGCCATACATAGGGTGCATAATCTAACTCAGTAAGCTTCTGCTTTACTTGGTCTACTACCAATACCAGCCATTTATAATTCCCTGAAAAAGACAAAGTTTAGGGTGCAGGATGTGAATTAAGAATCAACCCCTACGACGGGAAGAAAGAGAAAGCAGAATTTAGCATTAGTAAAAATCAAATTGTACAATGCAGATCCAACAAATCTTTGGTAAACCTGGCTAAAATCTTCAAAGCAAGAATTGTCTCCAGCTGCATCCATGTCCCTACAAAGGACACAAACTCATCTTTTTTTATGGCTGCATAGTATTCCATGGTGTATATGTGCCACATTTTCTTAATCCAGTCTGTCACTGATGGACATTTGGGTTGAGCTGGAAACCATCATTCTTAGCAAACTATCACAAGAACAGAAAACCAAACACCACATGTTCTCACTTATAGGTGGGAACTGAACAATGAGATCACTTGGACTCGGGAAGGGGAACATCACACAGCGGGGCCTATCATGGGGAGGGGGGAGGGGGGAGGGATTGCATTGGGAGTTATACCTGATGTAAATGACAAGTTGATGGGTGCTGACGAGTTGATGGGTGCAGCACAGCAGCATGGCACAAGTATACATATGTATCAAACCTGCACGTTATGCACATGTACCCTAGAACTTAAAGTATAATAATAATAAAAAATAAATTAAAAAAATCCACCACTGGAAAAAAAAAAAAAAAAAACAAAAAGAATTGTCCACCAGAGTAGTGTCTTACATTGTAAACTTCCTTCACTCTCCTTCATGGTCCCTTCCTTCCTTTCACCTTAGGCACTGTTTTCTTACTTGTCACCCCATTGTGTGTTTTCCTTCTCTCTAGTATGTTCTAAGTCTCCTCTGCTGCCCTTCAGGGCTGTCTTTGACTACCATTTCTTTCTCTCTGTTTCTTGATCTCTCTCTTTTCCTTTCCTTTCCTTTCCTTTCCCTTCCCTCCCTCCCTCCCTCTTTTGTCTCGCTCTGTCTTCCAGGCTAGAGTTCGGTGGCACAATCTCGGCTCCCTGCAACCTCCGCCTCCTGGGTTCAAGCGAGTCTTTTGTCTCAGCCTCCTGAGAAGCTGGGATTACAGGCGAGTGCTGCCACGCCCAGCTAATAAGGAACTAAAATAGAGAAAGAGAGAATATTGTAGAGACTGTATGTGGCCTATAAATCTTAAAATTTTTACTTTTTGGTCTTTTACAAGAAACATTTGTCAATCTTTGTTCTATACCTTTAGTATATTTTTGTGATTGATTTATAATTTTCTTACAATGATGTATTAAAACCTTTCATTGAGTAGTCTTTACTTAATCAGTTCTCTGCCATTTTTGCTTTTACTTTTAAAGTCTGTATTTTTAAATATGTATAGGTCCAGGATTATTGTATCTTTCTGGTGAATTATTCATTTTATAATTTATAAAGGTCATCTTTCACCATATTAATGCTTTCTGAATTCATTTAATTAGTATTTGTACTTCCTATATTAAAATAAAGCTGGTGTCCAAATATTAATATCAGAGTAAATGTTCTCATAGGGGATATTTTTATTGTGGGTGCTGAAGAGATAAGTTTGGATTTCGAAAATGTTGCCTCAGAAAAATTTGGAGTTTCCTTTACCTGGGTGTTCTAGGGGCATTCCAAATCTGAGGGAAGTTAATTTGTTAATATATGTGTTTAGAGAATACAGAGCAATTCAGATCAACTAATTTGAACTCTATACCAGCGCTTCGTGCAGGTTTGGGTTTTTAATAACTTCTGATGAATGAACTTATATTTCTCCCCACCTAGAGGCCTGGCTAGAGAGATACTTAGCCCCCTCTTTCCTTGGCCGTCACTTGCTCTGTTCCGTCCTTCAGTTAGGCATTTGTTTTCTTAGGCCTTACCTTTATGGAGGGAACTCATTTAAAAGTCTCCCAATACCATAGTCAAATAGCAAGTCCTCCGTTCTTCTTTGGAGTTAGCATCCCTGCATCCAGCCCTGGGACTCCCGTTTCATGTGTATTTCTTAGCCCAACATTTCAAGATCAACTTAAAATGCCAGTTTTTCTTTTCTTTTCTTTGTTTAAAATTTTACTTTAAGTTCTGGGATACATGTGCAGGATGTGCAGGTTTGGTACATAGGTATACGTGTGTTATGGTGGTTTGCTGTACCTACCAACCCGTCATCTGAGTTTTAAGCCCTGTATGCATTAGGTATTTGTCCTGATGCTCTCCCATCTCTCATCCCCAACCCTGCAACAGGCCCTGCTGTGTGCTGTTTCGCTCTCTGTGTCCATGTGTTCTCATTGTTCAACTCCCACTTATGAGTGAGAACATGCGGTGTTGGTTTTCTGTTCCTGTGTTAGTTTGCTGAGGATGATGGCTTCCAGCTTCATCCATGTCCCTGCAAAGGACATGATCTCATTCCTTTTTATGGCTGCATAGTATTCCATAGTGTATATGTACCACATTTTCTTTATCCAGCCTGTCATTGATGGGCATTTGGGTTTGTTCCATATCTTTGCTATTATAAATAGTGCTGCAACAAACATATTTGTGCATGTGTCTTTATAGTAGAATAATTTATATTCCTTTGGGTCTATACCCAGTAATGGGATTGCTGGGTCAAATCGTATTAGACCTGGTGCTAGATCCTTGAGGTATGGCCACACTGTCTTCCACAATGGTTGAACTAATTTACATTCCCACAACAGTGTAAAAGCATTTCTATTTCTCTGCAGCCTCGCTAGCATCTCTTGTTTCTTGACTTTTTAACAATCGCCATAGAACGCCAGTTTCTAGCACCTGGGTCTTCATTCTTTCCCTTTTGGATTTTGTGCTCACTTATGTATGTTTTTTTTTAAAGAATTTGTTTTATTTATTATTTCTAAGCAATATGTAAGAGGGGCATTTTATTTGTTATTTCTAAGCAATATGTAAGAGGGACATTTATGTTATAGTGTAAACTCGTTCCACCATGTGTCTAAACTTGAATCCAGCAATCTCATTTCTTTCATCTCAGCAACCCTAGATACTGTTATATTTATATTCACTCACTCAATAATGGATTCTTGGCTTCTACCACATTAGGTAACTTGTACATGATTACATGCCAATTAAATGACAAAGTTAAAATACTCTCATTCTTTCTACTTGGTTATGTTTTTTTTTTTTTGGCTTTTATTTTTATTTATTTATTTATTTATTTATTTATTATTATACTTTAAGTTCTAGGGTACATGTGCATAACGTGCAGGTTTGTTACATATGTATACTTGTGCCATGTTGCTGTGCTGCACCCATCAACTCGTCAGCACCCATCAACTCGTCATTTACATCAGGTATAACTCCCAATGCAATCCCTCCCCCCTCCCCCCTCCCCATGATAGGCCCCGGTGTGTGATGTTCCCCTTCCTGAGTCCAAGTGATCTCATTGTTCAGTTCCCACCTATGAGTGAGAACATGCGGTGTTTGGTTTTCTGTTCTTGTGATAGTTTGCTAAGAATGATGGTTTCCAGCTGCATCCATGTCCCTACAAAGGACACAAACTCATCCTTTTTTATGGCTGCATAGTATTCCATGGTGTATATGTGCCACATTTTCTTAATCCAGTCTGTCACTGATGGACATTTGGGTTGATTCCAAGTCTTTGCTGTTGTGAATAGTGCCGCAATAAACATACATGTGCATGTGTCTTTATAGCAGCATGATTTGTAATCCTTTGGGTATATACCCAGTAATGGGATGGCTGGGTCATATGGTACATCTAGTTCTAGATCCTTGAGGAATCGCCATACTGTTTTCCATAATGGTTGAACTAGTTTACAATCCCACCAACAGTGTAAAAGTGTTCCTATTTCTCCACATCCTCTCCAGCACCTGTTGTTTCCTGACTTTTTAATGATTGCCATTCTAACTGGTGTGAGATGGTATCTCATTGTGGTTTTGATTTGCATTTCTCTGATGGCCGGTGATGATGAGCATTTTTTCATGTGTCTGTTGGCTGTATGCATGTCTTCTTTTGAGAAATGTCTGTTCATATCCTTTGTCATTTTGTTATGTTGAAACTCTATTTCAGGAAAATGAATTGTATTGTAAGAATTAGTGAATGAACACAATTGATAGGTAAGAAAGTATTCCCCGGTATTCTTTAGGTTTCATGTGACAGAAATGGCTCAAGTTGTTTTAAAAGTTGGGGGAAACATAGCTCGTATACCTGAAAAATGCATTTTGGCATAGCTCTCTACCTTTCAGCCCTGATTTTATATATGCATTGGCTTTGTTCTTGGGCAAGCTGGCTTGTTGCAGTAGAAGGATGGCCATAAACTGACCTCAGTCTACATCCCGTGGTTGAAAAGCCTCACAGGAAAGAAAACGTGTCTTTCTCAGCATTTTCAGCAAAGATTAAGGGATGTTATTAATACTTACAGTACAGACAAGTCGTGGTCCTGTTACTGAATTATACCAAAGAAATACGTTGCTTATTCACACCCGTGTTAGGTAATGAATCCTGCGGTCAGACAGGATCAGGAGTGGCCAGGGGTTATTGCTCGGGTTCAGGCTCATTTGAGGCCAGGCGGTAAATATTCTGTGCATAGGTCATAAACCCTGATGGCCTGAGGCTTGCTCTGAATCTGCTGTTCCCCTAGAACTCTGACACTGCTGCTTTCCTGATTAGAAGCACTGCTTGAACCAGACTCTGTATCATCCAAGATTCTCAAATCCCTGTAAATACAGTACTAAATGCAGTAGTGCTGTATTACTTTTCAAATTATTGATTTATCCTTCTATGTTGAGACTCCAGGAAGGCATGAGCCATTCTTATTTTGTCCATCATTTTATAATCAGTGCTCAGAAGTTCTTGACACATTATAGTCAATAGATGTATTTACTTTTTTGTTTTTTTTTTTTTCTTTAACTTTTTTTTTTTTGTAGTTTCAGGGGCGTATGTGCAGGTCTGTTATGTAGGTAAACAGTGTGTCATTGGGGTTTTGTGTACATATTATTTTGTCACCCAAGTAATAAGCACAGTATCTGATAGGTAGTTTTTTGATCCTAGGGACTATAACAGACAGAACAACAAAGAATCTCAATATTCTAAAAAATAGAAATTTGTCTCTTCCTCACACACATGTTGATTGGTGATGGTGGTGATAGTAGCTTGTTCAATGCATTTATTCAGAGAACCAAACCAGTGGTGGAGCTCTCATCTTAAAAGTCTGGTTTTTAAGATTGAGGTAGTTGTTAACATCCAGCTGGCAGGCAGATGGGAAAGTGGAAGAATTGAGATTCCTCCAGGAGGATGTTGAGTGGGGCCAAGCCAGGAAATAATATAAATTGCTCCTACTAGTGACCAGAACTCAATTACAAGTTTGTTTGATCATGCAGCAGGGGCTGAGGATTGCAGTTCTTGACTGAGCAGCCATGTCCCAGCAACACTTCTATCCCATTAAATAAAAATTTAATTTTTGGTGAACAGCTACCAGTCTTTGCCACAATGAGATTTATTGAATAAATATATAATCACAGCATACTTTGTTCCAAGTAAGACTGGGCTTTGAAGGTCTCTGGAATAAATTCTGTTTCCTACTAGTATTATTTTGTTGTTGTTCTTCTTATTGTAAAGAAAAGTCAGATATTCTGTCCTTGAATGTGGAGAAAATCAGGAATTTTCAGAAACTGGCAGGAAGCACAGGGCACAGTTACAACCCCTCAGAAGAATCTGAAGACTGTTTTAGGGCAGCTATAGTAGCCAATAGCTTTCTGGAATTACTTCAGGGGCTGGTCATGATCTTTTTGGATATATTTTATCTTTTATTCTTTCTGTTATTGACATAACTTTCTACCTTTTGGAAGACTTCTGAAGAAAAGGAAAAGGAAGGGAAGGAAGCTAAAATAATGTTTATTGAGCTTCCACAGGATGTCTGCCTTATAGTAGTTGCATTGCATAGGCTATCTCATTTAATTCCCTCAATAACCCTAGAGGCATAGGTTAGTATATATGTATTGACATATACAAATAATAAAACTGCAACAACAATACAAATGAACATTCACAGAGATCAGTGCTTTCCATAGATTTTTTACTTATTTATTTATTTAGAGATGGGTCTTGCTATGTTGCCCAGGATTGATGTGAACTCCTGGGTTCGAATGATCATCATGCCTCAGCTTCCTGAGTATATGGGACCACAACATGTGCCACCACTCTTGGCTTGATGTTCTTCATTAATCTTTTGATAACCTCATGAATTTAGAACCTCTTAGAGGTCAAGAGATGTGTTCAAGATTACTCATGTGGTAAAAAGTAGAGAACAAGTTAAGAGCCTAGACAAGTCTTATAGCCAGTAAAAACCAGACTTGGGATTTGGCCAAGTTTCTGCCCTTTCCAACCAGGCTAGCATCTTTGTTCTTCAGTAGTCACTGCTGCTTGCATGCCCCCAAGTGTAGAAAAACCAAAGGTCACATGGCACTTGAGTGGAATTAGCTGCAGCACGGAAGAAGAAACAGCAGGAACAGGAATGAACAAGCAGGGCAGTGTGCTGGTGGGAAGAGGCCCTGAGAGCAGAGCATGGAAGAAGCTGCCAACTGTGAGCTTCCAGCACAAAGAACTTCCACTTTGGATGTGTTGTGCAATGTGATGTGTGACCTATTGGGTGACATATATCATTGTCTGACTCTAGTTCCACATTGTTAGAAATTGTTGGCACCCTGCTTCTTGGGTGATAAATGCATATAGAGAGCTCACTGGGAGGGTAGCTTCTGTGTATTTTTTAAGAAAACCCGTACATCCTTACAATACATTCACTCTCTAGTTAGAGTTCAAGGGTGTGTGTATGTGTATACATATACATATATGTGTGCATACGTGTGTGTACATATACATATATGTGTGCATACGTGTGTGTACATATACATACATATAAGCACACAAATACATACATATATTGGTCTGTTCTCTCACCGCTATAAAGAAACACCTGAGACTGGGTAATTTATAAAGAAAAGAGGTTTATTTGACTTGTTCCACAGACTATATAGGAAGCCTGATTCTGGCATCTCCTTGGCTTCTGAGGAGGTCTCAGGAAACTTACAATCATGGCAGAAGGCAAAGGGGGAGCCAGCACTTCACATGGCTGGAGCAGGAGGAAGAGAGAATGGGAGAGACGCAACACACTTTTAAACAACCGTATCTCATGAGAACTCTATCATGAGTTCAGCACTAGAGGGACGGTGTTAAATTGCTCTCCAACATATCAGCTTCAAACAACAAGCATTTATTATCTGACATTTAATGTGGGTCAGTACTCTGTTCATAAATTAATTGAGTGCCTCTGGTTCAATCTCTCGTGAGGTTTCAATCAAGGTGTCAAGCAAGACTGTGGTCTAATTTAAAGTTCTGACCTAGAGGAGAGCATCCACTTCCAAGCTTACATACAAGGCTTGTGTGCGGGCTTTGATCCCTAACCATATGGGCCTCTCCACAGGACTCCCACACGACATGGCAACTGGCCTTTTCCAGAGAAGGATATCTGAGACACTGAGAAGAACTGCCTAGGATGGAAGCTAGTCTTTTTTTTGGTGAGATGGGGGATGGAGTTTCGCTCTTGTTGTCCAGGCTGGAGTGCAATGGCGTGATCTTGGCTCACTGCAACCTCCACCTCCCGAGTTCAAGTGATTCTCCTGCCTCAGCCTCCTGAGCAGCTGGGATTATAGGCATGCACCACCATGCCTGGCTAATTTTGTTTTTGTAGTAGAGATGGGGTTTCTCCATGTTGGTCAGGCTGGTCTCGAACTCCAGACCTCAGGTGATCCTCCCGCCTCAGCCTCCCAAAGCACTGGGATTACAAGTATGAGCCATCGTGCCCGGCCAGAAGCCAGCCTTATTGAACATAATCATAAGTGGCATTCTATCCCTTCATTGGCATTCTAATTGCTAACAGTGAGTCAACAACTCCACCCCACAGTCAAGGGGGCTAGGGTACCCCGATCAACGAACACAGGGTCATTGGAGTTTTTCTAGTTGCCCACCACAACGTATGTCAGGGCTTTCTTCTGTGAGGCAGGTGAAGCAGGGATAAGAGTAGAGAGTGTCTTGAGAGTCCTCTAGAGATTAACGTGTGAACCAACAAAACAATATATAAAAACAATGACTGACCCACATTATCTTTCCAAAAGCAGATTTGCAAAGATCTGAAGTTGATAGTCTCTGTTCAAAATATTAAAATAATAATAAAATAATGATAATTGAATATCCATACACTAAATTCTAATCTCTTTAGAAGAACCCAAAAGATATTACATAATGTGGTTCTAGTTACGCTTATGGCCTGCTTTTTTGTTTTATTTTCCTATGTTGCTGGTTTGTAAAACAGCAGAATGCATTAGATTTGAAGACGGAAAACTTTTCGATTAGGCTGTGCCATTTTTTAATTCATTGGTGTAAATTTTAATTTTTTCATAGGTAAAATGAGATTAAAATCCCTTGTTCTACCAACCTTATGTGATTATAAAGAAGATAAAATAAATTATGTGAAAGTATTTTTAAAGAATTTGTCATAGTAGAAATAGTTGTCCTGTAGCGTTTATAAATGGAATCAAGTATATTTTTTGGTCTGGGAAAAATGTTCCAGCGGTATGTAGACACCGGTCTACCTGGGAGTTCTTGCTGGTTTCTCTATCTGGAGATCTCTTTATTTTGCTTCCTACTGAAATGCTGTTTAACTTTACAGGGTGATTAATCGACCTATCAAGTGATCCACTCAGTCACTTTCTATCTCCCTGAATTAGAACTAATCTGTTTACCAAATGTACTTTGTTGAGAAGTCACATGCTGCTTTTGCCTGGTAGGCTTCAAATCCTGATAAATGTTAGCAGTCATGTATTATATCGTCTCCAGGACTACGTACTTCTACAGTGCATGGGCTATTTTCAGCTCTTCTAGGTATATTCACAGTCCCTTACTAAGTTAGTTGCACCCTACTTCATTTCAACAAGCTTTAGGGGCAGATAATAAAAAATCACGCAATAGTGTAGGTTGAAGTAATCATTTTTGTCCCTGAATTATTTAGTGTCTAACACAGACGTGCCCACTGTAGGTACTCAACCATTTTTGTTGTTGTTGAACTACATAAGCTGGCTTTTATTCTGGAGAGTGCTCCCAGTCCTCCCTTCTTCAGTAATACTTAATATCATCACTTTGCCTCATTCCCATATCCCCTTTAACTGATCCTATTATAGCATGTACCTGCCAGTAAGCTTTAGATGTGCATAAAGATATTCTATGCTTATGGTGCTTCAGGCACGTAATTGAACTTGTTTTTTTCATTTCAGGCTTTGAGTGTATTAATGTGGCTTTTGGAATTTTAATTGATTTTACCTTTGGAAATGGGGCCTCTGTTAATTTTTTGATTCCGCAGTCATTAATTTGAGACACCATTTTACTTCAGCACCAGATTTCTTTACCACTGCAGATCCTAGTTCATCCAGGAAAGAAGAGTGAACTATGTGTGTGAATTTTATACAGGTGTCTCTTACTAATTTTTCCTCAGTCTTCTCAATCAGGCCTTAGGAGTGGATGAAACTATTGGAGTGTGAATGTTTTGAATTAACTTACTCAATTATGAAGAATCCCTTAAACTTTCCTTGAAATCTAATTCAGGCTTCTCTTTCCAGACTGATTCAATTAAGATTCATTTTAACTGCACAACCTTGTCTTCGTAATTGTTCTTTTTAAGTCCTTTAAAAGGCATGTATCACATTCCCAAGTGCTGTCTGGCTTCTAGTTTTACCTCCAATTCCCTACTTAATGAAGCTGAAAAAAGTGGGTGATTATATTGTTCCTTTGTTTTTATTGGGCAGGATCAGGGGAATTGATCCAATTCTGCTGAAATACTACTAACTTGCAATTTTCACAGGGATTAAGAACACATTCTGTGTATGTCGAGAATGTGAGAGAGTTATTTTCAGTGCAGTTTTTAAAAAAGAATTTATTGAGTGTCCATCATGTGCTAGGCACTCTTCAACATGCTGGTGTTTTAACGACAAAAGAGAAGGCTCTTCCTTGCCTTGGGTTTTCGCTTACAGTTGTGTGGGAGAAACACAAGGGGCTGTGATAACATGGTTTAAGTGCCATTGCAGAGATATACTCAGAAGACCATATTGGTAAAGAGACAGGGCTCTTATTTTCTACTTGGGGAGGGGGTGTCATGAAAGATTTCCCAGAGGAGGTGACACTTAAGCTATGTCCAGAGGATAAATATAAATACAAAACACTCAGTGGAGTTAGCTTGGGATCACTCAGTTGCTAGGTAGAGATGCCAGAAAGGACAAGATTAAGCACAAACAAAAGTGTATTTTCTGCTATAACTGGGGAGTTCAGGGAACTGTGAAGGTATTGCTCAGTCCAGAGTTTAGACAATTGTCTACAATTAGCTTGCTCTTACACATCTTTTCAAAATTTTATTGTTTATTGTCTTTGAACTTCCTTCCAATTTAGGCAAATGACAGTCCCTACACAGCTCCAGGCTTGAATGATCCTCATACAAGTGATTCATCTGCCAGGATCCACGTCAGTTCCCAAAAAAGGACTTAATTGGCCCCGCTAAGGCCACACGGTTACTCGCTTGCTCCGTCATTTATTTGTTCACCCAGTGAAGTTATTGTTTTAAGCACTATTCTCGAGTTAATCTCTGGACTCTAGGATTTGTGCACCCAGGCCAGCCTGAATCATCTGATTCCCATGAAGTAGAAGAAACAGGGCATATAATTAGCATTCCCACTATATTGAAGAGGGGAGTTTCTTAAAAAATTATGTCTGGACAAATTAAAACATTATATTATATGTGTTACACCACTCAAAGATAAAGAAGGGACTCCATGGTGCATTAGGGCAGCACTTCTTAAACATTTGTGAACACACAAGTCATCTAGGGAACTTGATTAAACAGAGGTTGGAACCTGGGATGGAACCTGAGACTGTGCGTTTCTGAGATCCATCATGATGCTAATGCAGTTGCTCCACAGACTACATTTTGAGTAGAAAGGCATTAATGGTACCTCAAGTCATTTACTGTAGCTGGATATTAGCACATAAGGGTGAGTAAGAGAGGACGGAACAATGAGGAGTGTTGCATGGTAAAGAGTAAGGGCTAGGCCCGAGAAGCACTGGACCTCAACTTGGCTCTGTGATCCTTACTTAGGCTTGCTCACATCAGTTTTCTATCTCTTGGCTTCCATGACTGAAAAGTGAGTGGTTGGTGTTAGAAAGCTCCCACCAAAGAAGTGTCATATTTGGGGAAGAGCGCAGTTTTGGGATCCTGTTATAGTTGTGTTAATAAGCTGGCTCTGCCTCTTATTGACTCTCCAGCCTTGGCCACATTATTTAAGTATCTCAAGTACCTTGTCTGGGGTCATTTTCTAATTGCCCACCAGATCCCTTTCTCAACTCACTCTGCTTGGTGCCCTGGAAGGCTTTCTTTTGGGGAATACATTACCAGGGCTCCCTTTCTGATTTCTAGTTGCTGCTGGCAGGCTCCAGCAGAAGATTGGAGGAAAGTAGGAGACAGGCCATAGTATTCATTCTTCCTGCCCTCTCCCTACCAGGCCAGAGCTTTGGTAGTATCCGTGTGCTTCTATCTAAGGTCTCAGCTCCCATCAGGACTTCATTCTCCTGCAGCTCCCATCAGATTCTGGAACACTGCTCTCTCTCCCTGTCCCTTAGGTTTAGGAGTGGCTAAAGAGGCCCACTATGATTGGTCCATGGGTCATAGCCATCTCTTGATGCTTCTATAAATCCTGCTGGAGTTGTCATCTATTCCTTTCTGGGACCCAGGCTGGTGTGTTTGTCATTTCTCATTTATAATATGGGTTAGTAATGCCTATGCTACCTGGTTTATGTGAAAATTAAATAAAACAGCTTATTGAATGTGCCTGGGCATTATGGATTGACTACAACTAACACTAAAAAACCCTCATTGCTTCTTCCTGTTCACATGCTTCTTCTTAGCATCATCTACTCTGCCCATGAGAACACACCACTGGGAGCCCTTAGATTCTGAGTCTGACGCTCAAGCCACAGCTAGTTGGGTTGGAAATGATACAGCAAGCCAAACTCTGCCAGTCAGCCTCTGGGTACAGGGGATCTGGAGTTGGGACTCAGAGTCTCATTGGTGTTTGGTGTGTCCTTTATCTGGGAGAATATGTGAAGCCAGGGTTGTGTAAGAGGGACACAATTGGGTTATGTGCTTGTCTTCAGAGCAGATGGGGATATTGGGAAGAGTGAGGAGAAGAGATAAAAAGTGTGAGTGTGTGTGTGATGCCCTGGTGACTGATTGACTTTTTATTCCCATTTCTAATCTTCAGGAGGCCCAGCTTCCTTTACAGTACATGAGTCATCCCCAACATTCTCCAGTATTTGTGAGTTATTGTCTACACAGTGAAACTAGTGATGCCATCGTTGTCCCCTGAACCACAAAGTGAAGGAGTAGATGCCTTAACAAAACCTCTGTTCAATTAAGAAGTAATAAGTGTAGATAGATAGTAGGTAGGCAGCTGTCAAAGTAGATACCCAGACTAGGTAAAGTGAAGGAGCACTTAATTTAGTGTGATCTACTCCTATAATGAGGACTCTCAAGAGACAGTAACTATCTTACAAAATTTAATTGGGCTTATGATTGGGTCCAGGATAGATGAATAGAAAAGTCCTAGGAGAACAAGTTCACTGACTCAGAGAGCAGAGTGGTCATTTTTCAGCATTCCCGGGATTATTGTGTTCAGCCAACCCCAATTCAGAAAGTTGGGCAGAATCTATCTGCAACTATATATTCCTCCCAGTTTGTGGCAACTGTATATTTCTTACAATTCTTAAATGTGCCTTTATACACAAAAATTCAGCACAAAGTTTATGAGTGTAAAGTGCAGCTTTTCATCCAGACTTCAGTCACTTTCACTTTGAAAGTTTAGTGTTCTGCTCTAGAGCCCCCATCCTGAGTACTGGCAAAGCCCTCATCTTTTCCAACATTCCTGAGGCTGTTCAGGGTGGGAAGAGGGATCACATCCTGCCTTCTGCTCTTTTTCCAAAAGTTTTTGTGTTTCTTGGTTATTCCTTCATCCTACTTTCCATTTACCTTTAGAAATTGCTACCTCTTTTCTGCCTTGCTTCTTCTCAAAATGGAGAATGGTCACATGATTTAGACTTTCCCGAGTCACCAACATAAGGCTATTCTATGCAAATGTTTTGGCTAAGCCCCAAGGATAATGAAGGATGCTTAAGCCCAGAATAGAGCAGGTAAGAAAGGACTAAAGGGTGAGCTGTGTTTCCAGGAGCTGGCTTCCACTGGCTGCCTTTGCCCATATTATCTGACTGATCATGCTGTTGGCCCAGCCCTCTTTATTCATCCTTAAACCATCTTCTCCCACTGCTCTGGGGAATTTTCAAGATCTTCTGTCCAGAGAACTGATAGAGACACTATTATTGTTTTTGCAACTGGCCTAATAGTTCTACAGACAGTTGGTTTTGGATAAACATAGACATTTACCCTTCTGCTGTTAAAGCTTGAAACTTCTATTTGTTTTATCTGAGTTCCTTCCTCAGGAAAGGACTTTCAAGAAGTATTGAAGAACTGAAACTCACCAGATCATTGCACCAGATGCCTCCTTGCCCCTCCCTAGTTCCTGTTTTCGTATACATTGTTACATTTCTTTCCTGCTATATAAGTCCCTAGGTTTAGTCAGTCAGGGAGATGGATTTGAGACTGAGTTCCCATTTCCTAGTCTGCAGCACCCAATTAAAGCTTTCTTCCTTGGCAACATTTATCATCTCAGTGATTGACTTTATGTTTGGTATGCAGCAGGACCTAGATAGAACCCCTGGTATTTTGGTAACATCTTGTGCAAAAAACTACCTCCTAATTTCTATCTCTAAATTTGTTTTATTAAGAGACATGCTTGTAAATTTTTGTAAATAAAAGAATAATTGTCTTTTTAGGAGAATGTGTCTAAACTACAGCTAACTTAAAATCCCAACACACACAACACATACAGACTAATAAAGTGCAGAATACATCCCACTTATTCTTCATGTGATAGAAGTGGGTTTCAGTCATTGCCTTTCCAGCTTCAGTTTCTCATGTACTGGTGAAAATGAAAGCAACAGTGCCAACAACTGCCCTGCAATCATGCTCCCTTCACCAACAAACTGAAATAGTGTGTCAATTAAGTAATTATCTTTTGTTCCTGATTATGCCTCTCTGCTACACATATTTTAAGGGCAATAAATAATGTTTTGCTGGTGGTTTCTTCGAAGAAAAAAAAGAAATAAATGCTTTAGAATTAATTCCTGGGCTTAGCTTGCTTGCTTATTTGATTTGTTTTGTTTTGCTTACAGGTCCTAACCTTTTCCAAGTTTTTATCAGAATATATCAATTTCATCATCTTCAGCCAATGCAAACCAGATCAACTAGACAGGATTAGGTAAGCAATGTATGAAAAATTGTAGCCAGCCAGGAAATGAGTCTCTTAGTGAGATGAGGATCTTTATGATTTCAGGGGTTGCCCTCAGGACACAGGTTTTTCTCTGCTGTGGCATTTATTCTGTCTCATACTCCCTCTGTTGCTTCCTCTTTAGGATTACATCGCTGCCTCAGTTTCCCTCTGGTTCCTCACCAAGACTGGGCTTTTTCCCTGAATGGTAGTATGAAGCCCATGGGCATGCTTAGCACTTTCCAAATTCTACTATCAGCATTCCACTAATCCTTATGCAAGGACCTTATAAAAGGGAATTTATGCTCTTCTCCTTATTTACTCTTTTACTTTGGATATATAACTGTTGGCCCATTCTTTATACTAGTTCTAACTTTCTACCTCTCATCCTCTTTTTTAAAAATATTCTACTGCTCAGTACACTTTAGTTTGGATCATGAGAACTATTTTTTCACCCTGATTTGAGTTGTCTCTTTGCTGGTGCTTTCTGGACCTCTTCTGGAGTTCGGTAAGTACCCAATATCCACTCACCTTAGTGCTATTCTCTTTCCAGAATGACTTTCTCTAGTCACGTGTCAGAATTGAACATCTGCTTCCTGAACTATCAAGATGCACTGAACTACTCATTTGACTCAAACGGAAAGATTATCAGAGCAGCTTGTCAGCTCTCTTTCTAACTTCAGATATTATTTGTCACCTGGCCTTTTGTCACTGACCTGACTGACAATGAATGTTTTTCCTGGTTTTCACCTCTGCTGAAATCAGGGCTTCCATTGAATGTTATGCTAATACCACGCTTATGATTATGGCCACAGTGATTGTGGATTATGGTGTTTATGGCAACTCAAATATTTCAGGCTTCTTTCTTCAGTGTACATGACAGGAGCACACTTTTTCTGTTTCTTTAAAGTTGAGCATGTGATTTACTTTATCCAACAAAATGAAGTGGAAATGATGATCATTACTTCATAGAAGAAACTCAATTTGCATCATGCTCATATTCCTACTATAATTACAGTGTAAAACCTTATAAAGAGAAGGGTACTGTTGGCTTGGATACCTGGTTGACATGTAAACCAAAAATAAAATTCTTAATGCCCCAACCATACGAATGGGCTCATCCTTTCAGCCAAGGGCATTCCAAAGTTAACCTGAAAAACTAGTTGAGGCTCTGGTGGGAAGTAAGGGTCAGATATGCCTCATTATACTATCTTCCATTTTGGAATTCCGGAAAACCTAACTGGCATTAACATCAACACAGACCTGAAGTCTAATAAGAAACATTTTGTCTATTCTCTTTGACGCCTGTTACCCGAAGGCTTCATCTTCATGGTGAAACCTTATCATAACCCAGACATTACTTTTTATTGATAATAACTCTTTCAACCAATTGCCAATCAGAAATATTTTAAATATACTTATCACTTTGAAGCCCCATATTTCAAGTTGAGCTGTCCTTCCAGGTCAAACCAATGTAAATCTTACATGTACTGATTGATATATTATGTCTCCTTATAATATATAAAAGCAAGCTGTACTCCCACCACCTTGGGCACATGTCGTCAGGTTCTCCTGAGGCTGTGTCATAGGTGTGTCATTAACCTTGAGAAAATGAAGTTTCTAAATTGATTTAGACTGTCTCAGATACTTCTGGGTTCACAGACTACTGTTTGGGTCACAGTATAAGAAAAAAAGAAACTTAAAAAAAAAAAAGTTAAAAACTGAAATGTGTTGTTCCCTATTGCTACGGCATAACCTTGCCTATCCTGATTAATACAGTGACTTTAAATAAATTACACTGTCTCTGTAAGCTAGCTACAGTTTATTAATTTGTTAAAGAAGGTAGTTGGACTAACTTATCACTTATGTTTCTTTTATCTCTGTGACATTCAGGGACTTTACATCTTGACTGACAACATCCAGGCAAGATGTTGACCCACTGTTTATTCCCCTTGGAATCTTTCCACAAAACTTGGGAATGTCTAAGATATGTGTCTAGATAACACCCAGTATCAATAAAATGAGACAGCTGGCTAAATAATTATAAAGTGTAATTAGGATGTGTAATCCAGATGCTCAAATACTATTGTCAAATGTCCAAATAAATGCCCATCATAATTTGTAAGTTGAGATTTTTCTTTCTCTTAAAATGATTTTTACTGACTGTCAAACTAATTGTGGAGAGCCCGTAATGCAAGTGCCACATTGTTTTATTAGAGACAAGTGAATATTGTGGGAAGTGTTTGTGAAACCAAGCATGCGGGATAGATAAATAATACAGCAAAGGAATATCAGATTCGGAAGAACAATTTTTCAAGTGGGAGCACCTTATTAAAATCTAGTGTTTATAATATTTATAAATATGGTTGAATATGTTTTTATACTTAATGTCATCTTCCTTTTGAAACAAAGAATAATATCATGGAGAAAATCTATTTGAAGACTTCCCTGATTTAATTATTTTACAGTAGATTCCACGCAGAAATTTTGAACTCAGACTCATCAAGATGGAAATGTTGATTTTGCCATTGTTAGTAGTGTGACATAAACTTTGTCAGTCTTACATCCTTGAATTGTAAAATGAACATAATGTAAAGTATATTCAAGATGGTTTATGAATAAAATTAAAGTATCATGTATAGTGACTAACATAGCATCAAACCCTCAATTGGAAATAGCCATTTCTGTTGTCAGCAGTATTGTCATCATTGTTATCATCACCATCACCATCATCAACAGCATCTTTATCCCTATAGAACAGGCACATGTGCTTGCTTTTGATGACTTTACTGGGCACTGGTAACACATCCTGTAATATCAGATTCTACTGACATCAAACAACCACAGGGTGAGATTCACTGCCCTTAATGCTGCACTCTGTCATTTTCAGCATGACTGCACCCACAGATATCACAGGGGCTTTCTCATAAAACCCAGCGTAGTGAGTTAATCAACCTTCGGGAGGTATTAGAGGACAGAATGGATGTACATTTCAAAGGAGCTTTATCCCTGAATCGTTCCAAATCCCATGTCTGAGCAATTTTCTTCTCTACTACAGTTAAATTATTGGTCAAAATTTATTGAACACCTTTTACTTACTCTGGTTCTAAAATAATCCTTGTTAGCCCTCATCAATTTAGCAAATGCATCCCTCTCTTTCTAAGGCTCTCTGTCTGTGAAAGGGGAGGAACTGCATTTCACCAGAGCTGTGAAGATTTAAGAATTTCAATGGTGGCACCTCCCAGAATTTGAAGGGTCTCCCCCTTTGAAGGAGGAATCGGGAGTCATCAATGCTTATCATGGATAAATTTTAACTGGCTTCAACATGGTTTAATTATAATAGTTAATAATTATTGATTATTTACTATGTGCCAAGTACTACTAAGTGCTTTAGATAGATGAAATCATTATATTACATAACATAAATCATGACAGCCTCATGAGTTATAGTGTAGTGTCATCTGCCTTGTTAAACTGCTGAAACCAGTACAGTAGTTTAAACAACCTTCCCAAAGTCTTTTAGCTGGTAAATGGAAAGGAGAGTTGAGATTCAAACTTGGCTTTCTAATGCTATATCTTATACTTTAATCTCTATCCCAAATACAGGAGATGGTTGCTGGTATAGTCTGTCCCAAATATAGGAGATGGTTGCTGATGGAAGCAGAGGAAACAGACAAATTCAAATCCAAGTGGCTGGGCTCTATTATCAGACTTGAGCTTCATGTGAATGATGCATATTATTATAATGCATTTTTTTCCATCTTAAGAAATGTTGTGTTAGATACTAAAAACCTGATACGTCTCTTAAATTTTGAGTCCAAGGAAACTCCCTAGGAGTTATGGAGGAGATGTGTACTTTATAGATAATTCATTAACTCTAAGTTCTCAGTTGGGTGCTTATTTTCAAGTATCTTTTAGATTATTGCAGGACACATTGCATGAAGTCAGGGATGTCTGTTTTGTTTGCTGATATATCTCTATGCGTAAAGTAGTTATTTGCATGTAGTAGGGGCTCAATCAATATTTGTGAACTTAATGAGTGCATTATCTCTAGTTTTGGGGCACATCTTTTCCCATTTGCAGCTTCTGCTAACTTCCCTTCATGCTGGTTGTTGTCCTCCTGTGGTTTGTAAGATGTGACCATGAGCTCATCTTCAGGGAGTGCTAGGTGAGCTGGAAAACTGTCTGAGCCCCCAGTTGTGTGGCATCCCTTCAGATAGATCTGTGTTTATCTCTGATTTGGAGGGCTGAGAAAGCACATACTTCACTGATCTGGGAGCAGTTTTTAAATACTATCTTTTGATATTACAGTTTCCTTAATGTGCAGCATGAATTGGTATCCCACAGACTCTCACAGGACAGCCCTGGGTTTAGTCACATCAAGCATGACTGTCAGCTTTCTTGCTACTTTCTTGGGCCAGTGAGTAGAAGTTTTGTTTTCTCATTTTACATAAAGCCTGGACACTTGTGCTTTTGATCACAAGTAGACAGCTCTGCTAATGGTCCTGGTGTGCTCAGAAGCCATGGCCTATACTCCTTGATCTTTCCTGATGTTAAAGATCCATCCCTCAGGCTTAAAACTTTATATTTGGTTTTGATTTCCCTATAAGTTCTTTAATTTTGTCATCTCCTTACCAAAGTACTTACTCTTTATTCCTTTATTGGATTAGTTTTACTGTGTATATAAAAAATAAATTTTGGTTAGGCTTTCTCTACCATTATATAGGTTTTAGCTTAGAGAGAGAATTCCCGTGTCAGCTCAGTTCATTTTGTTGAATGAACTCCTAAGCTGCACTTTGCATAATAGGAACCTTGCTTGAGATCACAGTATTAAAAGTAACAGTTTTCTTATAAGTTGCCACCGCAACCCAACTCTGGTCTCTTGATGGTTGGGGCTGTCATGTCCGTGGAGCCCAGTACTTTCATCAGCATAGCACAGGACACGGAAACATGTGAAATTTGGAAAGTGAGCATTTACCCATTCATTTTCATTCATTCTTCATGATTTCTTGGTCCCTATTTCCTACCTCTATTGCAACCCCCCCGCCATTTCCCCAACCCTAACAGACTCAGGAATATGTCCCGAAGCCTCATGTGTTTTTATTCTAATGTTCTGCTTCTCCAAACTAAGTTTCAAAATATCATCTCCTGTTGTGCCATCCCTGTACTCCCCTTAACTCTTCCTGACCTACAATTTTTGTTTGTTTCTACAATCACCCATGGTTTGAAAGATCTAGTATTTGTGGTGCTGTATTTTGGGGCATTGCTAGTCAGGACCTGGTACTCTCTTGATGAACTGAGGCAAACTAGATTCTGAAGCAGAACAAGAACTTCTATGTTGCATTGGATATTAAGGATGAATGGCAAAAGGTGATCCAGACAGCAGTTAGTAGTCCATGAACCATGCTTAGGACAGAAACTCTAAAAGTAAAAGTACTGAGGATATGGGGACTCAAACACAGAGAAGGAGACTAAAGTCTAGTTGTTAGAACCATGGTATACAGTTAAGGTTCATGTAGCAGAAAATGAGTTGACAACTGAGTTAACTAAAGTTTTTTTGTTTGTTTGTTTTTTAACTCCTTTCTACGTACAGCAGGATATGTGCACATATGATAAATGGAAAGGTATATAGAAAATATACAAAGTGTATATTTGTATGCATGAGTATGTCCACATATGTGCATTTTTTCTTTTGAGATTTTTGTGGCTAAGCTTTCAGGCAGTGATAGATCAGACTGGCCTGCATAGTGGGAGAAGGAAGCAAAGCCTGGAAATAGGTCAGATGGGTCCCGCTACGTGCAATGGAGAATTCAGCAAGGCAAACACATGATTCCTTGTTTCTTACTTCCAATCAGAGGTAGCTAGAATGACTTGGGTGTGACTGGAAAAAGCCCCAGCTGGAAACAAGGAAGAATTGCCTTTATATGTGGATTGAAAAGAAGAAATTGAGGGTATTTTTACCCTCCCTGCCTGCCCTGCTTTTTCCAGGGAAACCTTATTAGGTTGTTACAGTCTCAGCAGATAAGTCTGAGAATTCATTTTTATTTATATATGTTTGCTCGGCATTTCCTGTGATAGACTTCAGTTGTAAAAAGAGTTATAAATGCCGTTTCTGCAGGCTGTTTTTACTGCACTGTATCTGTGTTATTTCAGAAGGGCCCATGGAGACCTGATTCCAAAAGGTCTTGTTATTAGATAGAGGTCTGCGCCTTGTTAGCTGCAGCCCAGAGAATTCTTGATTGACATTCTGGAGCTGTTCCAGTTACCCAGAGCGGGTCAGGGGAGGCAACACGCTGAGGCTGTAGCCCTACTTGTGCACTTGTACACAGCCAGGCTATGGAGTTCATATTCATTCATTCATTCATTCATTCAACATGAGGGTGAATCTGAATCTAATTCTACATATACTGCCTACCTATCTATTATCTATCTAGCTATCTGTCATATCTTCTATTAGGATCCAAACTGCTTTAAGCGTGTGGGATATAATAACAGAACGAAAAACAGAACACAACAAAAGTCGCTGCCCTGGTGGAGCTGACATTGTTATGAAACTTGGGGAAAGATGTCATAAACTATGATATCACTTGTTCGATACATGATATAATTTCAGCTAGAGGTTACTGTGATGAAAAAAAAATAAAGCAGTTCTGTGGTGGCTTGAAGAATGATGAAGGTAGAAAAGGTTGTTGGAGGGCAGGAGGCTGTTTGAGCAACGTTGACCAGAACAAGCTTCTCTGAGGATATAAAATTTCCCAGGAAATTTGTGGACTTGAGAGAGCAAGCCATGCAAACCCATCTTCAAAGCAGAAGGGAGAACACAGTAGAACGCTCTGGGGTGGGAGCATGCTTGACATTTTAAAATTAAAACAAGATAGCTGCAGTGGCTAGAGTGCAGTGACCAACCAACCGCTAGGAGGGCGTGCGTAGGAAGATGCAAGATGATGTAAAATGATACAAGACCTTGGAATAAGTTTTAAGAAATTTCAGTTTTATTCTGAAGATAAATGTTTAGAGCAATAAAACAACATGAACAGATTTATAATTTTAAAGAAAATTATAATATTTGAATGAGACTGTAGAGAGGAAACCAATTCAGAGGCTATGACAGTGATTCAGGTGAGAGATGATGGTGGCTTGGGCCAGGGTGGCAGCAATGAAAGTGATGAGTAGGTATTTCTTACTGGATGTTTTGAAGGCATACATGAAAGCCTTATCAGATTGCATGAGGGGTGTAAACAAATAGAGGATCCAAGGATAATTCTTAGTGGGGTGTGTGTGTGTGTGTGTGTGTGTGTGTGTGCGTGCGCTTGGCCTTGAATGCCTGATTGAAAGGTTACCATATATAGAGGTGGAAATATTGGAGATCAGTAAGTTAGGGAGAAAAGTTGACAATCAGCTGTGCACATATGGTATTTAAAGGCACATGATTCAGTAGGATCATCTAGGGTGTGAATGTGAAAGAAGAGAATAAAAAGTTCAAAGTCAATCTCTGTAACTGATCTACATTTAGAGGTTGGAAAGGGGGAAAAGATCCAGGAAAGGAGGCTGAGATAGAGTATCCTGAGATTAACAACCAAGCAGGGAGTTTGCTGTTCTGAAATTCAAGTGCCCAACGTGTATCAAGGAGCAGAGTAATAAGCTGTGTTAAAATCTGCTCTAGGGTCAATCTAAAAGTGAAACTCAGCCACTTGATCTAGCTACCTGGAAGTCATCAGTAATGTTCAAACACCTCTGTCTGTGAAATACTGGTGACGAAAACCTGAACGGAGCAGGTCAGGTGAGAGAAGGAGGTAAGAAAGTAAAACAACTCAGCAGCTCTTTCACAATGTCTGCTATAAATTCAGAGTAGGAAATAGGATGGAACTTCAGTTTTTGAGTCCCTTCATTCTATAGACCAATTTAATCTAATACTAGAGAGTCTTTCTCCTCTTCCTCCTTTTTCTCCTCCCCTCCTCTTCCTCCTTTTCCTCTTTCTTCTTTATGTGGAAAATTAAGGTTAAATTCTCAGCCCAAGGTCATAAGATGGGTAACTGGTAAAACAAGGTGCGAAGCCCGATTATCAAATTCTATTTCATTTCCGCTACAATAACGCAGGAAACCTACATTTTTCTTACAGGAATACATTTACAGGAAGAGAGACTAAGGATGATATCCTTTCCATGTATCACTTCATATTTTCTCCATTCTCCTATTCATCCTCATATCTCGTTCGACCAGAGGCTTAATGTCCACCTATGGACTGATTGACCTGAGGTGATGAAGCAGGTTAGGGTGAATACTTTTGGTTTTTAAAAATTATGTTAATATAATTATGTTATTTCCCCACCTTTCTTCTATCTCTCCCTGTCCTCTCCTCCCTCTCATATAGTGTAGTAATTTGTCTGAAAACCTTTTCTCCTTAATCTTCCACTTTGTGTTTGAGAGCTGGTGCCTGCAGAGTTCGCAGGTAAAAGCTTAGCCTTTTGGGAGCCATGGATCCCCAAATAAGGTGCTCATTGGCGAACTGTACCATAATGGTTCCTCACAGCACACCACGCCAGCAACTCAGGGATCAACTACTCCCCGAACAGCAGTATTATCTGACGTGATGAATCATTATAGTTTCATTACAGCCTTTTGAGTCAATGATGTGGGAAGAATGGGCTATCATTTTTAGCCCTTCGGGAAAAGAGCTATTTTGCTTCCCCAATGGCGCCTCCTTCCATTTCATCCATATCTGCTATTTTTGACTTTCTCCCTCAGGCCCTAGTACCTCTACTGTGCTATAACCCCCAAGAAACCACATATGTTTGATTATTTATTAGTGACATTGCTATTGGCTTAGCATCTTCCAGTACATTGGCTTTGCATCTTCCAGTACATTTGCTGTCCACTATTTTTGACTTTCTCCCTCAGGCCCTAGTACCTGTACTGTGCTATAACCCCCAAGAAACCACATGTGTTTGATTATTTATTAGTGACATTGCCATTGGCTTAGCATCTTCCAGTACATTTTGCTGTGAGGAAAAGAGCATTAATCTGAAAAACCAGAATAGATGTCAGTCAATGGGAGTCTGGTAATGAAATATATTTGTAATTTTAGAACAGTGAGTATTTCATGTTGATTGATGGGTTGGTTGGTTGATAGATGTAGACATAGATACAGATAGGCACAAAAACACACATACATGCATATGCAGAAACACATATAAATATATGTATTGTCTGTCTATCTATCTATCTATCTATCTATCTATCTATCTATCTATCTATCTATCAATCATCTATCTACCTACTACAATTTGCATCCTCAGAATCTTAGTAGAGGGATGTTTGCTAGGAGAATGCATTCAGTCTAATGCTTCTTTATCTGAAAGTTTTAATCGTATTAGTGTCCCTGCCTGCTCCACAGTGTTAGTGTGAGACTTGACAAAGTCATTTGAGAATATTATATATAGAAGTCCATGTGTGTACCTCATCAGTTTATTCATTTAAACTATAGAGATTCAATAGAAATTTCTTCAACAGACATTTCTGATCATCTGTTATCTGCCTGGAAATATGCAGGGCTCTAGAGATAAGGACTCACACGCTCAAGACCCTCAAAGTCTAAGTGGCGAGTATAAGATTTCTTCTGTTGGGCATGGAGTTAATTTTGGTTAATCTCCAGATCAAGAGTAAATTCAACTGAAAGACCCAGAGATTCTAGTGACAGACTTTTACTTGCAATAAAAAGGATATTTGGTAGTTTTGGGCAGCCTTTGAAATACAGTTGGGTTCATATTTGTATCTCATCAAATAAATATTCCTTTAAGTTTCTTCTACTAAGAGTAAAAATAGCAACTCTTCATAGTTGTAGAGTGCTTTAATCTAGTGCTTTCACATAATAAGTTTATCTGATGTTCATGGTGATCCTGAAATTTTATTATCCTACTTTTACATATGAGGAAGTGATCTCAGAATCACGAAGAATCTTGCATAAGGAGGTTAAGTTGATAGTGAAGTTGGAATTGGGTCTGGGGTGTCCTATGCTATCCTGGACATTGATCTTGTACCTACTAGACCCTAGAAGAGCCAGAAGGTCCCGGGAAGTTGGGTGGCTGGGTGAGAAGGGACATTCATGGGGCTTGAGAAAGTGGCTATTTACTAAACATAAATTATTTTAATAGCTTAACAAATTATGTAACCATACCAGAGAGAACTGTCTTATCTCTTTCTAAGTCAATTATTAAAAATACAAAAATCTCAAGAGTAAAAACAGATAATAAATATGTCTCCATGTGTATTTTATCACAATCTTAGTACATTTCTAGGATCAAGCAAATTTTGGAAACAGTAGCATTGATTCAGTGTGGGTTCTGGAATTAGATTGCCTGTTTAAATTCTACTCAGGTAACCTAAGGAAAATCATTTAACCTTGTTAGTTCTCATTTTATTTATTCGTGAATTTGGAGAGATTAAAGTGACTATCTTATAGGGTTCAAAAGATCAAGGTTAACCAATCTATGTAAAATTCTAAGCACAGTCACTACTGGATCCCTGTGAACAGCCAGTAAATGTTGGCTATAAAAATATAATGTTAGCTGTATAAATGTCTGTCTTCTAATGCAGCTTTCATCCACATTTATGGAGTGTCTTTGAAGTTACATTTCTCACGTGAAGATGACTCACTGTCCTTTAGTTACTGGGACATGTTACGTGACTTGTTCACCAATGGTAAAAAGTAAGAATTTGGAGGAGCTATTGTTAAGCTAGTTGGAGAATCTGGAAAGAAGGTTTATTATTGTCCTCCCACTTAGAAAAAGTACATATGAGCCAGCAAATAAAGTCCTTTATATAATTTTGAGAGGTTCACAGCTTCCTGAGTCTGATTTATTAGATTGGAAAGATATTTTAGCTGCCAACTCATCTCCCATACAATTCTAAAGATGAGCAATGTAAAAGCTAAGACTATTGGGACATGTCTCAGTTTGGGATCTGTGGTCAGTGGAATAGTGGTTTCTACAACAGTGTCTATGTTCTAGTGTTCTTGGGACCTGTGAGTGTGTTACCTTGTCTGGCAAAAGGGATATTGCAAATGTGATTGAATTAAGAACCTTGAGATGGGAGATTATCCTGGGGAGTGTGTTTTTACGGCTACAGTAATTTTCCTTCTGTGTTGTTGGAATCCATCTTCCATAATGATTTAGAAACCACTCTCCTAGGGTTTCAACCCCTAATCCTCCTGTCAGAGAAGAAACTTTGAAGAGGAGGATTAATGGGATAAACTACAACCACACTCCTCCATTAAGTCTCAGGCCTCAGTAGGTATTGTCATTCCCTCCCATCAATTCTAGCCTCCTCTCTCAGCGACCACCTTTGCTGACCTACATAGCTAGTAGCAGGATCCGTATTGTCATAACTGAGGAGTCTAAGCTCCTGGTCCTCATGTCCTTTGTAGAGTGAGGTTTCTATCCCTACCTGTTTACAGTCACTGTACAGTCAACTGATCAGGATATTACAAAGAAGCACCGGAGTAGATTGCCTGCATTCTACACATACTCTTTTTTACCCCATCTCAGGTAATGGTAGCCCTAACTCCTTCTGATAACAAGAGTCAATTATTGCTGGTAAATGGGGACTCCTCTACTTGCCTGCACATCCTTGGGAAAAGGAGTGAAGTACCCAGGTGGCAGCCACAGCTTTTAATTCAGTGTGACTCAAGAGGGGGCCCTGGTGTATGCTCTCTTTCAGATCCAGGACCTCCAACTCAATAGTCTGGAATTGCAGGAAGGAGAAGCACAGATTTCCCCAGGGGTCACTAGAGGTCATGGTAAGTGAGGCCACACCTGCTTCCATCACTTGGTTCCTGAACCCGTGTATCCTTCCTACGGAGTACACAGCACAATATAAAGGCCTCAGATACATCCTGGATGATTGCATTCCATCTTCACAGGGTATAACCTCTGAGCTGATGTCTCAACTGTGTCTTCAGCAAGCTGTTCCAGAAATGCATCAGGCCAGCAACTTCCTGGTAATGTGTTATGCAATATCAAACTGGATCTATTGATCATCACTTCATTCCTAAACCTCCTCTGTTGAAATGTTGATTCTCTTGCTCTGACTTTATAAGAAATCCCGTGCTAGTGGATGGAACACTCAAAACAACCTTGGATTATGATACCATCTGAGCCCTATGGGCAGGAATGACAAATCTATAAACAGAATACATTCTATTTCTTTGTGAATGAACCACTGGGTCTTTCTAGGATAGACCAATAAACTGAACTTAACATCAAGTAATTGTTTAGGTTTTACGAGGAATGGTGCCACATAGGGGGCTCACCCTTGCTCTCTGTTGTAGGTTGGACATTTGGCAGTGGAGGTAGCTACATCAGCCTTGGGAATGGAAAACCTATGCTATTGGGGCATGCATAGCTTCTATTTGTGCCACTGTGGATATTTATTGTATTGGGCCATCCTAGAAAGACCAGTGGTTAATTCACTGGCATGGTTACTGACTGAGACTGGCTGTTGCCAACTGTCCAAATTATTTTGTCTACCAACTTAGTACCCTAACTATGGTGGATGTTTTCTGAAGGTAGATACTAAGATACAATGCAATGATTTCCATAATTTATGAACACGCTATATATCTCTTATACGTATTTGCCATAACTTTTTGTCTCTCACCTTGCAATTGTTTCCATCCAAGTCCTTGATCAGGTTCCCAAGTCATTCACCAATGCCAATAAATCCACACATATTCCAATCTTGGAACACTTCTTATTACAATGAAAGTGAATGACATGGTGTAATGCCTAAAGATCTACCCATTGGGAAGACTTTTCATTATCACTGTTTTACAAGACCACCTCTGAGTGAGGCTGTAATGCAGCCAGGTTCCATTTTTGGCTTATAGCCATGTACTGAGCTGTACATCTGTTAACCAAGCTCAAGTTTTTCCTTTCTCCATTCATAGGTCATTTAGGTACATTCTGATTCCTTGTTCCCTCCATTTTGTAAAATCTTCCCAGCAGGTTTGTATCAATTTTATTAATCCTTTCAAATAACCAAGTTAGAACCATTGACTTTTTTTCTGTTTTGATCTAATTTTTATTTTATTAACTTTCATTTATTTCTATTCTTATGATCTATTTTGTTTTTAATTTGCTTTTTTTGTATATACCTTAGATTATTATCTTAGATCACTTCACTACCTTTAACTTTTCTTCTTTTGTACTGTAGGCATTCAAAGTTATAAATACTTCTTAAAAATACTCATTTAGCAAAATCCCACAAGTTCTGACATTGTTACTATTTTTATCTTAAGTGGTCTATTATTTATTAAAAGAGGGTTATTAATTAATATAGTCATACCATCTATTTCACTCTTAATATTTTTGCTATATATTTTTCCATTTTAAAAATTATCAACCTATCTTTATATTTAACAATTAGTTTTTGTTAACAACCTGTTACTGAATCTTGCTTTGTATCTAATTATACAACTTCTGCTTTTTAATTGGAATATTTTAGTTTCTTTAATTTTTAACATAAATATTGATGTGTTTAAGCTTAATTCCACAATGATTGCTACTTGTTTTACATTTTTTCCATTTGCATTTGTTTCTTTGCTTCTCCATTATTTTCTTCTGTTTTTGAATTGTTTGTTAATATTCCATTTTATTTCATTGACTTATTAGTTATTTCTTTTGTGTTTTGTAATATTTACTCCAGATGTTACAACATGTGTGTTTAACTTATAATCTTTCTTCAAGTAAAATTATGCTACCTAATGAAAAATGAAAGTTAATATGCTAGTACACTTCTATGTTACTTCTTCTACTCAGTCAGAACAAAGTCGAGGCATATGAGAGACCTCGTTTATAAACATGATCCTGAGGATGAGAGTTTCCTAAAATCATATACTCTAGGCACCTAGCCCACCTCATCCTAGATTGTACTCTTCTCTCTCTTCCTGCCATGTTTTGCCATTATTGTCAAATATTTTATTTCTACATATACTATGGACTCACAATAATTGTTTTTCTTGCAAGATTTAATAGTCAACCTCCAAAGTAATTTTATAAGTGTGTGTGTGCATGTGTGTGCACACATGTGTGTGTGTGTGTGTGTGTAATAAAAAGGTATATTGACCCTTTTGGTATTTTTTTACTTCTTCCTATTGATCTGGCCTTCATATGGCATTATTTTTCTCTATAACAAATAATTTCCTCTTATCATCATTATATTTCAGATCAACTGTAGCCACATTTTCTCACATTCTATGTAACTGAAAATGTCTTTATTTTGCATTCCTTTTTGAGGAATGATTTTTGTATATACATCATTCTAGGTTGATTTTTTTTCTTTAAACACTTTAAAGATGTTGTGGTTTGACTACTTTATATATGATTCAGTTTGTATTAATTTTGCTTGTGATTTGCTTCTCTTCTTGATTCTGAAATTTTATGTGTTCCAAAAAGTTTGGAAAAGTATTGGAAACTTCTTGGTTCTCTCTCTTCTCTTCTTCTGGTACTCCAATTACATGACTTATATTATTAGAATTGTTCCAAAGTCTTGGGTGCTGGAGCTGTTTTTATTCTATCTTTTATCTCTCTTTGTACTTTAGGTTGGGTAATGCCTACTAGCCTGACTTCAAGTTCAGTGACCCTTTCCTCTGCTGTGTCCAAAATGCTTTGAAATCTAAGAAATGACGTTTTAAAAAATTTCTAACAGTTTGTTTTCTCTTTTTATTAGTTTAATCTCTCTTTTGATACTCTCTTTGGAAATTTCTCTGCTCACACATGCCAACTTTTCTCATTAGATTTTTAAATACATTTTTTATACTTATTTTAAAGTCACAGTGTGGTAATTCCAACTTCTCTGCCAACATTGGGCCTACTTCTATTGACTAATTTATCTCTTGGCCATGAGTTGCTGTTTCCTACCTTTTTCATATGTTCTTAATTTTAAATCAAGTGCCAGATATCCTGTGTAAGATATAGCTGAGAGTAAAGTAGATAATATTTACCTCGTCAAAAAGGGAATTTCCTTAGTTTCATCAGACTGCTGCTAAGGTGATTTGAGTTAAACTCTTCTGTAATTGAACTGAGTCAGGCCACTGTGTGGAGAGTGGATTAAGGATTGCGGAGTCACAGGGTGGCAGCAGGCAGGCCATGGGGAAGACTTTACTATTCTCCAGAAGAAAGAGAATGGTGGCTAACACTAAGGTGTTAGAAGTATACAGGAAAGTATTCAAATTTGTGACTAATTTCAGACTTGGGTGAGTGTGAGGCAGAAATCAGAGGACACTATAAATGAAATCTGCCATGCTTTGGGATAAAATAGATGTGCAGAGTGAGGAGGATGGAAAGATTGAGGAAGGATAACCACAGACTTCACCAGCTGGCTCTGCCTTTTCAGGGCAGGTTGCGCATCTCATGTCTTGTACAGGATTAAACGCAAGAGTTGGCACATACAGGTGGTAGGTGTACAACAAATGCTTACTGGATAGCACAAATTAAGCCTAATTTGAAATGTCTTTCAAAGTCTGTCCTAATATCCCCTGAGCTCTCTTTGGCTGGTCACATTTACCAGTAAATTGCTGTAAATAAAAGATGCAAAATTATTTCAGGGGCAGCAGACACAATGAAGGTCCTGATTTTAATATCCTGTCAAGGAAACTGCCTCCAAGTAAAACTCTATGGCTTGTTTTACTTAATTCTGTTAGAAGAAAAGCTTTGCTGACCTTGATGAATCCTCACTTATAGTTCTGGGACATCTAAATATTTCAAGCCCCTGGTGCACACTATAATCCTGCCCAGTAAGTAGCAAATAGGTCTCAGTATTTTCTTTGCTCAAACTGCATTATACATTTCTGGACTCACAGATCATAACTCTGCAATCACTTGTTACCTATGCATGACAGGTAGGGAGATTAGCACAGAAAGGAACAGACAAAAATGCTTTCAGAGAAAGAAATTCATTCTCAGCAAGACAGAGGGTATTCAGGCAGTGATTTTCAGTGTCCAAAGATGAGAGAGGCAGGTGAAAACTGGATTGGGTGGGCAGGATCTGCTATTATTGAGCTGCTTTAAATTAAGCCCTTATATTCTCCCAACTACAAGCATGTTAGTCTGTTTTCACCCTACTATGAAGAACTGCCTGAGACTGGATAATTTATAAAGAAAAGAGGTTTAATTGACTCACAGTTCAGCATGACTGGGAAGGCCTCAGGAAACTTACGCTTACGGTGGAATGCGAAGGGCATGCAAGGCACCTTCTTCACAAGACAGCAGGAAGGAGAAGTGCCGAGTGAAGGGGGAGGAGTACCTTACAAAACCATCAGATCTCATGGGAACTCACTCACAGTCACCAGAACAGCATGACAGTAACTGCCCCCATAATTCATTTACCCCCACATGGTCTCTCCTTTGACATGTAGGGATTATGAGGATTATGGGGATTACAACTCAGGATGACTTTGGGTGGGGATACAAAGCATAACCATATCAACTAGGTGTTTTTCTTGGGTTTTTGCGTGACTACTGGCTCCTTTTGGGGATGGCTTTCTGTGAATTCCTCAGACCACACACTGTTTTATCCGAATCTTTGTTTCCAAGTATTATGAAGTTACCTAGGGAGGTGTTGTTATTGGGCTCAGGGCATAGCTCTTTTAAGACCAGCAAAGGCCCACTCTAAAGGAACTGCCATCTCTCTTACAAGTAAAGCCAGCATCCTCAATGTTGTCCCTGAAAGACGTCATGATTTGAGGGATCTATCTTCTTACTATCTCCATCTCTGCACTGCCTTTGGCGGGTGGTGGGAGATGGGGTGGGGGGGTGTTGCTTCTTTGATTCTCTGGACCAAGGATGGTCATTAATATATTCTATATAATCATTTATACAGTGGAAACCAGGCTGAAACATTAAATTAGAGATAGTGAAGCCTTTGTGTTAACCAAAATACCAATGCATCAAGTCATACACAATTCCACAATGTGTTTTCAAGGTATGGCTTGCTTTCTAAGGCTTAGGGGCTAGAATTTTCTTCACATTAATAGACTCTCACTTATGTGTTAGGTGACATCTTAACACCTTCTCCCCAGAATATAAATATTTAAAGTCCTGATAGTCTCCACCTACAAAGAGGGAGGCAGGATCTCTCTTCACCATCTGCTGAAGGATTTCCTTGTGAGACCAGGGTTGCTTCCTACAATTCTGTCCTTATTTGAGAAAACAACACATACTATTCACCCAAATTAGGTTCTATCAATATGAATGTATCCAGAAACGCACAGTTTAAATTCCAGATTTATCCTAGAGATACCACAGATGCTGCTAGGATGGAGACTGGCAAATATGCATGCCTGTTAGAGTGGAGCCCAGAACTCTAAGAATAGCTCCCATTAATGTAATCCAACTTATTCATAACAACTCCCTACATTGCTGTCTTCTAACTAACATTGACTGTCTTCTAATAAGGGTGTCAGTGTCCACTAGCTGAAGACTACAAAGTACACACAGTCCAACAATATTTATGAGTTGCTGAAGCAAAGGATACCACACACCATGCAATATGGTTTGGCTATGTCCCCACCCAAATTTCATCTTGAATTGTAGCTCCCACAATTCCCACATATCCTGAGAGGGACCCAGTGGGAGGTAATTGAATCATGGGGGCAGATTCACCCCATACTGTTCTCGTGGTAGTGAATAAGTCTCACGAGATCTCATGGTTTTACAAGGGGAAACACCTTTCACTTGGTTCTCTCATTTCTCTCTTCCCTGCCACCAAGTAAGATGTGACTTGCTCCTCCTTGCCTTCTGCCATGACTGTGAGGCCTCCCCAGTCATGTGGAACTATGAGTCCATTAAACCTCTTTCATTTATAATTACCCAGTTTCAGGTATGTCTTTATTAGCAGCATGAGAGTGGTCTAATACACCATGGAAAACTATGGGGACTCCCACTAGGAGGATGTTGAGAGGAGCTTGCTATAGAATTTGGGCTTATGTTAGTTGATTTTTGGGACAGTTCATGGAAGTGGGAGTTTGCTCTGTCGTGGGTTGTTGTCAGGAATTGGGGTGATACTGTGACTGGATAGCAATAAGTTTGCTATCTTCCTGCTTCATGATTAATTCCTCCTGCTTCTTGGTTGCAGGATAAATTATTGAAACATCTGGCATTAAAAAAATGGCTGTGCAACTGCATTTAAGACTCTGATCAGTAGACACTGACCAACTGTAACACAAGCAATTACCAGAAACAAAATGGTTCTTCATCTTTGTAGTAGTTCCTGAGGCTAGGAGGCTAGATGTTCAACCCCAGACCAAAAAACAAACAAACAAACAAACAAACAAACAAAAACAAATCTCAAAGTCCAGCTGTGTGTGTTCTGGAAAGTCAGGTGGATTTTTGTTTTATCCTAGCCCCAGTCTGTTCTATTCAACTTGCTTTTATATATATAGGCATGGAAAGATGTGCTTCTAGTAAAACTCCTTGTCTAGCTGAAAAAACATTAAAGGCTATGTAATTATCCGTCACAAACTTTTGGTTGTCAGGTCTTCGGGAAAGTTGTTGTGTCATGTGAATTTTGCTAGGGTCATACATTAGTTTTGAATCCTTTTTTTTCTAATAGCATTATGCCTACCAGGAGAACTGGAACACAAGCTGAACCCTTCTTGGACAATGATGTGGCTACTAAGAGAACCATTTATATCTGCTGTATCAACATGAATGATCTTATTCAAGAAATCTATTCAGAGTTCCAGAAATTTCACTCTGTGCTCTCATAAACACTTTTCCTTTATAAATTACACTTATCACTGAGTACAGGCTACTGGACAGGTACATCTGTACAAAGATAGGAAATAGAAATTGCTACCTAACTGAAAACCTTCTGCCACCTGTTTGGAGACACAAAAGCAGAAAGCAATGTATTTTATTTTTAAGGGAAAAAAGAGAACAAGCTCGGAACACCTACTCTGTGCTGCCCACTAAAATATTTTGCACTCATCTATTTTTATTCTCCAAACTACTTTATGAGGTGAGGTTCAAATGCTCAATATGCTATGAAAAGTAGGTAAAGTGGTCTCTGCCCTTTGTGTCTGATCAGTAAATTATGCTTTCTTTATTGGGAAACACTCATAATACCCTTTGAGAAACCTTCCTTCCCCATGTCCATAGGATCCTTATGGAGTTAATCTCCACTCTTTACTTGCTGGGTTGGGAATTTGCCCCAAATCTGGTCAATCAGAGGGGTTAGTTTGATGTGGCACATCAAACCCAAGTTTGTCTAATTAGCACGAGTCCAATAAATGTTTCTGGAACAAATAGGAAAGAGGCCTTTTCCTTGTGGATTTCTAGGCAATAGGGACAATGCAAGTATAGAGATACCAGAGACCATCATCTGAGAAGTCTTGCTGGAGATAAACAAAGAAAACAGAAAAACAAAACCATGATGAGAGCATGATAGTGAAAGTGTGAAATACGTGAATATGAATACAGCTCTGCTTAAAGCCTGTTTTCACTTAACTTCTTAGTTATGCAATCTAGGAAAATATTTATTTGTTTTTCCCTTAGCAATTTGGGTTGCATTTTTCTCTTGGGCAGGTGGAAAGGGAGAGGCTCATCCAGACAGAATTTCTTGCCTAAAAATAAAGTTAGAATTAGGACAACTGGGGTTTCACTGAGTCATTTTGAGTCAGAGACCCATTCTCTGCCAGGAGACATGGTAAAGGAGAGTTAGAATAAGTGCTCTGAAAACTCAGGGGAGAAGAAGTCTTCATGAAGAAGATACGAGTGATTAATAAAGATTTCATAAACTATGTTCAGTAGAATGTCCTTCGGTATTTTTCATTGTGATATCCCGTCCTTGATAATCGCAACTAAATTTGTCTTTCGTTGTGGCAGGAACACCATTCTAGGGACAAATACAGAATTATCCAAACCCTGGAGGCGATTCACATCACTCATGCTTTTTGTAACCACTGGATTTTGAAACAGTAAAGCCCATTCAAAAGCAATTTGTTTTAATTTTTGAATTATTGCAAGGCAGGAGCAACATCTTTCATCACAGACCCACTAGTTCCCCAATGATTGTATCTCATTTTATTTTATATCTACAATATTTAGCATAGTGTCTGACATACAAAATATTCCCAATAAGTGTTTGTTAAATGATTGAGTGGATTAATTAATTCTACCAGTGGCATAACATCCAAACACCTGATTCTTATCTGTCTGCTATCAATTTCCCCAGAGTTCAAATAGTGCCAAGTCTTCTCATTGATAAATGAACTCATCGTTCTTTCCATTGTGGATCACAGAACACCTGTCTTCTAGGAAAGGAAAGTCCAGTTCTCTAACAGCCTAAGTTTCCATTACCCTCACAAGAGCAAAGGTAGGTCTCTCCCCTAAAAGGCTATGAATAACAATATGCTCTCCCCTCATGATGCAAAGAGGGCGGCAGACTTAAAATATAAATAATGACCTGAAAGCAAGGTAATTTGGAACTATTTCATAGCTGATGAGCCATTATTCCCTGCTATCATCAATGCATCTAAAACAGGCTCTCCTATCACCTTGTTCAACCTCTATCATAAAATTAATTACTTCTGGATAGACCCCATTTAATTGCTCATAAAATTGATCTTACTTTTCAGATTTTATGGTAACTAGTATGTCATCAACAAAAGTGCCTAGAATAAATGGGATGCTTATTATCCACCTAGAAATAAAGTAAAATAAACCCATGATGGATGTAGGAGTCTTTGACATGTGTGTCTCTAGTACTGTAACGGATACTTGTAGACAAGTACACAATACCCCCAAAGATCTTTTCCTGGGTAGATTTTTTATTTTAAAAAAATTATAAAAAGGTACTTTGATTCCGTTAGAACATTAAATGCATTTCATTTCAAATAAGTATAAGGACTACTATTATTGTTCATGCATTTGTTCATTGGTTTATTTGATCTAGAGGCAGTTTGGGTATGGGAAGAACTTGTGATTTGGAGCTAGAAGAACCTGAATTCTAACCTCGCTTCCTGTATGTAATAACCACTTTCCTTGGAAAATTACCTTTTCAACCTTTTCTAAACTACAGGCTTATCCTCCGTAAATTAATGATTAGAATATTTATTTATTTCTTTTTTTTTTTTGTATTTTTTGAGATGAGGTCTCACTCTGTCACCCAGGCTGGAGTGCAGTGGCATGATCTCGGTTCACTGCAACCTCCGCCTCTCGGGTTCAAGCAATTCCCCTGACTCAGCCTCCCAAGTAGCTGGGACTACAGGTGCATGCCACCGTGCCTGGCTAAATTTTTTTTTGTATTTTTACTAGAGACAAGGTTTCACCGTGTGGGCCAGGCTGGTCTTGAACTCCTGACCTCAAGTGGTCTGCCTGCCTCAGCCTGCTGGGATTACAGCCATGAGCCACCACATCCAGCCAATAATATTTATTTCATAGGGTGTTGTTAAATTTAAATAAGATGATGAATACAAAACACCTAATAAAGGTCCTGGTCCAAAAAAAGGCATTTAATCAGTGTTACATGCTATTACGTTACTATCGCTGCTATTAATAAACCAACAAGAAAACCCACATGCCATTGAAGCGAGATAGCTTGAGCTTGATAGAAAGATGATAGGTTTTAATAGATCAGTGTTTGGATTCCAACTATGATTTAGAATCTGTATATCCTTAGGTGAGTTACTGAATCTCTCTCATGCTCCATGTTCTCATATATGTATGTTTATATATGTAACTTTAACACAGAATCAGATGAAATGGTGGATGAGAGGCAGCTCAGAGCCATGCTCGCTGTAGGGACCCAATGTATATGGGAACCCTGGCCTCAGCCTCCACACTTTTCCTCCTATTTCTCTTTGGAGTGGTAGGGATGAGGCCTCTGAAATGCATCTGTTGTTTACTTCAGTTGGCTGAAGAGCTGGACAGAGGGGCAGGATTCTGACCAGAAGAAAAAGACCATTATTGCCTACATCTGGTGGAGCTCAGGAGTTGGATAATTCTACTATATTCTCAGGTGATGATTGCCTCAGAAGACAGGCCTGGCCAAGCATCCAGTCCTAGGACTGGGTAGGTGTATCCAGGGCACACATTCTCTATCCTTTACTATCAAACCTTATGCCTTACTACTTAACTCCTCAAACCACATTTTTCAGTTGAAGAAATTTATTTTCCTTCCTCTAAGTTCGTCTCTCTCTTAGCAACTGACTTTAGCCCCCGTGGTTCCCTCTGTCTGCAACACTTGGATTCAGCTTCTGCTTGTTTCACTTAGACATTGCTATTCACTCTCATAATTGAGAGGACAGGCTATGTCCTCCTCAGAGTCTTCTCTTAACCTCTAGGTGAGATGCTCTGTGTAATCAGCATGCGGTTCCCCTCCCATGTTGCTTACTCCACTGCCCTATGAGCTCTGGCTTGTCCAGCTATAATTTACAGACTTAAACCCTGTGAACTTACCTGTCTGTTCTATTCACTTTTAGGTTCATTCAGTGCAGATTTTCAGTGACAATTTGTTGAATTGTTAGAAGGAAGATATACTAGAATGGGAAGCTCATAGGTCAGAGAAGTGTCAAGATCAAATGTCAAGGCCACTTGGCTTAGAGCTCAAAGGACAAGCCTCCATCCAGATAATCCACAGGGTGAGGTCAATAAAAACAGCCCAACCAGAACCCAAGATGTCAGAGTAGTCAGAGTGAAGGAAAAAGCAATGCAGTGGCCAAGAGAAGAGGCATAGACTAGATTTGGATTGATGCTGTCCTCATCGCAGTCTTTGATTAGCTGTGATGGCAGTGAAATGGAATGTTCCCTTATCCCCCTCACAGGGTGTGTGACAGGGATGTGGCTCACTCCTTCAGTGCCCTGCTGCTCAAACCCCTAGGGGGAGCATGCAGATGGGCAGATCCTGGGGAGCGTTTTTGGGCTCCAATCCCACGACAGCATCTAGGGTTGAGTGTTTACAGCACCCAAAGCCCCAGTGGGAGTGTGTTACAGTGCACCCTTTCAGTTTAGCAGTCTGCAGCTCGTTAGACCCTCTGCCTTATCGCAAGGACAGAGGGCTTTCTGTATCCTGGCTTCTTGCCCTAGTGTACCAGAAAAATCAGATCACATGTGGGCTTGGAGGATGGGTGCATGGTTTCACTGGGTTGTGAAGGTTGTTCTCAGTGAGGTGGATAGGGAACCATACGGGGGTTGGAGTGGGAAGGTGATCTTCCCCCGGAGTCGGCTGGACTCTCCTCCCACCTCCTGGGCTGAATTCTTCGTTGTCCTGCTATCAGTGGCCTGCCAGTGTCTCCTGGTGTTTGTCGATGTGCTCTTCTGCTCCTCTCGAAGTCCAGCCACTTGTGTCTGTGCCTGCTAGGGTCTTGGGTTTTTATGGGCACAGGATGGGGATATGGTGAGCCAGAGTGGTCTTGGAAAATGTGACATTTGGACGCAAAAACAGGAGTGCCTGTTCTCACTTAAATCCGTAGGCACAGGCTTGAGGGTGGAGCCCTCGCCTGGGATCTGCCCCACCCTCCTTCTCTACCCAGCACTTCCCTGCTCCCATCTCCTACCAGTAGGCCAGATGTGGCTGGTCTTAGAGGTCTTAAATAAAGGGGTTTGAATCATGGTCTGGGAAGAGAAATAGAGGTGGCTCCTGACTGGCATTATGTATAAGTTTCTACAGGACAGACATAGCACAGTATATGTTATTAAGAGCATTCATTCTACAGAAAAGTTGGTTCTGTGACTAAGAGAGTTTAGAAAATGCTGGGTTAAGCCAAGTTAACTATATAGTCTTAACAGACTTCTGATAATCTTTATAATGCTAATATCAATTTTCTAAGCACTGACCATTTACAAACATGACCATATAATCCTTTCTCTTTTTTGATGGATAATTTCATTGAGCTAGTATCCCATGAGACATTGGTTTAGAAAATATTGCTATGCACTATTCTTAGTGTTTTGTATTATCTTCATGGCTGCTATCAATTCATGTATTTATTTATAGCTTGCCTCGTTTTGGAAAAGATTTAAAGCAATCAGTAGAGAGATGATCATTACAGTTTAGCTTTGCTTGGGGCTTTTTACACTAACTGTTTTTCTTGACCTGGAATTAAAATCTTTCTTCATGAATTCTATTGAAAACATCAGAAGTTACTACCTTCCTCTGGCAGAAAAGATTCTCAGAGGTATCATCAAGCTAGCTCATGAAGGTGGGAAAGTGGATGAGGGTTTCCAGGATCTAGTTTCTGAGTTTTTGACCTAGGATGCAACACAGACCCCAGTGCCATATAGAGCAGATCCAGAGAGAAGACTAGTCATGATGTGGGAACCAGGGAGAGGGGGGGACTCTGTGTCATTGTTCCATAATGCCGTTAAAAGTAATGGCAAAAACCGCAATTACTTTTGCACCAATCTAAACATAAGTACAGCTGCCTGACCTTGGCAAAACTTGCTTAATTTTCTGGGTCTCAAGTTTATTGTGTGCATATCCTAAATAGTAGTATCTACATCAAAAGGTCATTGGAGACATTAAATGAAGTAAGGTTTATAGACTCCCTACCACAGAGAAGAAGCTCAATTAATATTCTGGCTATAATGATATCGACAATGGCGCAGATTCTCATCTTCAAGATTGTCCTAGAGCCAAGGTTTATAGCTCCTTCCTGTTTTGGTCAATCTCTCATTCTTCCCAAATATTCCCTTTATCCATTTACTAGGGTAAAGTTTCCTGCTTTTTCTGGGAGGGTCCTCTGGAACCCTGAAGAAATATGAGTTGTATCTGTACCTGGTCACCTGAAGTGATATCTTTTCTTCTTCAGCTGAGACCAACTACATGTGGGGAGAGAGATGTAAGGGAGCTGCCCCCCAAGGAGCTCTGTGCAATGTGCTGATGGATTGAGGGTGGTACTTTGTGTCTAATCACTGATGTGGGAGGATAGGGGCATGGAGGAAAGATGAGGAAATTGAATGGCAAAGGAAGTGAGGAAAAGAGACCAGGCATTTTCTGCAAAGAAAGAAGAGTTAGAGGCCAGGCGTGGTGGCTCACACCTGTAATCCCAGCACTTTGGGAGGCTGGGGCTGGTGGAACACATGAGGTCAGGAGTTCAAGACCAGCCTGGCCAACATGGTGAAACCGCATCTCTACCAAAAATACACACACAAAAAATAAGCTGAGCCTGGTGGCAGGTGCCTGTAATCACAGCTACTCTGGAGGCTGAGGCAGGAGAATTGCTTGAACACAAGAGGCAGAGGTTGCAGTGAGCCGAGATCTTGCCACTGTACTCCAGCCTGGGTGACAAGAGCGAAACTCCATCTCAAAACAAACAAACAAAAAAAAAAAAAAAAAAAGAAAGAAAAAGAAAGAAGAGTTAGAAAACCACAGTATTCCTCCCATGAGTTGCACACACCCACATGTTCTCGAGAAGAAAATCTGGACAGCATGGAAGCTGCTTAGTTATATTGTGTGTAGCAATATAACCAGGTATAATATAACTAAAAACATATTTAACAATGACCCAAATAAAAAAACTGAGCTGTGCATTTCATTCATTTCATCTCCTGTCATCCCCACACACATTCGTTATAAGCAAGGCTTTAAAAATTTTAATCTTTATTTACAAAATGCTTATTTTTAAAATGATGACACTGTTCATTCAGTAATCCCACTTTCAGAAGATATCCTATGAAAATGACCTAGAATGCAAGGAAATATTGGGTGCATTTTGGGTCAGATGGCCTTCCATGCTCACATGAGTAGAGTACTTTTGTTCAATCAGTTTACCACTGTCATCTAGATTTAGAATGAGCTGGTAGTCCATATCTCAAATGATGCTATGAGTAACCTTGATGAGAATGTCTTGGTGTTCCATGATGTGGAGTTCGAGAAAGCTGATTCACTTTTTCACCATGACTTTCAGCTGTGTACCATGCCTTTACCTGAGCCAACTATTGCTCTCCAAATCCTGCTCTGAATGGGGTTCATACATATGCCTCTATGTAAATCCTAAATTCCTGTTGATATTTTTTTCTCAGAGAGTCACATCCATAGGGCTCAAAGCAGTTCTTTTTTTTTTTGCCTCAGTATATTAACAATCTTATAAAATTCCTCCCCAGAGTATAGAATTAGCTTATAGTCGTGAAAGGATGGGTTTCATCTGTGTTCATCAGAATGTCCTATATCCACTGATTAATTTACTTTTTCTTCAGTGACTCAGAGATAATTTTCTCTTCAGAAAACAAAAGAATTTTCTGGCACATCTATCAGGGTAAAAACTTAAACACACATATAAACACAAACACGCTGTCCTCCAATATACGTATAATATTTGCTATTTCTTACAAGTGAGGTTACTTGCTCAATATTTGAGTAAAGCTATTGTCAAGAAAGTTGTGACTTTGTGTATCCTCACATTCTGCAGTCTTCTACCTCAACCCCATTGCAGAAACATGGGGCCGCCAGCTAATTGTCGTATAGAGAAAATGAAAGTGGTATTGCAAAGCATGCGGCTTAAAGTGGGTGCTAAGTAAATGACAAGTGTTAACGAAAATGAAATTGCATGGGATATGATTTTTCTTTACATCTGGGATCAGGCAGATACTGAAACTTTATTTGCCCATGGAAAAGAGAAAGACAGGAAGGAAATCCTCCTGTAGTGCCTACTATGTGTGCTTTAATGTGTTTAGTGTTTTACTTATGTTATCAGAAAGTCAAACTTGTTGGACTCATGGAGTCTAATAAAACCACTTTATAGTTGCTTCTAACCCATTTTAAACCCATTTAGGGCTAGCCATATTTTTGCTTCCCTTCAGTGAAAACTCCCAGTTTCCCTGACTTCCTTGATTACACTTTATTTGCAAACACCATCTGAAGTCAGCAACTGAAAATGTCCAGTCCCCATGAATTTTAACTTGGAAAGCTGGAAGCTTACAAGTGCTCACTCATCCAACTCTCTCCATCCTGGGCACTTAGAAAAATAATATTTCCTTAAGTTTCATTGCAATTAGGTTTGCTGCCTGCTTGTTGAATTCTGGCCATTGGAATATGAAAAAAAAAAAAAAACAAAAAAAGTGAAGCTGTGACCCAGAGGCCTGCCCACCCCCTCCTAATACATATGCATACCTACTCACAAAATTTAGACATGTTATAGGAGGAGAAATGCAGATCTGTGGTGTGAATTCACTGGCTTTGTGGGGTTTGTCATCTCATCTATCTAGTCTGTCTTTATGAATTTCCTGAACTTGATTTAGTTTTAAATCTTGTGTCCTCTACAAGTTGGCATTGACTTTGAATCTCCCATTTAAAGTGAGAGAGGGTGGCAATAGCAATGTCCTCCTACTGTTTTTTCCCCCCCACTGGGTCTTTCTCTCTCCAAACTCACAAAATAGGTTTTTTTTTGTTTTTTTTTTGTTTTTTTTTTTTGAGACAGAGTCTCGCTCTGTTACCCAAGCTGGAGTGCAGTGGCATGATCTCAGCTCACTGCAACCTCCGACTCCCTGGTTCAAGCGATTCTCCTTCCTCAGGCTCCCAAGTAGCTGGGATTACAGGCATGCACCACCACGCCCAGCTAATTTTTGTACTTTTAGTAAAGACAGGGTTTCACATGTTGGCCAGGATGGTCTCGATCTCCTGACTTCATGATCCACCTGCCTCGGCCTACCAAAGTGCTGGGATTATAGGCATGAGCCACCGCGCCCGGCCCCAAGTTTCAAAAACAGTTTTCTGACCCCTCCAAGCAGAGAAGTGAGAGTTGAGGTAATGTGAACAACAAAGTTTGTATCTGTTGTTTTCACATTTGGCAGGTGAGTAGAGCTTGCCATTTTGGTTTGTGTGTGTGTGTGTGTTTGTGAGTTTCTGGTATTCTAGCACTGCAGTTCCTATGGTGTGGCCTCCTTTGGTTGCCTCCTCCCAAATTACCACTGGGCTTCTGCCATAACCAAAAACTACACAGCCCATTACTGCTAGGTTTTATCACCGTGGAAGGCCGCCCTTTCTGGCAGAACCCCTTTAGAGAGGATACAGGGCTCCCAGCCTACCTCATCTGGTCCTGAAGCCCCACGTATGTTTGGCTGTCAGAGGGAGTGACCTGACTTGACTTCTCACGCGTGGCCCTCCACCCTGCAGCTTAAGGTTACGACAATATTCTCAGACATGGATCAGCACTCATTCTTCCCTCTCTGCCTCAGCTGCAGGAACGCATGTCAAACCGCACTGTGCTGCCACAGTCTTCTTATCAGTCTCCCACCCCTCCACATTTGCATCAGCCCCACTGTCCTTTCCAAAAGTCCCCTTTGCAGACTCCTGGATCACTACTCTGTCTATCCTTCTATATCATCATTGTGTGCTGGCTACACAACCAGTCATTTTTCCATGCTGTTCTGTCCCTATTCACTTTGGAATGTAGCATCTGTTGAATTCATGCCTCATGAAGCATGAAGAGTTCCATTTTAACATCCCGTTACACGTACATTGTCTCATTTAAACTCCATACGTGCCCTGTGAGCTGTATTAACTCTTACTTCATTGGTAAGAAACATAAATTTCAGAGAGGTTAACAGGGCCATATATGTAATAAGCCAGAACATAGGAGGAAAAGGGCTCCGTCTGTCTTACCACTTCTGCATCACTGAACATACAGCAGTAAATGGCACATAGGATATGCTTGAGTTTTTTCCTGTATAAATATGAGAATTTACAAATCAGTTGCTCTTTACTCTATTCCAGGGTTTCTCAGTCTTGGCACTGTTGATATTTGGGACCAGACAACTCTTCACTGTGGGGGCCTGCCCTGTGCTTTAGAGAATGATTATCAACATCCCTGGCTTCAACCCATGAGACGTCAATCTCAGCCCTTGTAATCAGGCATATCTCCGAGACTAGTTAGAGTAAATGAAATTGTTTAGATATAATGGGAACTACTTCAAAGCCTGGCACATAAAAACTTTCTATGTATGATTCTTCCTTCTCTTTTACCCACAGATTGGATGATATGGAGATGAACACCAGGACTACTTTAGAAACTGCATGTTGCAGACCACTGAGATATAAAACTTAGAAACAAAAATTGGTCCTGAGTCAGTGCCTTGAAGACAGTTCCACAGGTTAGTTTGCTGGAGCATATTCATCTTTAGAATGTTTCATAAGAAGAAATAAACTTTTACTCTGCTAAGTCATTGAGATTTGTTTATTTATATCTTATGGCAGCTAGTGTTACCATAGCTAACTCACTCTTTGCATCGACTTAAATAAGTAAAAATGAGAGCTGATATAAAGAGAAAAAGTGTAGTTAATTATATGTCAAGTGATTCATCGATATGATAAGATTCTAAAAAGTACTGCACAACAGTAGATCAGTTCAACTCAAGAGGGACAAAGGTGTGAAGGAGAACATGCTGCACACCAGGGGTTCTTTTCAATTCAACTTTTTCTGGTTGATATCAGAAAATCAGGGAAAATAATGAAAAAATAAGGGAAAAACTCTTTGCTTTAAGAAGACCCTCATGAGATTTTTTTTCAGGAAAATAATTAAGATTTATACTAGGTAAGGTAACTGCGTGAGTTTTCTATTGCTGCATAAAAAATGGCCACAAATTTAACAGCTTAAAACTGCATGCATTCATGCATTCATTATCTCACAATTTCTATAGCTCAGAAGTGTGGGTAGAGTTTAACTGGGTCTTCTGCTCAGGGTCCCACCAGGCTGAAATCCAAGTGTTCAACAGGCTTTGTCCTCACCTGGAGGCTCAACTGGAGAAGAATCTGCTTCCAAGCTCCATCAGATTGTTAGAAAATTAACTTCCTGTGGCTACAGGATTCATGGCACCTTGCTTCTTCGAAGCCAGCAATGGAAAGAGCCGTCTGCTCCAAGACTGACATGTAATCTCTCAGAAAGGGATCATGTGACTAGGTAATGGCCACCCAGAATAATATCCCTTTTGATTAAGTTAAAGTCAATTGATTAGAGGTTTGAATTGCATCTGAAAAATTTATTTTCTTTACCATACTACATAAATTACAGTTCAGTATGGATTAGCAAGAGGACTCTGCATTTTCAAAGATGTTTGGAAACCAGTGTTTCTCTATCTTTGTCTCCACCTTACATTTAAGTTCTTTGAAGTCTGTCCACACAGCTACAAATAGAAAAAGAGAATTACAAATTATCTATGGGAGATTTGTTATTTAATGGGTCAGTTCTAAGGATGAAGCAAGTTACTCCTACTCATATTTCACCGGCTGGATGTCACCTCTGTGTAGTTGCAGGAAACTTGTAAAATGCCCAAAAAGAGAAAAAGGTGGACATTGTTCTCAGTCCTCAGTCCACCCTTCTGGTCACTGCCAAAGTATATGTTTCCCTTGTCTCTCCCATAGCAAAACCTCTTATACCTTTCCCAAGAGAATCAGGATGGATATTTCACGTCCCAATGCATCCTGTTGAAAATCTAATATGGAGCATCTCCAAGACGTGCTCAGCTTCTCCATCAGGTCTGGATAGGTCTTCCTATCATTCAATAATTTATTTTAAAGGAAAAGAAATTGTCCATCCTCCCATCTTCCTCAATTTTGAAGACATTCTAAATCGGAAAGTGAACAAATGGGAAACCACAGAAGAAGCTGGTCTGAAGCAATTTGGATGTCCTGCTGAACTGGCTTTATGAAGGTCATCCACCTTGAGAAAGCAGGTGTATTTCCTACTTAAATCCTGCTTCTTTTCTTTGGAAGAAACAATCATTGTCCCTTGTTCTTTATGGATCTTCGCTCTATCTTCTGGGAGTTTTTTCTTGTCCATTTTCCAGGGTGCATATTTCAGATCTGACAGGTTTCTGTAAATCTGTAAAGTCCACTTCTGCTGGTATACACATGGAGTCTTGAAGGCTGTTCTGTTTTTATTTTTGAGACAGAGTCTTGTTCTGTCACTCAGTCTGGAGTGAAGTGGCACAATCTTGGCTCACTGCAACCTCTGCCTCTGAGGTTCAAATGATTCTCTTGCCTCAGCCTCCCAAGTAGCTGGGATTACAGGCACCCACCACCACGCCAAGCAAATTTTTGTATTTTTAGTAGAGACAGGGTATTTTCATGTTGGCCAGACTGGTCTCAAACTCCTAGCCTCAGGCGATCCAGCCACTGGGCCTCCCAAGGTACTGGAATGACAGGCAGGAGCCACCATGCCTGGCCTTGAAAGCTGTTTTAAATATCAAAAAAATGATGGTTTCCAGCTTAATCCATGTCACTCAAAGGACATAAACTCATCCTTTATTATGGCTGCATAGTATTCCATGGTGTATATGTGCCGCATTTTCTTTATCCAGTCTATCATTGATGGGCATTTGGGTTGGTTCCAAGTCTGGAAACCATCATTCTCAGCAAACTAACGCAGGAACTGAAAACCAAACACTGAATGTTCTCACTCATAAGTAGAAGTTGAATAATGAGAACACATGGACACAGGACAGGGAACATCACACACCAGGGCCTGTCAAGGGGTGGGGGACTAGGGGAGGGATAGCACTAGGAGAAATACCTAATGTAGATGATGGGTTGATGGGTGCAGCAAACCACCATGGCACACGTATACCTATGTAACTAACCTGCACGTTCTGCACATGTATCCCAGAATTTAAAGTATAATAAATAAATAAATAAATAAATAGATAAACAAACAAACAAACAAACATCAAAGAATCAAAGGCTGTTTGGTAGTATTTTTGCAATATGATTTATCCCCAAAGTAAGGGTTATAATCTACTTGTTTCTCCCTTCCCCATGCCTCTTTCCACTTAATGGGTTGACATTCTGAGGCACGTTGCATAAGCCTTCTCAGAAGGTCTTGTTATGATTGGCACCTGTCACACACAGCAGTGGCCACTGTCATTATATATCTTAGGTTGGAACTTTCTCCTTGCCTGCACTGTTGTCCTAGTCTTTCCTTCCTACTCAAATAAGACACCCAAACGTAAAACTGTCTCAGGCTCTGCTTTCAAGACAACTAAGCTGAGACACTACTTTTTGCAGAAATGCTAAATCTTCAAGGGTCTTTGTCAATCCAAAGCTTTTTCAATCTTACTTCCTATTTTGAGGTCTCAGAAGTGGTGATTTTACCAACCCTTTAAGGTCCCAAATGTCTGAACTGCCGCTTGCTCTTTTTCTACTTATAAAGTAGCCAGTTATTGACTAATAACATCATTTTCTTTTAATACTTTCCTAAGATCAGCCATTATAAAGCAACACACATTGTCACCCCGACTCCTCCTGGTCACTCCTTTAGAGCTATATGCTCAGTCAACACATGTACTGCTCCAAATAAAGTCAAGCAACAGTTTTAATTGAAACTTTTATTAAGATAATTATAAATTAACATACAATTACATTAAATACTACATAGATATCGTTACTATGCTCCTCTCAGTTTCCTCCAATAGCAATATCTTGCAAAACTATGTTAAATATCGCAACAAGGACTTTGAGATTTATACAGTCCACTGAACATAGTTCAAATTGCCCGTTTTACTTTATGCGTATATGTGTATATCAAGTTCTCTATAATTTTATCACTCTTGCAGGCGCATATATTTACCACCACAGTCAAGATACTAAGAAATTCCAACACCACAAAGATCCCTATTTTGCCTTTTTACAACCATCCCTATGACTATACTTTTTCCACCCTGCCCAGCTCTGTCACTAATTCCTAACCACTAATCTATTCTCCATTTTTAACATTTTATCATTTCAAAATGCTGTATAAATTTAAGAATACAGAATTTAACCTTTAGGAGTTTATTCTTTTCATGCAGCATAATTCTCTGCAGATTCACTTAAGTTGTTTTTCATTCATCCTTATTGCTGCATAGTATTCCATGCTACCTACGTACCACAGATGGTTAACCATTCCACTGCTGAAGGACATTCAGACTCATTCATATTTCTGGTTATTACAAATAAGGTTATTATGAATACTCATGTACACGTTTTTGAATGAAAATAAGTTTTCATTCCTTTGGGAGAAATGCCCAAGTATGTAATTGCCTGGTCATATGGCAAATTTATGTGTAGTTTTATATGGAACTGTCAAACTGTTTTTCAGTGGGTACAGTAATATACATTCCCAACAGCAATATATGACTGATTCATTTTCTCTGCATTGTCACTAGCATTTGGTGATGATGTTGTTTATTATTAATTTCACCCCTTCTGATAGGGGTAGAGTGATATATCATTGTTGTTTTAATTTGCATTTCTCTGATGGCTAATGATGTTGGACATTGTTTTTATGTGCTATTTGTTTTATTCATATCCTCTTCAGTGAAATGTCTCTTCATCTTTTTCAACTGTTGAGTCTAGAGAGTTCTTTATATGTACTAAACACCAGTCCTTTGCCAGACATAAAGTTTGCCATATTTTCTCCTAGATTGTAGGTTGTATTTTCTTCTTCACATAGACTCTCAAAGAAAGAACATTTTTTAACCACTGATGAGATGCAATTTATCAATTTTTTCTTTTTTGGATTATGCTTTTGATGTCTAGCCTGAGAACTCTTAGACTATTCTTAGATCCTAAAGATGTTCCTCTTTTGTCTTAAAGTTTTACAGATTTGTGTTTTATATTTAAGTCTATGATCAATTTTGAGTTGATTACTTTATGATGTGTGAGGTTTACATTAAAGTATATATTTTTGGTCTATGAATGCCTAAATGCCACTGCCTTATGTGTTTAAAAGATCATATTTCCTCCATTAAATCACCTGCTTACCCTTGCCAAAACCAGTTGAACATATTTGTGTGCATCTGGTTCTAGGATCTTGATTTTGTTCTGTTGATTTATGTGTCTAACCATTTAGTAACACCACACGATCTTAATTACTGCAGCTATATGGTAAATCATTTTCACTTGTATAAAGTCCACAAAATGAGATATTTTCTATATTGTAGTTTTTAGTTTCTTAATTTCCATTTGGCTACTTTTTAGTAACCTCTTTTGCTGAGATTTTTCAGTTTTTCATTTTTCTCAACATAATCTGTGATTGAATTTTGGAACATTTTTATAACTACTTTCAAAAAATTTGTGTCATGTAATTCCAACATCTGATTCATCTTGGTATGGAATCAGTTGATTTTCTCATTCAAGTTATGATCTGGTGGCGGGGGAGGGTGTGATATTAAAGGTAATTTTCAGTCATATCCTCCTGGACATTTTGTCTGTTACATTAGAATAGTTTTGTTTCTATTTAGATGTTTTATTTTTGGGGCAGTCATCTAGTCTAGGTTTAGAATGCAGGCTTTGGCCTAATTCATGAGCTGTGGTTTCAAGGAGAGTTTAATTTGCAGAACCTTTACAGTGTTACTCTCATCTACTTGGTGCGGTGCTGCTGGGTTCCCACTGGTTCGGGCTAGTGCTCCCTCGGGGTGCAGAAGGGGGTTTTCAAGTCTAGCCACTAGGTGTCTTTCACTGGTGAAAGGTACAGTGGGATCCCCACTTACTGAAGCCCCCAATTCTTCTGCTGGCTCTGGATGGGGAAGGAGAGTCTTGGGTCTGTGGGGACAAAGAGGCTTCCTGGACCTGGCTACTTGCTTTACTGGGTCATTCTTGCCATCATGCCTCACCCGTACAGAATCTTCCAATGGAAAAAGGCAGTCTCAGGCCCAATGGGAAAGAAGAGCTCTTTGCCTGGACTCCTACTATTTTAGGGTCTACCCGTCAACCCCTTTTGATGGTGGTTTTTGGATAAACTGATGTTGTCAGACAGGCTCTTGTTGAATTTGTGGGCAGAATGAGCCTAGCTGGGCTATCCTCTGTTGGTGAGTCAGGGACTAGTAAATGCCAGGTCTGGGTGGCCTTCCTTAATTGAATGGCAGGATGAAGGATGCCCTGCTGCCGTGCTGTTCTTCCAGTCTTGGAGTTCCAAATCAGCTCGCCCTCTTCCCACACCCTTCAGCGTTCTCCTTCGGTTATCTCTTCTACCAGTTCTGGGGTTTATAGTGGCATTTCCAGGAGAGGAACAAGCAAAAACTGTGCCACCTTGTTCGTACCAGAAGTCCAAGAAACATTTGTACCAAGTGTTTGGTTATGATATAAGCAGGCCCTGTCCTTTTATTCTCTGACATATGTTTCTGCACTACTCATAATAAATAATCTGATTTGAGGTACATTTTTCTGCCCCAAATAGGATTTGCCCTTTATCAAAGACATGTGTATTGCTCTCTATAGCCTATTGATATAAATACATCAAAGCACATCATCCTTCACCTAATATACAAGAAGTTCCACAGCCAGGCCATTGTTTCTCTATTTTGTTTTTAATTCCTCCCACATACACACCTCACAAACGTTTCTGATTTGCTGGCCTTAACCAACGTTCCCACCTCTATTCAAATTGTCCTTTCTACCTGAAATGTTCTCTCTCCTGTGCTTCTTTGGAAATGCTTGTGGGATTTCACCTCGTGTTTTAATGATTGGGAAAGTCAGGGTCAACTTCTAAAAGACTGTGGATGCCAAGTTAAGGTTTTTGCACTTTAGCCTGTAGGTAAAAGCAATTTCCTGGCTGGCCTCAATCCTCTGAGAACCCTTATTAGTGGTTACTGAGGCTGTACTCTCTGGGTTACTTGATTTGTAGAGGGAAGCATGCCTCACTGCTTTGTTTTGGAAGTCAGTTGACATTCAGTTATTAGACTAATCCAAATTGTGTTTTCCAATGAATGTCTCAAGGGAAAGATTCCAATTCACTTTGGCTACTTAAGAGAAGTTGTCAGAGTGAATTAAGGACTCTGCTCTTGCTCAGGCAGTGGATGTCTCTAGAATAATACCTGTTGTTTTTTCTTGATGTGTGGAATACCCTTGTTTGAAGTCTGATTGGGCCACATATGGCCGGGCGCAGTGGCTTATGCCTGTAATCCCAGCACTTTGGGAGGCCAAGAAGGGCGGATCACGAGGCCAGGAGATTGAGACCATCCTGATTAACACGGTGAAACCCCATCTCTACTAAAAATACGAAAACATTAGCCAGAAGTGGTGGCGGTGCCTATAATCCCAGCTCTTCAGGAGGCTGAGGCTGGAGAATGACATGAACCCAGAGGGTAGAGCTTGTGGTAACCTGAGCTGAGATCGCATCACTGCACTCCAGCCTGGGTGACAGAGCGAGACTCTGTCTCAAAAAGGAAAAAAAGGGGGAGAGAGAGAGAAAGTGGTTCTTCTGTAGAGAAATAAACACACATCCAAAAATATAGCTGCCATGCAAATATATGCCTATTATATTTAAGACATTAGGTGCTAGAAAGTGTATGAAAATGTTAATAATACAGTGCCTGTGTTTAGCAGGTATAAAATGATTATTTATTCACTCATACACTCCTTATTCAACCACCTTTTCATATATTGATTTAATATTTACTCTTTGCCAGTTACATGCCAGTTCTTTTGCTAAGTGCTAGTGTTATAATGAATAAGGCTTATATCCCTCAAGGCGCTCTTCACCAATCAGAGGACAGGTTCTTATACAGAGTCTCATCAAATGATGTGATTAGGACAGTGGCTTACTGCCACACTGTTACCACAGGCATGTAGGACCTCATAAAATATAAACAGGAGATATCTAACTCAAAATGCAGGAAAATTAGGCATTCTAAAAAAAGCTATGGAGGAGATTTTAAAGGGTGAATTTTCTTTAAGGCAGAGAAAATAAAGCAGGCACTCAGAGGAGTGGAGAGAAGTTGCATCCTGTTTGTCTGAACACTGAAGAGTGAGGATAGCCTTGGAGAGGTAGGCAGGAAAGAGTCACTAACAAGCATTAATGGCTGTGATTTGCATGGTGTTTTACTGTTTACAACTTGCTTTGTTTGATTATCACACAAAAATCCTTGATGATTAATTCAACTCGTGTGGCTCAATATACAAGAGTTATATGAAGATCCATTAAATTAAGCACCAATCTAACTGCCCCCTTCTCTCTCTTTTATCCTTCCTTTCCTCATCTGTCCATGTGTTTGTTTCTCCTTTCCTCTTTCCCTCCCTCTTTCCCTCTCTTTCTTTCTTCAAAAAAATATTTACTGAATACATACTAAGTTCCCTGAGCAATGTTAGACAACAGGGACGAACATGAAAAACAATTGAAAAAAAAAACCCTTATAAATTTTGCATTCTAATCTACAAAAACCATATCCAAGTTAAAAGGCAAATATTTAAATATTTAAAATTATTCTGAGTTACCTGTTAGGAAGAAAAAATAAGAGAGGCTGAAATGCTAGATAAATTAATGATAAGGAAATTTTCTAATACAGTGATGTTTCAACTAGATTCAAAGGAAGAAAAGAACCCCCAATAAACATAGTTGTAGAGGAAACAAAGTAGAGAAAGCAAAGTTCAAAGTGCCAGAGTGTAGAGTAAGATTTGAAATGAGACTGGTACAGATGGATCAGAGAAGGGGAAAAGAAATACAACGTCAATGGTAGTTACACACAGGGGCTAGGTCATCCAGGACTTTGCAGGCCTGAGAAGGGGATTTGGAATTTACTTGAAGTGTAACGGGAAGACACTGGCTAGTTTTAGCCATGGACTGGCATCATCCGGTTTGTATTTTGAATAGTATACTCTGAGTGCTCTGTGGAAAAATGGAATGTAGCATACAGTGAGACTGGAAGATCTGAGACCGGTCGGGAGGCCATTGAAATAATCCAGGTGAGAGATGATAGGGGTCACACTATTGTTGGCAGTAAAAGATGAGAAGAAGTAAAGATGGTGTAAACTTTTCAAGATAGGCTCAAGAGGTCTTCAGAATGGAAAGAATGGGGATTTGCTAGTAAGTGTGAGAGAATCAACAGTGACTCCTAAGATGCTGGCTTAAAAACTGGATGGATGATGTGCTTATTTATTTGCTGAAATTGGGAACTCAGAGTGGATAACAGTTTCCCCACCCAAATGTGTGTGTGTGTGTGTATATATATATATATATATGCATGACAGCAGCAGCAGTGGACTCTGTGAGGATCTGGTTGAGTTTGATTCTGATCATACAAGCACACGAGCTGCAGGACCAGCTCCACAATCAGGAACATGGAGTTTTTATCAGATTTCTTTGCAGTGAAGGCAGATGAGCACATGCCCTAGCTGCTGCAATTGGATGTGCTCATAGGAGATATCAGGTCAGACTTAGTATCCAGAAGAAGGTGGAGGCATACAGAATCAGTCACAGCAAGACAGACATCTGACTGTCAGCAATGTCAGTGCAGGCTACAGAGCCCTGTTCTCAGTGAGAGCAGATTTTTTATATGTTTTATTTATAACATCTACCTATGATATTGTTTGGCTCTGTGTCCCCACCCAAATCTCACCTTGAATTGTGATAATCCCATGTGTCAAGGGTGGGACCAGGTGGAGATAATTGAATCATGGGGACGGTTTCCCTCATACTGTCCTTGTGATAGTGAGTGAGTTCTCATGAGGTCTGATGGTTTTATAAGGAGCTTCCCCCTTCACTGGACACTCATTCTCTCTCCTGCCACCCTGTGAAGAGTTACCTTTAGGCATGATTGTAAGTTTCCTGAGGCTTCCCCAGCCATGCAGAGCTGTGAGTCGATTAAGCCTCTTTCCTTTATAAATTATCAAATCTTGAGTATTTCTTCATAGCAGTGTGAAAATGAACTAATGCAACCTATTTATTTACCCATGTGCTCCTTATTCAATTGCCTTATTTTCTTTTTCTGACGCTCCAGGAAAGAACCATGGGTCTGTTTAGGACATGTTCATGTTATGAGGCATTAAAGAGATATAAAAGGAACATTTGGTTGTTTAAGTCTGGGGATCAGAAGTGAGGTTGGGGCTAGAAATATCAATTTGGAAATTATCAACAAAATAGACATTAGAATATATGAGAGCAAGGGGAAAGGGAAAACAGAGTCAATGCCTAGAAAGAAAGTGACAATATATGAAACTGACCATCAAGTTGGTGATATTATTGAAAAATGTAAACTCAGGTCTATTGTGGGCCCTATTGTGGCTATTGGCTTTATTTCAGGATATTCATCTATTACTGAGCCCCACCTAGATGCTCAAAACTCTCTGGTACTTTTATGAACCAACAATACAACTTACCCAACTGTCAACTGTACTGTGGAAAAAATTCAAACACACGCATACATATACACAGAAAGAGAGAGAGAGAGAACACAGACTTATTTAACTGAATGAACAGATTTTAGGAAAAAATCCTTGATTAGTAGCAGCCTTCTGTAAATGAGGCACCAGTGAGTAAGTACTGGTTTAACTAAATCAGTTATTGTGTCAGTATTAGTTGGATAAGCAACCTTTTTGCAAATAGATGAGTAGTAGGGAGAGCAGAAGGAACAATTAGATAAAAGTTAAAGCAGATCTTATGATAAATAATTCACTTAAATGCCATCAATGGTTTTCTATTGCTTAGGAATTATGACAAGATTGGGAGAGTCAAAGTCACAGAATTGAAATAGTATGATGATGATATTTTGACCAAGTGTCTTAGGAGTAGTTAAACCTTCCCCTGCCCCATCACACTCCCCTTGCGAGGCCTACATGCACAAGAAGGAAAATAAAACAAATTACCCTTTAGTATTTACTAAGGCTCTGAATTCAAACCTCAATGCAAAACCTTAGATATGAACTAATAAGCAAGGCTGAGCTCATGGAAAGATCAGTTTTACTAAAACTAAATGTTTCACCAAGATTCACCAAGTCCTTGCTAGGCTGTTTCCCCATCTATGATTCCCAAGCACCCACTCCCCCAACCCAACCTGATAGCTCTGATCTTATAGCCATGATGTGAAGAAATGACAACCCCTTTTCCTCTGGTAAAAAGGAGCTAGAACCATAAAATGGGGATTGGCATAGGAAACTGCTCCTGGGTGTGACCTGTCACCAGTCCCAGATAATACAGTCCTCTTGGAATTCTTCAAATATGTCACATCACTGGGTTGAGGCTTTAAGTCTTCTTTTTTTTTTTTTTTTTTTTTTGAGACGGAGTCTCTGCCGCCCGGGCTGGAGTGCAGTGGCCGGATCTCAGCTCACTGCAAGCTCCGCCTCCCGGGTTCACGCCATTCTCCTGCCTCAGCCTCCCGAGTAGCTGGGACTACAGGCGCCCGCCACCTCGCCCGGCTATTTTTTTGTATTTTTTAGTAGAGACGGGGTTTCACTGTGTTAGCCAGGATGGTCTCGATCTCCTGACCTCGTGATCCACCCGTCTCGGCCTCCCAAAGTGCTGGGATTACAGGCTTGAGCCACCGCGCCCGGCCAAGTCTTCTAATACAGTGATGTTTCAATTAGATTGAAAGGAAGAAATGAATTCCCAAAAAACATAGTTGTAGAGGAAACAAAGTAGAGAAAGCAAAGTTCAAAGTGTCAGAGTGTAGAGTAAGAGTTGAAATGGCCAGGTGCGGTGGCTCACGTCTGTAATCCCAGCACTTTGGGAGGCCGAGACGGGCGGATCACAAGGTCAGGAGATAGAGACCATCCTGGCTAACACAGTGAAACCCCATCTCTACTAAAAAGAAAAAAAAAAAAAAAAAGCCGGGCGGGTGGTGGGCACCTGTAGTCCCAGCTACTTGGGAGGCTGAGGCAGGAGAATGGTGTGAACCCGGGAAGTGGAGCTTTCAGTGAGCCGAAATCACGCCACTGCACTCCAGTCTGGGTGACAGAACAAGACTCCGTCTCAAAATAAAACAAACAAGCGAAAAAAGATTTGAAATGAGACTGGTGCAGATGGATCACAGAAGGGGAAAAGAAATACAATGCCAAGGGCAATTACACAGGGGCTAGGTCATACAAAAATGCCCTCAAATCTTGAACCCTATCTGAATCAAAAAGGTTGGTGTTTGATGCATTGGGAGAGGTATGGTAAGAATGAGCACTCTCTAGAAGCCATTTTATTGATTTTTGTTTTTCATGTTAATCCACTTAAATTAATAGTAATGTTTCTGGGTGATTGGTCAGGGTTGGCTCTAGTCCTGGTAGAAGGAGATGATAGGAATCTTAATGATCTGCTCACCACCTTGGGCAGCTTTCTCCAAACCTTCCTATGTTCTACACATTCTCTTATGGCTATTGAAATGTATCATTCAAATTCTAATAATTCTTAAATAAGAGTTTTTATTATTTTTATTTCTTCAAACTAAGTTTCATATAAGGGACATGATAGTGGGATTTTTTTCTTTTAAATTTTTTAAGTTCAAGGGTACCTGTGCAGGATGTGCATGTTTGTTACATAGGTAAGTGTGTGTAATGGGTGTTTGTTGTACAGACTATTTCACTACCCAGGTATTAAGACTAGTATCCATTAGTTATTTTTTCCTGATCATCTCCCTTCTTCCATCCTCCATCCTACAATAGGCCCCAGACTGTGTTTTTCCCTTCTATGTGTCCATGTGTTCTCATCATTCAGTTCCCACTTATAAGTGAGAACCTGCAGGGTTTGATTTTCTGCTCCTGTGTTAGTTTGCTAAGGATAATGGCCTCCAACTCCATCCATGTTCCTGCAAAGGACATGATCTTGTTCCTTTTAATGAATGCATAGTATTCCATTGTACATATGTACCACATATTTCTTATCCAGTTTATCATTGATGGACATTTAGGTTGATTCCATGTCTTTGCTATTGTGAACAGTGCTAGAGAGAACATATGTGTGTATGTGTCTTCATAATAGAATGATTTATATTTCTTTGGATATATACCCAGTAATAGGGTTTCTGGGTCAAATGATATTTCTGTCTCTAGGTCTCTGAGGAATCGCTACACTTTCTTCCACATTGTTTGAACCAATTTACACTCCCACTGACAGTGTAAAAGAATTCCTTTTTCTCCAAAACGTCACCAGCATCTCTTATTTTTTGACTTTGTAATAATAGCCAAAGAATGTTTTTTAGATAATAAGTCACAAAAATATCTTAATTCAAATAACCTCAAAAAAACACTATCCAAAAATTTACCATTGATTTCATTTAGTAGTTTGAATTGTCCAACTAAGCCTTCCCAGTAGGTTATATAAAGTGTATTACTTTTATAATATTAATTGCTAATCACTAATTTTTAATACTAATAGGGCTTTCATAACAAATACTACAGATTGAATAGATTAAACAATGTAAGTTTATTTTCTCACCACTCTGGAGGCTGGAGGGAAGAGATCAAGGTGCCAGTAGAGGGTTGATTTCTGAAGCTTCTCTCCTCGGCTTTCTTCTGCCAGTGTCCTCACATGGTGTCTCTGTGCGTATCTGTGTCCTAACTGTCTCTTCTTATGAAGATACAGTCATATTGGATGACGGTCCACCCTAATGGCCTCATTTTAACTTAATTACTTTTTGAAGGCCTTACCTATCTCTAAACAGTCTGAGGGTTAGAACATTGGCATATGAATTTTGGGAGAACACAGTTCAGCCCATAATACCATGAAATTTCATGTGTTAGAATTGAAATGCAAATAATCATACTCAGCAACATAAATGCCAGAAATGTGAATAATGCAGAATTTTTATTACTGATTTCCTCACAGTCAGATCAGACTTTCAAAACAGAAACCCACCATCCCTTTCAGAAAACTTTAACTCTCAATACACCCCTTTTCTTTCTTGTCTTCTGGGTTTCAGGTAATGGGGTCTTGGGCAGAGACCCACATGGAGTCTGGGCTCCGTTTTCAACACCCGAAGCCAGAACCATGTCTACACAAACAATGGATTCATTGACGCTCACCAGGATCACAGCCTGTTTTTCCCAACCTCAAGCTTTTCTGACTTTTCCAACAGAAGTCACTTAAGATGGCAGAGGAGTCCATTGTTATCTGCTCATCCCATTTCTCCAGCTTCATTTCCTGCCATTCCTTATTGCTTCCTATTTTCAGGATGATGTTGCCTCTCATTTGGATCTTTACAGAAATTTACTCTCTGTCTGTAGTCCCTGAATTTATTTTTCCTAGCAGCTAGAGCGATCTTTCAAAAATATAAATAATATGTCTCTACTTCAGAGATATCCTGAGATTCTGTTTCACCTTCAGCATGAAGGGCAAACATCTTGGGATGGGAGAAGAACCTGTCTATTTCCTAGTGCCTGTCTATGAGTCTGCAGCCTCATCTCCTGAAGGCCCCTATGCAAAACATATGTTCCAGCAATTTTGAGCTACCTACTTTTCCCCAAATATGCTATGTTGCACTTCTCCCATTCCCCACTTCACAAAATACATTTATAATCTTCCAGCCTGTTCCACAAGCAAACTCTGAGGGCCATATTACATTTCTACTTTCATTCCTTAACCCCCTTCACATAGAAAAGATTCCAAACCCCTCTGGGTTTCTAGAGAATGTTAATTTTAGAATTTTGTTTTCTCCTCGTGTTTTCAGCTTTCTCCTTAGTGCGTGACCTTATTGTTTATTTTTCAGAATTGTTGAAACAAGAGCAAAATCAGATTCTGTTTCCATAATTTGCAGTGACACCAAAGAAACCACATTGCATGCCATTGTTGAGTCAGCCTTTGTTACCTTTGCTTAAGCACATGCTGCTCCTACAGTGGGCTCTTGGGTGAATCTAGGTAGCATTGATGCATGCCTGGGTGCTTGGGTGAACTGGCAGGGCTGGCCTACATGCAGCCTCTTTGCATGAGCCTTGAGGAATCTCCTGAAAGAGAATTCCTGCTGAAGAAAAGGACACAGTGAACTTGATATGGTAGGAGGCCTTAGTCTTCAAAAGGAAGTCTGATTCTGAGTCCAGGAAGATGACCACTCTTAAACAGACCAAACATATTTCGGCTCTGCCCTACATCTCTCGCATCAACCACATACATCCTCTGCATCCACACCAGACACCCTGGGTGTCTCTGCTCCTCAATGTTAAGTTGTGCTGCTGTATCACCAGTGTTGGGTGAAAGCATTACTCTCTGCATGACCTCCTCTCCCAGTTTTTTAACCCATTTTTGCCATTGAGCCTTCATAGCTTCACTATGACTTTGTGTGAGAATTAATTTTCCCCCCTTTTCCGGGGCAGGATGGATGAAAGGCACAAGGAAGGAAGAATGTACATTGATTGTATGTTATGTATCAAATGCATTATCTGTTATCTATATCATTCTATTATCAAAAACATACCATCATTGTCAAAAAACTTACCATATAATTGTAATTATTTTCCCTGTTTTAAAGATGATCAAGCTGAGAGTGAGATGCTGAGTTGTTAATCTAGTTGTTACAGCCAGCAGGTGGAAGAACAGCAATAGAATCCAGATCTTTTCAAGACCAAAGCTGATGCTCTAATGTCCTAATCCAGCCATGGGCTGACCGTGAGTCTCCTCTGGAGTTCTCTGGGCTCATTGATGTAGGGACACTCATGGCAGGTACCTCAGCACCTGTATCACACATCCTGCTGCTTCTGTCTTTCCAGAGCTCTGCTTCTGTTTCACCTCCATCAATTCTAGTGGACGTTGACTTCATGCTCTCCTTCCAAGGGTAGACTCTTATCGTTCTAAATCAATCAGTGCATTATATTCCCCTATAATCAGAATGACTTAATTAGACCAGGAGAACTGAATGATAAGTCCAACAGTCTATGTCTGGGGGGGAGGCCTCTGTTCTGTCATCTCGAATATGAACATAGAAGCATATTCTTTGCTTTTGGTAGCCCTCTTGTGACTGCAAGGAATACCAGACTCAGAATCAGGAAAAAGCTGGAGCTTAAAACAACATGAGAGAGAGAGAGAAAGAGAGAGAGAGAGAGAGAGAGAGAAACTTTTGTATTGTTCACCCTTTCATGAATTTTTTCATAATTTTCAACAGTTGCCTCTAAAAACGTTATGACTGATATGGATGTATTGGTCATTATGACTGATATGGATGAATTTGTATGACTGATATGGATGTATATTGGTCAGTATTCTCTAGAGGGACAGGAATAATGGGCTAGATGTATATATGAAAGGGAGTTTATTACAGATAATTGACTCACACAATCACCAGGTCCCACAACAGGGTGTCTGCAAGCTGAGGAACAAGGAAGCCAGCCCGAGTCTCAAAACCTCAAAAGTGGGGAAACCGACAGTGCAGCCTTCAGTTTGTGGCTGAAAGCCCAAGAGCCCCTGGCAAATCACTGGTATAAGCCCAATATTCCAAAAGCTGATAAATTTGGAGTCTGATGTTTGAGGGCAGGAAGCATCCTGCAAGGGAGAAAGATGAAGGCCAGAAGAATTGTCCAGTTTAGTCCTCCCAAATTATTTTGCCTGCCTTTATCCTAGCCACTCGGGCAGCTGATTAGACTGTGCCAACCCAGGTTGAAGGTGGGTCTTCCTCCCCCAGTCCACTGACTCAAATGTTAATCTCCTTTGGCAACACCCTCACAGACACACCCAGGAACAATACTTTGTATACTTCAATGCAATCAAGTTGACTTTCAATATTAGCCATCACAATGGCTTATCACAGGGCTTCTTAGTCTCTCTCTCTCTCTCTCTCTCCACACACACAGTCACCAGCACTGTGGCAGATGATGGAGGTTTCTCCTAAATAGACAGCCCATCTTGTTACCTGGTTTCCTCCAGCTCACCTTCATGTCTTTTCCTAAATATCCCTTCCTCAGGGAGAAATCCACTGACCTCCAGGCCCCTAATTGTACATTCTTTTCACACTTTGTACCTTTTCTTATTAGTATTTTTTTTTATCAAAATCTAAACTGATTATTTAAGTGATTACTTGCTATGGGGTCATTCACTAGATGATCAGCTTCCTCAGGGTGAGGCAATGTTGGCTAAGCTTGACCCTGTTTCTATAGTCTCAAGCATAATCTGGGCATGGAAAACATTTGTACAACAAGTGCTGAATGCATAAATAAATGAAGAGCCAGCTTTTAATAAATGTGTGTTGAGTGGAAATTGAGATTCGACATATTTATATGTAATGTGGATTCAGGAGTGACTCTGCAAATTAATATGCACTGAGCGCCTTGGATTCGCCTTTGAACTTGATGCATTGCTTTGACTCCGCTGTCTCTGAAGGTGGTGATTGGAGTTCATTGAAAATGTTGTATTTGCCAATTCCACTTTATTTCCTCAGCCTGGATTTCAGAGGCAAGCAGCATGTCTTTCATTTATCCAACTTATCTAGAGCCTATTCAATAGAATAATCAACTCCCAGCATGTTTCACACTTGTTGCTTGTCAAAGCCTCTTACAGTCAAGAAATGTAAGTAATCAGTGCAGTGTACTTGACAACAGGTAGAATGAGAGGTTCAGGATTTTAATTTTGTTCTTTCTTCAAGAACAAGTGTCTCTCTCTGGTAGCTGGAGTGACCTTTCTGTTCTCATCTACAGAACGTGAAAGCATGTGATTGGCCTTTCAGCAAGGCCTCTTTATGTACTTTCTGCGTGTTCTCTCCTTATCTTTTTTGATTTCTCACCATAATGTTTTGTGATATATTTTTACTTGCCTATCTTTACCAAATCTATCATGACTGACTTAACGATGAAACCTTTGAGTCAGTCACCTGGGTCTCTGGTTATTGTTTCATATAAACATGTTTCCTGAAGGTTACCACAGGCACTACCTGTTATGACAAGCATGACAAAAACACAAACAAGACGTGTACCTTGCAACATGTTGCTTGCCCAGTACAGGTCTAGGAGGCTTCTGAATGAAAACAATGCCTGAGGGAATGAGTGAGAGCTCTGTACGAGACAATTTCGGGTGCTCAGGAAATATATGTGGCATGAGTCAAACAAATGAATTGGATGAATGAAGGACAAAGGACTGATGGATATTAAATTATCTTGAACAAAAAAGGCCATCTGTTAAGTCTCAGCATATGTTGTATTTAAAAGAAACAGTAGTCTGACATCTGCAAGAGAAATAAAAAGTAATTCGAAATTTACTAGTTTATGTATATAATAAAAATGGAAGATTTTGCATAATTTTAAATACAATTGATCTTTCAAAATCCTGTGTACAATGTGCTTATGCCCCACACTTAAATCTTCCTACTTGCAACCCCACCTAAGTTCTCTGTCTTTTCTCTGTTGTTCCCAAGCCCTCTTTGGACTCTGTTTTGCTGCTGTCTTATATACTCCCTGCTTCCCATATACTCTAGATTAATTTGGTCTTCATGAAGGTTGCTTGATGATCTTCTTACTGAATAAACTTGACCTATTATATTAACTTCTGAAATCTTGACTTGTTTTTAGCCCTTTTCTCTTACAGCATCAAAAAACCGTGGGTATCTAATAAGCAAACACAGAATATTATTTGTTAGATGAAAAAAGGCAAAAGACTTGGTTATCTTTTGTTCTAGTCATACTAGAGAGAAAACTATGTCTGGAGTCTGAAATCTGGTTTCTCTTAACTCAGTAGTTAATTACTGTGCATGTTGGTTCACTATTTTTCTTTTGTTTCCTTTAGATCTCACTGTTCTCGTCTAAAAAATGGGACAGTGAGGCTGGGTGCGGTGGCTCACGCCTGTAATCCCAGCACTTTGGGATGCCGAGGCAGGTGAATCACGAGGTCAGGAGTTCGAGGCCAGCCTGGCCAACACGGTGAAACCCTGTCTCTACTAAAAATACAAAAAATTAGCTGAGTGTGTTGTAGGGCACCTGTAATCCCAGCTACTTGGGAGGCTGAGGCAGGAGAATGGCATGCACCTAGGAGGCAGAGCTTGCAGTGAGCCGAGATCGTGCCACTGCACTCCACCCCGGGGTGACAGTGCAAGACTCCACCTAAAAAAAAAAAAAAAAAAAAAAAAAAGAAAGGACAGTGGGAAGTAAGGTTTGGGAGTGGTCTACATTGTGTCAACAATCTTTTTCTAACTCTTCCATTCTTTCTTGCAATAAAAGTGAATTGAAAGGTCCTAGGGGTTTATTTTGTCTTCTTTTGATGTCACTTGTCACAAGCAGAAGTCAGGAAAGAACACTCTCCCTAGGAGGAAATTCATAACAAAGAGTTCTGAAATTTAGCTGGAATTTACATTTGCAGATGGTGGCTTTGACAGCGTCCATCTCAATCGTAATTTGAAAGGGAGTTATTAGATATACAGTTCTCATGTTATTCAAACAAAGGAGTGTCTCCACTGCTCCCAGATCACGTGTTCTAGGAATGGTGATGATAATAGCACCCTACATCTCTGAGATGGAAAATAAGAACCGGTAATGAGAGAAGAACTTTGCAACATGGTTTCCAGTCTCTGGAAAATGCAGCTGGACAGAATCGAGACATGTGTAAAAGCATTTCCTCCATAGTCAGAACTAGTTTTATTCTTTCTTTAGTGGGTTACTGACCGTATATCCTGAGGCAAGTTACTACAATTCTCTGAGGGTAAATATCCTCTTCTGTAAAATGAGAACATGTTGCTTTCCTCACAGTATCCTTATAAGGATTAGACCAAGGTAACTTGGGTAAATATTACAGTGTAATACCTGGCTTATCAGTGGATACTTGACAAATGTTCAACAGGATGAAAGAAGGTTAAAGTGAATCCATTTTAGTCACAGTTTCATATAGGTCTCAATATAACACCTTCAAAAAGAGAAGCAAGAAGCACCTGCTGTATCTGCAAAAGAAGGTGACAGAAACCAGATTTGTGCTCTTGTCTCCAGAACAGGGTTCATCAAACATTTTCTGTAGAAGACCAGAGAGTAAATAGGCTTTATGGACAATATCATCTGTGTTGCACCTGTTCACTTCTGCTGCTGCAGAATAGAAGTATTCATAGGCAATGTACAAATGAATGAATGTGGCTTTGTTGCAATAAAACTTTACTTATAAACATAGGGAGTGGATAGGACTTGACTAGAGTATGATAGTTCACTGACCTCTGCTCTAGACTATGAAAGATGTTGCAGCAGATGAATAAAAATGTGAGAGATTAGAAGAGGATTTGGGGATTAAAGGACTCACTTATGGTGAGTCCCTTATTACCCTATCACCCGCTTTGCACACCAAGCACAGGGTAACAGGACAGAGAGCATCTTTCTTCATCTCAGGTGAGAAAGGGTTTGAAGAGACCACTCAAAGAGGAGCCTTTGTGAACTTGTGTCTAACGCGCACCTGAGACATTACCAGCTAGCCCATAGCTTGAAGGGAGAAGAAAGCAGCTGAACTGGGACTCAGTTGAACTCAGCATTTCTAAAAACAAAGGGTGCATTGTGGTCTTTTGTGGACCAATGTGAGCCTCACATAAGAGAGTTGTCTTAGCTCTTGCTTGAGAAGGGTGAGTGAACTTGATTGAAAAATGCCAGAGGCATACCAAAAAGAGGAAGCTAAAAGGGGAGCCCTACATGATCAACTGAAATAGAAATGCACTGTCTCACTGCAAGGGGGAGAGCTCCAGCCATACAGATGGGCTAGCATTATCACAGAAATTCACAGATGTTTGCTGAGAGGCAGAGTTAAACACTTGCCAGCCTCAAGGAGAACCTGTGTTCTCCCTCAATAGTTCTACTCAAGTAATATATTCTCTACCTCTTTTCTCTCTCCTTCTCCCCCATTCCTATTCTCTAGCCTGGAGGGGTCTGAATCAGGCTTAGGAAGATAGTATGAGATAGTAAAAGAGCAATTTAGAAGAAGAAAAAAGAAGCCAACTGTGCACCTCTCTTGGAGTTCAGGGAGCCAGACCCAGGAAAGAGAAGTAGCTGCAACATTGGTTAAGTTTAAAGTTTTCGCCTGTAATCCCAGCACTTCTGGAGGCTGAGGGAGGAGGATCACTTGAGCTCAGGAATTTAAGATCAGTCTGGCCAACATGGTGAAAACCCATCTCTACTAAAAATACAACAATTAGCTGGGAGTGGCACATGTCTGTAATCCCAGCTACTTGGGTGGCTAAGGCTGGAGAATTGCTTGAACCCAGGGGCAGAGGTTGCGGTGAGCCGAGATCACACCACTGGGCTCCAGCCTGGGCAACAAAGTGAGACTCCATCTTATCAAAAAAAAAAAAAAAAAAAAAAAGGTTTTGATTATTTCACTGGAATAGACAAATTAATTCTTTCTTAATTGCCTATATGCTACTTACTCATGCATGACCAGAAAAAATATAAGACTTACCCTAAATGTAATCCAGGGGCAGAACATAACCATCTCCACAGAATAAATGCAAAAGAAAAGTAGGAGATAAAAATAAAGTTACCTTATGATTGTATCCCATGAGATATGCTTTTCAAGGTAATGGATATAAATGTTAGTGTCCTTTTCATATCCAAGAACATGAACTTAGTTAAAACTGGGCCAGCAGCTCTATATTGTATCATAGTTACTGAACTTTCATTTACTGAAAGAAACATTTCAATGCACATCTTATTCCTCAAACGTTGCTGTTCGATTATAAAACCAGATCATCAAACAGTTTGGGAATCTAAGCTATGGGATATAGACTAACCCCTCACCTCAACACAGTACATTTCCGTGTTCTAGATACATAAATCTAGAAACGTACATTATGACACGTTAGCATCTTAGAACTGCAGCATTCGTTATCTTAGAATCAAAGCAGCCCTGTTTCTTGGGATAGAGCTTATTAGAAACATAACCTCAAGATACCTTACAATCTAAGATAAAAAGCCTCTCAAGATCTTAACATCATGGAAGCTTAGAAAAGTAGTCTTAGATTTAAAGAAACCTTACAATAAAAAATAGAATCTTAGAAATTTAGAATTGTGGCTTCTTAGAATCATATCACTTAAAACTTTACAGGTCTTCTATAATCTTGGGATCATAGAATTGCTAAAGGTCAGAATCCTAGTGTGTTAGAAAACTGAAATTATAGCATTTTTGAGTCCTGCAATTGAATCTTGCTGGGATCTTAGGTATTATCTATTTCAACTTCTACACAATGTAAAGATCCCTTTATAAAAGTGTTAGCAACAGCAGCAATATTGAAATTGTGCAATAGATAATTCTTTGCTGGGGGGAGCAGAAACAGGCACTCACCTGTGCACTGCCGGATTTCTGACCTCTACTGAGTGGTTTCCACTAGCACCTCTTCAGTGATCAGCCATTGACAAATGTCCCAACCGCTGTTTTATACATCCTTGGTGTGCGGATTTCTCTGGGGGAGGAAATTATCTTCTAAGACTTTTTTCAACATTTAAAATGGAATGTATACTCTGTGCTAGACCTGATCTCATTTGAATCTCTCAGTTATTATCTTTATGTTTTACAAAAGAGAAAGTGGAGGTTTAGAAAAGTTGACTTACTGGGTCAGGGTTACACAATTGATAGCGGGTTGGAGAAGAATTTAAAGCTGTAATATTTTGACTACCCCACATCTTTAAAAGCTGAAACTGTCCCGACTTTACTGTTTGGACAGCATTCGCTATAAGAAATCACTTCTTTTGTTGAGCCAGATCCTATTTTTTTTTCTCCAGTCTATATTCATAATGTCATTATCATATGGTTATGGGTTTATGACTAAAAGGCTATATGAAGTTAGTTTCTATAATCAGACTCTCTGAAGTCCAATTACAACTCATGACATATCACTGTGACCTTGGATAAGTTCTTCACTATTTTTTTGCCTCACTTTCTTCAACTGGTATCGGGGTAATTTACTGTTGTGTGACTAGAGACTCCCCCAAAACTTAACATCTTAAATTAACATCTATTTTGATATAACTCATAATTTTCTGGGTGAGAAATCTGGGCAGAGATTGGTTGAGCTGTTGTTTTCTCCACAGTGTTGACAGAGGCCACTTGATGGTATTCCGTTGGTAGGTGGTTGGTCTGGGGTATCCAGGAAAGGTTTCTCACATGTCTGGCACCTTGGCAGTGATGACTGGGATACTGGCTTCATATGCAACTATTGACCAAAGGGCAGGCACGGCCTCTCCAGGTAGAGTGGTAGAAATTCTTAGATGATGGTTCTGGGATCCCAAAGTGAGATTTCCAGTAATGAAGGGGAATGTTGCATGGCCTTTGATGACCAAGCTTTTGGAGTCACTGAGTGTCTTTTCTTTTGTTCTCTATTGGCCAGCAGTCATAGCCTGCCTAGATATAAGGGAAGAGGGCATAGACCTCACCTTATCATGGAAGAAGTATCTAAGAATTCATAGTCATATTTTAAAACCACTGCACCTATAAAATGAGACAATAATAATTGTAACCTCATTGAGTTTTGAGTCTTAAAAAAAAGCTACACTTGTTAAAAGCTTATGACACAGTTTAGCATGTAATGACTGATCCGAAATATAAGCTGTTTTTATTTACAGGTGGGCTCAAATTCACAGGAATATCTCTGCAATTGCAAAATTACAGAGTCCTTCTTGCCTTCTCAGTGCAGTGGAAACATTAAGGGTTGGGTGGAAGCCAGGGTGCTTGAGGACAAGGAGTTAATTTAGACACAGTTTCCATGAGAGGGACTGTGAGATTTAAAAAAAAAATCCATTTTAGAGTATAAAAGAGCTGCTTCCATAAGTGATCAAGGCAGAAGGGCTGCCCTGGATTTATTCATGTCTGTATTGGAAGTGACGGCACATGTGTGCTACCCTTATGTAGCTACTGTGCTGGGCACACGTACCAAATACACTTAGAAGGGGAAATGATAAATCATGAACAACTATGAGCTTCTCCTTGAATGGAACCATGAGGGGGGAGATCCCCCAAGCAATTCAAACTCAATTACTCTGTTCACCGAGTGTTTGAAATAGAAACAAATGAAGAAGGCAATTGCAGAGGCAGGCAGCATTCATCAGTGCAGCTGGATGCATTTTGTCCTGAGCCACTGGTTAGAGTTTGTAAAACAAAAACAGGAGTAAAAATAATAAGAGTGACCCCTCACACTTGCAGAGCATGTCAGAATTAGCAAAGTCACCTGCTAGTCATCATCCCCTTGAGTTTTCCTGTAAAGCCCAAGTGGTTAATTACAATTGTCCAATGGAGTGACTGGATTTTATACACATCGATGGTCTTCCCCATTGTTACAGACTATCAGCTGTCAGGCCTAGAGCCCAGTCTTTTGGGTCCTTGCTTAGGCTTATTCCAGTGTATTACCAGTGCTCCTATCTAGTAAAGGTTTATTTAGTATAAAATTAGGAAATGGCTCAGCTTTTGTTCTTTCTCTTACAGAGAACAATTCAATAATGAGAACATCCTTGAGGATCACAGAGTCCAGAGTCCCCAGCGAGAGAGACAGGAATCATGTCTTGTAGATGGTGAGTTACCTACACATATGTCTAGGTAAGGCCATATGTGTAGAATGGGTGAGGTGTTTCTTCTACCGTAAACTCTCTCTTGTCTTCCATCTAAGTGTCCTCTGTTCTGCTGGCTTTTTCAATGTCCGGGTCTGGATGAGGGTGACTCACCTGCATGACGGTGGCTCATGAATTTCTGGAGCCCATGGCATCCACCATAGTGACTTTGTTAGTTTGCTTGGGCTTTCATAACAAGCACAGACTGCGTGACTTACACAACACAACCTTATTTTCTCACCATTCTGGAGGACGGAAATCTGAGATTAATGTGTAAGCAGGGTTGATTTCTTCTGAAGGCCCTGTCTTTGGCTTGCAAGTGGCTATTATACCCCATTGTGTCTTCATATGGTCTTCCCTCTCTTCATATCTGTGTCCTAATCTCCTCTTCATATTTGGACACTAGTCATGCTGGATTAGGGCCCACCCTATCCTATGACCTCATTTTAATTCATTCCCTATCTAAAAATCCTGTCTCCAAATGCAGTCACATTCTCAGGTACTAGGGGTTAGACTTCAACATACAAATCTTGAGAGGGACACAATTTAGCCTATAACAGTGATCTTCAGAGTAGATTCATCTGCCCATCTCTGTCACTCTGAGCATGTTAATTCACATGTTAGGTACCAGCACTAAAGTGTGCCAGGCTCTGTGCCAATTAGGCCCTTAGCGTACAGCAGAATGCAATGCAACCACAAGCCCAAACTCACAGAGTGAAAGATGAACATCTCTCTTATAGTTTGTAATGTAGCTTTCAGCTGCATTACAAATTCCTACCTTAAAGGTTTGTTGTGAATATTAAAAAGTTTACACACGTAGAATGCTTAGTATAAGTGTAGGCAAACAGAAAAAGACTATTCAGTATAAAATTAGAAAATGGCTCAGCTTTTGTTCTTTCTTTTACAGAGAAGAACAATCCAATAACGAGAACATCCTTGAGGATCACAGAGTCCAGAGTCCCAGAGAGAGACAGAGCAATCATGGCTTGTAGATGGTGAGTTAAGAGACATCAGTCACAACTACTTCAGGCTGACTTGTGATCAGAAACTACCCAAAAAGACAGCACGTAGCAAGTCCTGTGTGGCCCTGATTGTACCTCTAGGACCAGGTGTTAGAGAAATAGTTGGCTTCTATCCAAGTAAAGTTCAACTCTGTAGGACAAGGCATTAGAAAAATCACTGGTCTGTATTTGAGTTAAACTCAAGTCTGCAGGAGGACTTCCTTTTGATGAGCTTTGCCCTCAAGGATAACAAATGGAAGGTATGAACTGTGGGCCTTATATGGGACTATACTTAGAAGGGACTCAGGAAACAGTCAGTGAAGGCAGAAAAGAAGGGGGACTTGTGAAACCAAATCAAAGATAATTTTTCCATGTTTTAGCTGGGGCAATTTGGTATTACTTAAATGACAAGAGTCGAGAAGGGAAATCAAAGAGTAGAAAGGGGTAAATCAAAAGTGGTATTCAGATCCTTGAGATGCCCATTAGACATCCACATAGAGATGACTTGTGGGCAGTTGTGCACATAAATCTGACTTCTAGAGAGAGGTCAGAGCTGTAAGCCCTGGGTTAGGAAACCATAAGCATGCCAATGTCATTTAAAGCCCAAGGGCTGGTAAGGTTAGCTAAGGAGAGTATTCTGAGAGAGAGGAAAGCAGGCTAGATCAATCTTGGTCCTATGCTGGCATTCTTACAGTTAGAGCTTTAATAGAGAAAGAACCAGAGAAGATGCTGAGAAAAAGTCACCAAGAATCTGGTATGTGAAAAGGACTGGGTGGTGTATTGGAAGTCAACAACAAAAACAAAAGTGTTTTCAGACAGAGGGAGTATTTATTACATTTAATATGGCTGTGATGTCATTAAATAAAAGAACAGAAAAGCAACCATTGAATTTGGCAAAATGGAGGGAACTATGTCCTTGGTAAGAACATATTTAGTAGAGAGGTAGAGGGAGAAACGTAATGGAAGTTAGTTGAAAAGAGAATGTGAGATCAGCAAGTGGAAAAGGTACTATGGTCAACTGCTTTAATAATGTTTTCCATGAATGGGACTCAAATTTTGAATGACTATGAACTTTGCTGTTAGTAGCATCTTACTACCATCTTACAGATTTGCTGCCAGAGGGGAACAGAAACAAAACTTAATTTTCTCAGTTCTAGTTGAAAAAAAGAAAACCAGTTGGGATACCATCTTGGGTCACTTAATCGTAACCAAGGACTCCAAAAGAATCTGGAAGCT